>NC_090926.1:1232963373-1233270040 GCF_040938575.1 Ambystoma mexicanum
CTGTCGTCGAAGTTGGGAGATTCTGACCCACAGCAAGGCTTTCACTGGGAAGTTCAGTCGTGGTAGTGGTCCCCTTCTTTCAGCTTCTCTTTGGTTCTCTCGATCCAGTGGCGACTCTGCCTTCCTAGTCCCAGAGTCATGATTTTTATGCAGTTTTCCCCCATTCACACAGCATGGCTGTCAATCACACAACAGGGTGGCTGTCCTGGCGGGACAGCACCACAGCCAATCATACAGAGTGGGACACGGGTCTCCAAGGAGACCCTGTGCAGGAGGTCTGAAACCCCTCCCTCACATCCTGTCCCCCTCAGACATTCAGGTGCCTAAGGAGTGCCAAAGGACGGCGAACAAAGGAACCAAACCTGGTTTGGTGCACAGAGTAAAACACGAGAAAGACCTTTACAAAAAGAAATGGCGAATAAACCCAGCCAGAACCAAATAAAAGTAAATGGGGTCCAGCGGATTTAAGTTTGAGGCTACTAACTTAGCCTAAAACAGTACCAAGGGTATTTAAATAAACAGCAGTAGGAAAAATAGGGTAGATACCACTGCCACCAGCCAAATCTTAAAGAAAGGGGAACGAAATAATGTTTCATGAGAGACAGGCAAAAAGGGATAACTATTAACCCTTTCCAGCACTCTATGGAAGATAGTTTGAACTGGGTCTGTAAAAAGACTATTATAGTCAATGGCAACTTTACATGTTCTGGGAGACAGTAGTCAGTCCCAGAAAATGGAGTTTAAAGTGGGAAGTCTGAAAAAGACAACCCTGTGTCACTGCACTAAAGGTGCTGTGTAACACGCAGTAAAAAGATGATGCCTTTGGAGTAGGTGAGGTTCCACAGTCTGTGAATACAAAAATGTAAAACACACACAGCAAAACACATGTAAGAGTGGGTAAAAAAGGCTTACACTCTTACCAGGTGAAAAATAAATCCTAGAAATCCAGCAAAGCTGCTGAGGGACTCAGTAGGTAAGGAAAATTAGCCATTCTGGAGAATTCTCCCTAACACAGAAGGATGCCGAAGAACCGAAGGATGCTGAATGTTCGAAGGATGCTGGAGGACCAAAGGATGCTGAAGGTTTGAAGGATGCTGGAGGACCAAAGGATGCTGCAAGTTCGAAGGATGCTGAAGGACCAAAGGATGCTGAAGGTTCAAAGGATGCTGAAGAAATCCCAACTGAATGCAGAAGAATGCTCTCGACCAAGGAGCTCAATGCTGGAAGATGCTTGAGCACAGGAGCGGTAAGCAAAACACTACTCTTGTTAGGAGCAGACGAAATGCTAAGCACAAGCTGCGGTCCGGGGCACGGCTTTATAGTCCTGTGCCACACCCTGCCGGATCTAGATGCGTAAGGGTGTTGGCTTTGTGCACGTGCCAGATAAATTGCCGCAAGTGGCCGACTCGCACATGCTCAGTGCTTCTTGGCTTGTGATGGGCGGTGCCCTGGTCTTCAGGTCGTTCTTGCTGGCCGTGGCTAGGCCACCCCTACACACACACTCGTGCCATCCAGCCACCATCCCTGTCCACCTTTTCCTATTGTATGGGAGGGGGGCTCCTTCCCCCTGTTAGCCTGCCACCCCTGAGCCCGTAACAGGATCGTGATAGCACTCCCCTCCAAGACCCCCCCCAAGGAGCGTCGCTCCCAGTCCTGGTTTGTGGGGATAGTTATGGTGAAAATGGGCAATCAACCAGGGAGCATGAATGTTTTCCTGTTGTTCCCATGTCCTATCTTGAGCACTGTACCCCTTCCAGTGACCAAATGATATAAACGTTGTCTACAGATTTTGGAGTCCAGGATTTCTTTTACTTCATATTCCTTTTCTCCTTCCTGAATTTCTACTAGGGGAGGTTTGTTGAAGGAGTCCCGAGTTCTGGGGTGTATGGGTTTAAGCAGCGATACGTCGAAGACTGGGTGGATCTTTAGATTTGGGGGGAGTTCAAGTTTCACCGCCACTGGATTAATAATGGCGTATATAGGGTAGGGTCCTATGAATTTAGGGTGGAACCTCTTTGAACTTTGTAATCGAATATGTCTGGTGGAGAGCCATATCCTGTCCCCAACTCTATATTCAGGGGTCTCCCTTCTTTTCTTGTCTGCGAATACCTTTTGTGCATTTTTGGTTTCCTGAAGTGTTGCATGGGCTTATTGTAATGTCTCTTTAATGTTGGTATGAAGGGATGGGAGCGCAGGCATTTCTAGGGTAGTGGGTGGCTCGAATTCGGTGGTCTTTGGATGTTGTCCATAGAGGAAGTAGAAAGGGGTGCACCCAGTGGCGCTATGGGTGTTATTATTGTAAGCATATTCGGCCACCCACAGCAGGTCGACCCAACTGCCCTCAGACTGAGGAAACATGCACCGCAAATACTGTTCTAATGTCTGCTTGGTTCTCTCGGTCTGCCCATCTGTTTGTGAGTGATGGCTTGTAGATAGTCGGGCGTCGATATGAGCTTGTTTGCAGCATTGCCTCAAAAACTTGGATATAAACGGACTTCCTCTATCCGAGATGATGACTGATGGAAAGCCATGTAATCTCACGATGTTTGTCAAGAAAGCAAGTGCTAGCCTTTCGGCATTTGGCAATCCCTTAAGAGCAATGAAGTGTGCCATCTTTGTGAGTAAGTCCACTACCACAATAATGGTATTATATCCATTGCACGGGGTAAACTCGGTTATAAAGTCCATCGAGATGGTATGCCATGGGACGCGTGGTATTGGTAAAGGGTGAAGTAACCCGGATGGCCGTGTCTTAGGTGTCTTACTACGCGCACACACATCGCATGTCCTGACATATTGTATTACATCTTTTTGCCATGTGGGCCACCAGTAATACTGGCAGATTTTCCTTAAGGTTTTAGTGATTCCTGGGTGGCCAGCAAGCAGCATATCGTGATAGTTATGCATGAGTTCGGTTTGCAGATGAGGGACAGGAACATAGAGCCGTCCTTGATGAAACGGAAGACCATTTTCCATGGAGCAATGCTCATCTTGGGTTATCCATTCTTGCCATTGCTCAGGGGTCAGGGCCTGAACTATGTCTTGGTGGAAATGGTCTAGAGGTGACACTATTGGGCTGATTAAACCAAGCAATTTGTTTCCTCGTATGATGAACATACAGGTGAGATTTGGTTGGCCAAAGTGAAAGGTAGCAGACTCGGGCAATCATACAAACAAACAAGCCAGAGGGAGACATACTGCTACCAGGGGGTCTTCCCTATATTGGTCATATTATGTCCAGACCAAATTGGGGACCCTCAGTATTACTTATTGGGTGAATCCGAGAAGAAACTGTCTTGAAAAGGGGAAAATCTTCCTCGGGACCAGCACTTGAGAGAAAAATTACCCAATTCAGCCCAAAATACAGGTTCTATCGTGCTGAGCGGAGAACTCATGCTAGTGAAAAATGACACCTTCAAAATGTTTAGCATTTATTAGACAAAAAAGCATGAAGAGTGAATTTAGCAACACTTTGGAATTCAAGTATTTGCAAAGATTACAAAGCTCATTAGAGAAACACAAATTATAGAGAAACATAGAACTTAGAGAAATACAGAGAAACACCGTCTTATGCCCCTTCAATCAGTGCTGGGAGACACTGGCCCTCATAAGCTAGCTGTTGTCAGCCCCGCTCCGATGACAGCGCTGCAGGGTGCCGACAGAGCATCAGGTTCCGGACACTCGCTCTTGCTCAAACCAAGTCCACGGATCGATCTCCCACCTGATTCATGTGGGCATGCATTTTTGTAATCTCGTGCTGTCAGTCACCATGACACACTATCCTCGCACAAGAAATACGTTTACTTATGGAAAAACCCAGGTCAGTGAATTTCCACTGTGCTCCTTTCTGTGCCCCTCCCTGCTTGGAGCTCATCTGCGAAAGCACACGCATGTCTTCTTATCAGTGTGAGTGCAAAGCCGTCTCAGGGAAAGAGGATTTGTTTACATAGCGATGCAGAACTACAGAAAGGCAGAATATTCTAAGGGAAGCCGAGATGAATTAACCCCATGTAAGCAAACTCTAAAAGGCATGCACTTATAGCTTAGTGCCCATAGCGCTTCAAAGATCTAAGCGCTATATAGGTGCTATAATGCTCCAAAGCCTCCAATAATGTCTCTACTGGCTACAGAACTGGGGCCTCCACCCTGCCTGTCTATGCACAATTCATAATGTGACCTGCCACCCCTACTAGGCCTGCATATTCCTTGTAGCTCACTAAAGCGTAATGGAGGTGCTACTTTCAACATTTAGCATTACTTTCAGCATTTACTTTCAGCATTTCTTTCAGCATTTAGCACATACTTTGAATAAACTAATGGCTTTCAGCGGCTAATGCTGTCATCTAAAGCCCTAATTGGCAATTTGGCACTTTGTATATCACAACATTACACCCCTTTTCAAAGTGTGGGTGACAATGCTGGCTAATACCCATCAACATAGGATGTATTGCAGTGATAAATGAGGTGGTTAAAGACCTTGGGGCTTTGCAAGAGGTTTAAGCAAACTATCTTCTAGCAGTTAGTCAGCGTGGCATGCAAGGTTAATAAAAACACTACCTAAACAAAAATGTACACAAAGAGAATAGGGACATTTACCCTAGCCAAAACCTGGCCTACACAAAAATACCAAATAAATTATCATATAACTGATTGTCAGTTAAAAATCAGCATGCAGTTAGAATATCAAGGCAATCCGGTGTAGTCTAATCTACAATACACTATTGCATTTATGTATGGTTACCAACTCTAAACCTGGCATCCTTCCACTCTAAGGGCCTACCCTCCCCCCTGATCCCAGGGCATTCAAACGTGACTATGGGCTATGTGATAAGACACTTCCCCCATGTTAGTAGAACCCAACCAAAAACCATCTAATTTCATGAGCAAGGTGAACCCATGGGCACCAGGTTACCTAAATAAAAACAATTCTACTAATTTGCATTAAAGCATGGCATGTGTTATTCATGCAATCAAAAGCAAGCAGTTTAATCCATATGTTTGCTGGTAACTGTAGCTCTGTGTGCCAGTGGGTTGAGGATAGTCGCCCCCACTCGGAGCGAAAAGCCAACACCTGCTGTTTTAATAATGTTTGTCATAAAATGCATTGTGTGTCTTTAGCAGTCTTGTTGACCTGCCCTATGGCAGAAAAAACGTCTTCATAGCTAAAATTCTGCCATTTCCATTGGTTGCCAATACTTGTAGCAGTGTTGCGCAGGGGAGGGCTTATCAAAGGGCCCCACTGGGCCAGGAGTTTTATAGCGGCGCTGGCATCAGAACCCATAGTAGCTAACTTATTGCGCACAGTTTCTATGTTAAAGCATTTAAAGCTCCTGTTACCCCCCCCTGCTCCCGCAATTAATACATCTAGCTCCCTAGCTAAGCGCGCTTTGGTGATGGGCTATAGAAATTGACTCAATTTGTAGCAGCTTGGTTGTAATAATGGCACATTGCTTCGTGACAAATCTATATCTAAGTGTACTTCTGTAATGATATACGCGTGCATTACGTGTTTGCAATTTAAATGTTGTCTAACTACTGGAAAATCTAGCATGTTCACAGTTTCTACCTTGTGTGACTTGGAGAATACCCTTCTCCAAGTGGGATGCCTAACATATACAATATTAGTTTTAGATACAAACACCATACTACTATCCAGCAGTGGCTGTTTCATCGTACAATTGTATGAAATGCATTTAGTCAAGTTATAGTCCATAAAATCTTGGCAAGAACACTCGCTGCAGTTCTTTGGTCAGAAAATCATGAAACATCAAACAAATTGTTGGATCCATTCACTGAAACATTTGGGCCTAGGATTTCATAAGCACCAGTCATATGAGTCAGTGACAAAAGATGCCCGACAATGTGCCAGGCCCGTACGTTAGCAGTTCCATGTGGATACTCATTTGTAGCGCTTTTCTAATTAATTACTCTAAATGTCTACAATCAAAATGTGACTCTTTGCATCAGTGTGCTGGAGACAGCCGTCCCCACAGAAACATTAAACTGGTTGGTTTAACAAAAACTGTGTCACACACTGTGTCATAAAATCAAGTATCAAGTCAGTCATGGTTTCATTTACCCGCCTTAAGCTGGCTGTAAAAGTATCCTCGTGTTTCAAAGGTTACCATCTCAAATTAGAGTTCATATACTTGGCAGCATTCCTTCAAATTAAGAACCTTAACCAACGCACAGCTAACCTTGGTGTGCGCACTAATTTTATCTAAAAATATATTACGCTCCTGCTCGCATAATCCTGCTGCCCCCACCATTCATAAATCATACTCCTGGCTACATTCACTGTAGTAATTCACAAAACAAAAACTCTGGTTAAAGCAATTCAGTTGGAAGATCAAAACATTTTGCTTTTTCAGATTCATCTAAAAAATGCATTTGAAAACATTTTTTTTTTCAAGTGCTGTTTCCCACAGCGGTTTGTGGTGCATGATGTCACAGTCCACAACCTATTGTTCACAGTCCGTTAAACAAGAAAGGCAAAACATATCAAATGGGTTATTTAAAACCTTCAACTGAGTCATTTGAATGTGCAGCATCAAATGCTTGACAATATGCCAAGTCCGCACCGTGACAGTTCTGGAAAAGTTATTACTCTGTTGGACACTTCTCGCAGGTTGCAGAACAAATGTCCTCATGCGTCACGCACATTAGCAGCATTGAGTGCGGTGCAGGACAGGTTCAAAGTTCACATAGCACCTCGCAGTGACCCGCTTTCTCTGAGAATACATCTGCTTGATTGATCAGTGTCACCCGCAAATTGCACGCGTCTACCCCAATCATGGCACGCAACTGTCTTGATTTACTTTGCCCAGGCAAAATACAAACAGAAATGTTAGAATTTCACAAAAGTACAATATCATTGTTATCCACGTTAGGATGTCATCAAAACTACAATATCAGCGTTATCCACCCCTTTCTTATCCACCCCTTTCCTTAACACCACCCCCACCTTCAGAAGTCAGGTAACTACACACTTTATCATTGCTACTGCAATTATTTGTCACCCTTCTGTGTGTTACTGGGGGCTTATTTACACTCAACCATACGGGGTGTAATTTCCTAATCACCAACTCATTTGTTCAATGCGATCATAGTTGGTCAATGGTACTTCAAACTGATCTGTGATTTTACAAAAGCCATATAATAAGAACCCAGGTCGCACTTCTCAATGGATCAATGCTTTTCTTTGTCACCAAAGCGATCACAAATGCCAGGCGCCAACTTGCTTCCAGTGTTTCATGATCTTGATTTAGGTTGCCCTGCTGGCATCACTCCATATTTCAAAGGTAAAGTCCTTCAGTCCAATACCGCCTGCAGTTGCACAAGCAGCTTTGTTTATTTTTCTCCATACAGCCAGTGTTTTTAAAGCCTCTGGTTTTCCACTTGTCATTTTCCCAAAGGATGTCTGCTGATTTATTCGGCCACCCCTTTGAGAGCGATAGTCTGAGTCAGTTTGTTTATTTGCTTCAACAAATCATTCATTCTGGCACTAAGCCGTGAGGCTTCTGGATCATGGCTCATGTGCAGTGTTCTTGGTATACTCAGTTCTGCATGTTGTTTCTTGCAAAACGGCTACCTTTGTCAGTTTTGCTTCCATCTGGAACGCCATAATGTCTTTGTCAGTTACTCCAGCCCTGCCAATGTAGCTTGCATTTTGCTGCCTGTGTATTTTCACTTCTCAAAGCGCCTAGAGGTTTCTTCTCCAGTGCAAAGCGCTTTACTTCAGTTTACATCACATGGGGCACTGGGATGCAGCTTGCATGGCAATGTCTCTTCACTTCACATCACATGGGGCACGGGGATGCAGCTTGCACGGCAATGTCTCTTGAAATGGGCAGCTGTCTTTTCTTAGCCCATTCACAGGTGCACAGTTTCCGCAAATGTTCAGATGCGTGATGCGCCCAGCCTTCCAATTGCATGCAACATTTCTTTTTCTTCCAGTGTTGATACTGGGCAAATTTCTTGCTTCTGATCAGCTCTGTTATTGCATCCCAGTGTCAGAAAGCATGCGTATATCAGCATGTGTAAGGTAGATTGCGCTCTTTTTCATCTCCTCTCTCACGGAAATTATTGCCTTCAGTTCAGTTTCAGCATTCTGGCTTTGCACGCTCACCTCTTCCTTTGCTCACTAACAGTGTCTCTCACAGGGGATGGAATGCAGGAATGTCATTGTTTATCTTTCCTGCACACATGGCAGCACCATAAACATGCGGCAAGCTTTTCTCTTTGCATATAACTCATAAGCTGGGGCGGCTTCAATGGAAGGCACTCGTTTCAGACAGTTCATCCAGATTAACTGTTTTCAGCGCTGCTTCAGCAACTCAAAAAAAGCTCCAATATCTGCCAGCTTCTGTAAACACCATTTCACTCGACAGTGCACGGCATTCTGTGCTTTTCTGCCTTCCTCCCACAGTCCTTTTTTACGCAGCCAGCCCATGACAGGAATTTCTGTGCAAGTTATCTTCAAGCCACAAGCTCTGTATAGCAACATCATTGTAGACAACAATTTCCAGTTCAAAAGGATCAGTTTTCATCATGGGGCCCAGTGTGATGTAATTCTGCAAAGCGTCCTTAGCCTGCTGAAAGACAGACTGTTGCTCTAGGTCCCATGTAAAATCATGTTTCTTTCTGGTGACTTTGTAGTTTGGCTTCACAAACTCACTGGCGGTAGATCTCTGTCCTTGGCTGGGGCCTCTCTCTGGAACAGCCTCCCTGCCACTCTAAAGCTTGAGGAGAATCATCTCCGGTTCCGGAAGAACCTCAAGACCTTCCTCTTTTCTTCTGCCTTCACTCCCCCTATCCCCTGCTGATCTGTTCTCTCTTGGCACCGTGCACCTGGCCACCCTCTGTCTTTTGGGCCCAGGTACCTGCTCATCCTGTCACCCTCCCACACTGCCTCCGGGCCACCCCTTGCACGGGGGTCTGTATCTGTACCCATACAGCCCCGCCCTTTTTCTTCCTGCACTTATCGGACGTAACCTGTCTGCTGCCTTAAACCTTGCACTTGCAAATTGCTGGCTGCATTACCACTGTGTGTTGCCTTTATTATGTATTTATTGTTATTTATCTGTTTCTCCTCTGCTTCACACTTTCCACCTCTCCCCCTCATCCATGCACTTTTCCCCTCCCCCTCTCCCATGCACTTGCACGTTCTCAATGTCACTGGGCCTAGTAAGATCGCTGTTTTGTTCTCCCCTGTTCCCCTCCCTTGCCTTGTCGCGCTCTGAAACACTTGTGTACGAGCGCGATAGAAATAAAATATCAATCAATCAATCACTCCAATGCAATGTGCGATCTTTCAAAAGAACCCACAACCCACTGAATCTTTGTGCTGTCTTATCACACACAGATTTTTCATTCTGTTGTACCATTGCCAAACTAAAACCAATTATTTCCTTTACAGCGCCAAACCATAGTGCATTTAGTGTCATTTTTAGTGCAGCTCCCTGCACGATTCCTGCATGAATAACCCACACTCTGTATTGCTTGTGGGCTGTTAATTTGTCAACAACTTTTTCACCATGAATCACAGTCAACATGTCACTATAATTTCCAAAACATACATCACTTCATAGCAACAGTACTTTGTCTTTAGCAGCAAATCCATGGCATAGCGTGGGAACAGTCACATACTCTAGGGGCAATTTAGGGGCAATTTAGAAAATATAAATTGTCTTTTCCCCCAAACCATTGCAAACTGTTTCTCCAATTCCAAATCAATACACAAAAATCGAAAATCCAAATACCATTCATTCACTTTTTTTTTTTTCAAGTGAGTCTCTCACCCATTGTAAGCATGGCACAGCTAAAATGTAATGTAGCCATTTTTGTGTGTTTCCTTAAACAGAATGCACCACCAGCACATGGAATTTACATTTGCCAAAAAACAAACCCTTTAGGCTTTCAACACAGATGTTACTCTTTCTCCTAAACTCGGCTCATTCCCACATTATCTTCAGGAATATCAACACTTCATAAATTTAAAAAGCGAACCTTCGCCTCCTTACATTGCAGCCCCCCACTCGCTAGCACACTGGGGCTGGATCTCAATGTTAAGTCACTATTAAATATTTGCATGTCAAATACTTGCAGCTTTTTTTCTTTTCTCTGCCCTCGTGCCAAAGTAGAGCAAGAACTTTCGTCTCACTTTGCAATCCAAATTACAACTTTGTCAAGGGAAACCGCAAGAAAACATTCTTTCCTAATTAAACATAAATATTTCTTCACCATTCATCGGAGCGCTTTGAACATAGCCATTTCCTGCTTGTTCATTGCCTTCTGCTCCCTTGCTTCATTCCCAAGCAGTAAGTCAGCCACGACTGATTTACTGAAGGGGAACGTCTTAACCTCACAAGCTATCCGCCGCGGCAGGCTGACACAAAAGTGCTGTCTATTGGGTGTCTCAGAGCTGCAGTGAGACGACCAAGGAAATGTGACAGCCTGCTCCTCAATCTGCACTGTGTTCTCTCACACAATTTGTCACTTCACAGCAAGGCACTGCTCTGCACGATCCCACCAAAGCTTGCCACCAAATGCCTTGAAAAGGGGAAAATCTTCCTCAGGACCAGCCCATGAGAGCAAAAATTACCCAATTCAGCCCAATTCAGCCAAAAATACAGGTTCTATCGTGCTGAGCGGTGAACTCATGCTAGTGAAGAATGACACCTTCAAAATGTTTAGTTTATTAGACAAAAAAGCATAAACAGTGAATTTAGCAACACTTTGGAATTCAAGTATTAGCGAAGATTACAAAGCTCATTAGAGCAAACACAAAATATAGAGAAACATAGCCTGTCTATGCACAATGCATAATGTGACCTGCCACCCCTACTAGGCCTGCATATTCCTTGTAGCTCACTAAAGCGTAATGGAGGTGCTACTCTCAGCATTTAGCATTAATTTCAGTATTTACTTCCAGCATTTCGTTCAGCATTTAGCACATACTTTGAATAAACTATTGGCTTTCAGTGGCTAATGCTGTCATCTAAAGCCCTAATTGGCAAATTGGCACTTTGTATATCACGACAGAAACACACAAAGAGGGGCTGATATATTTGAAAATATAATCAATTTTCACAAATGACCATACATAGTTGAAAAGAAATATATTAACACTCCTAGAGGTGTGATTGCTTCTGAACAAAGTCAGTTTACACAAAAAACTGAAAAAACAAAAAGCAATCAAAGGTATGTATTGGCACCCTACTGGTGAAACAATTTCTAAATTGAATCTAGTGTACCAAAAAAATCGTTGTTGTAACAGAAAATTACTATACACAAGTATACCTAATACATAAACCAGAAAGTAAACAATTTAAACATAAGTGGAAAAACAGTCTCTAATTGGTCATGATTACGAAAACACAGCAATTAAAGTCTTCAAACAATCAATCACAAGTTACCCTAGTTTTACTCATAGAGGTCCACCAGGAAGAAAGGTTCACTGTTGCATAAATCACAGAGAATATACATAGAATCTGGAGTGTGATTTAGTTTTACATCTACTCATAGGAACAGAAATCCTGTACAGGATATGCCACCATGTAGTTCAACTCGCAATGTTTCTACCAACCGGTTGGCATACACATCCTATGTTACATGCTTGCTAGTAAGCAACGGTATTTATTGGTTTTTTACACATTGGTATGATGGCCACAAGTGCAGGGGCTGCATAAGTGTCTTTTTCCTCCTGACTCCAACCGATGAGCGACAATGCGTCCGCTTCCCATTCTTGACTCCAGGGCGGAGCGTGATTATAAAGTCATATTCAGAGAAGAACTGGGCCCAACAGAGTTGACGGGGTGATTGGGCATGTGCGGACTGTAAATACTGCACATTTTGATGATCTTTGTAGACCATGATAGTGTGTCGCACCCCAGTAGATGATGACTCCATTCCTTAAATGCTGCTTTGATGGCCAAAAGTTCCTTGTCGGTTATGGAGTAATTCATTTCGCAAGGTGAACAGTTTTGTCGACCAGAAAGTCATGGGGTGTAGATGAGTAGTAATAGGATCCCTCTGTGATAGCACCTCCCCCATCGCGATGCCAGATGCATCCGTTATGACTACAAAAGATAAATCAGGATTCAGATGTTTCAAGATAGGGGCTGTTAAATTGAGTCTTGAGTTGCCCAAATGCTCCCTCTGCTTCGGATGACCACTTGAAGATTTTGTGCTTTCGTAGTAGGAGTTACTAGGGAGGTAATGGGATGCGCTATATCCGAAAACCCTGATATGAACCGCTGATAGAAGTTCGCAAAACCAAGGAAGCTTTGTACTGATTTTATGGAGGTATGACTAGGCCAGTTTAAGATTTCTTCCACTTTCCTGTTATCCATCTGGATGCCATGCAGGGTTAATATGAATCCCAGAAATTCTACCGTCTCGATGTGGAAATAGCACTTCTCTAACTTGGCGTAAAAGTGGTGCTGATGAAGTTTTTTCAGGACTGCAGTTACGTGTTGCACATGTTCCTCTTCTGATGCTGAGTAGATAAGTATATCATCAATGTAGACCATGATGCATACATCAAGTAGTTCCCGTAACACGTCTGTCATAAAAAACTGGAAGGCCGCTGGAGCTTTGCTCAACCCGAAAGGCATCACAGTGTATTCAAATAGCCCATATTTTGTGCGCAAGGCCGTCTTCCATTTATCTCCTTCTTTTATGCGAACAAGGTGGTTTACTCTACGTAGCTCTAATTTAGTATATATTTTTGCATCCTTAAGCTGGTCCAAGAGTGTGGGAATGAGCGGTAGGAGATACCTATTATTTACCGTAATCTTGTTGCGTCCCCTGTAATCAATGCAGGTCCGGAGCTTGCATCCTTTCTTCGGGATGAAAAACAGCACTGAGGATGCTGGGGATTTGGATGGTCGAATAAACCCATTGGCGAGGTACCGGTCTAAATACTCCCACAGATGTTGGTTCTCTTTGTAGATGTGGCTGCACGGAGGTTGCGTCCCGGGTATGAGGTTGATCTGGCAATCGTATGGCCTATGCATTGGAAAAGTCTCCACCGCCTCCTTTTGAAAGATGTCCTCAAACTCTTGATACCGGTGAGGTAGGAGCCCCAACACACTAGGGGATGCCGCAGCTCCCGGTTTGAGCGGCCCGTGGACTGGGGGCAGGTATGGATAGCAGGTACAGAGGCAGTCTGATGGGAACATGACTGTATGGTTTCTCCAATTGATTACTGGGTTATGACGTTCAAGCCAAGGCATGCCTAAGATTAACTGACATTGCGGAGTGGTGATCAGGTCGAAGGTTATGTTGTCTCGATTGTCGTCTTTACACAGCATTTCTACTTCCTCGGTGCATAGCGAGACGGGTCCTGATATCAGCGGTGAGCCATCCACCGAAACAATATTATCGATCTTTCCCTGCTGATGTCCCGGAAGGCCAATTCTTTGTGCTATGTCAATATAGTTGTCGATGGCTCCGCAGTCAATGTAGGCCTCCAATGCATGCATCTGATGGGGGTGTCCAGGCTTAATCAGAATGACGGGTACAGTAAGATGTGAGACCGTGTTTACTTTAACCTCTCTCGACAAGCCGATCCCTACTCTTGTCGAGTCCAGCAGTTTTCTGACGGTTGCTCAGGCATCTCCGGATCATTCGCTATTTCCTCCGTGACTCCCAAGGCCTTTTTCTTTCATTTATTTGTGCAGTCTTTTAAGAAGTGGCCTGCCTTGCCGCAATACAAACATACAAACATGTTGCCGCCGTCTTTCCCTTTCTTCTTTCGAGAGGGTCCGTCGGGCACTACCCAGCTGCATGGGTTCTGGGGCGCTCTCTGTGGGACGCCCTGACCCTTGGCATGGACGGACATAAACAGGCCAAGCTTCCAGATTACTCCGATCAGCCTTTATTTCTTGTAAACGATGATTCAACTGGATTAGTAGGTCTATATAGTCTGCGCAGTGCGTGGGCGGATTAACCACCTGAGCCAGGACATCTTTTAATTCTCCCCTGAGACCCTGATAGAACAGAGTGTTTCTTTTTTCCTCCAGCCAGTTGGCTTCGGCCACCAGTCGGTTAAAAGCAGTAATATACACCAATAGGTCTTGCGACCCCTGCCGTAATGCCAGTAGTTCTGCGTCCAGAGCTGCCCCTTGATTGTTACGGGCAAACAGTTTATCTAACTCCTGCTAGAAGGTGCCAAAGTCATGCAGAACGGGATCATCTCTATTCACCAAGGGTACTGACCAATTGGCCGCATGGCCTCCCAAGTAAGACAGGACAAAGGCTATTTTAGTCTGGGCAGAAGGGAAGGTCCTGGGTCGGCATAGGAAATGCAATCTGCATTGGTTCATAAACACAGTATATCGTTGAGGGCCCCCTAGGAATCATTCTGGCAGGGTTAGGGGGACTGAGTGTGGTGTCATAACCTGAATGTGGGGCGCTCTCTCAGCTACCCTTTTAACGGGCCCTGGAAGAGGGACTTGGCCAGCTTGAGAGACTAGTAACTGTTTGGCCAAATCCTCTGTCTTTTCCCAATTCACTACCACTTCCCTTTTTATGGTGTTTGTCTCAAAGCGGGCCACATGCACCTTGGCCCACAGTTCTCCCAAAAGGGTGGACACTGATCTACCACTGGGACCATGGCACTCGGGCAGGGATTACCACGTGGGCTTAGTGTTTTGTCACGCTTACCTCTGGTGCCCTGCAGGAGTGCCTTGCCCGGACTGTACTGCAGATTGGCCCCATACTGGTCTCCTTCACCCGGTTGTATGTCCCAGCCACACCTTCCCTCACCTGTCGCCTGGAGGAAAAACATCTGGGGGACTGTGAGGTTGGGAGGGGCCTGGGTGTATTTGGGACAAGCGTCACTGGTGTTCTGAGGGGGTGTTGTGGAAACCTAAGGGGCAAATAGAGGGTAAGTCTACTGTGGAAAAATGACTGCAATGTCCCCCCTCTCCTTTCTCCTCACCCTGTCCCCCTTGAAAGGCAAGGCTGTCTGTAGGGCGGAGGATGCGTCTCAACTGTGGTTCTGTGTCTGCAAGGATTTTTTTGGGATGGGTCCCAAAAATGGAGCTGAAGCGGATGAGAGTCTCTCTCCCATTTGTGATGACTCTGCTAATTGTCTTATGTTCTTTCTCTCTCCCCAGGTGTTGGACTTCAGTGCCGACCGGTACCGGAGACCTGAAGATGGATCACTCGTTCCTGGTTACAGGTAAGTTCTCGAGTTCTTAGACGGGGGTTTGGTTCTGATGGGGGGGGAAACGGAAGGTGGCTGCTAACCGTGTTGTATGCTTTCATACAAGGTGGGAGCAAGTCCGCGCAGGATGCGAGGAGGACGGATTCACCACCGAGCGGCGTGGAGCAGGATGCTGAAGGCCATAGGCCAAGACTGAAGACCAGGATACTGAAGGTTGCTGAAGGATGCCGAAGAACCAAAGGATGCTGAATGTTCGAAGGATGCTGGAGGACCGAAGGATGCTGAAGGTTCGAAGGATGCTGGAGGACCGATGGATGCTGAAAGTTCAAAGGATGCTGAAGGATCGAAGGATGCTGAAGGACTGAAGGATGCTGAAGAAGTCCCAACTGGATGCAGAAGAATGCTCTCGAACAAGGAGCTAAATGCAGGAAGATGCTTGAGCACCGAAGCAGTAAGTAAAACACTAGTTGTTAGGAGCAGATGAAACGCTAGGCACAGGGTGCGTTCTGGGGCGCAGCTTTATAGTCCTGCGCCACACCCTGCCAGAGCTAGATGCTTAAGGGCGTTGGCTTCGTGCATGTGCCAGGTAAATTGCTGCACGTCTGGACTTGCACGTTCCTTCTTGGCTTGTGATGGGTGGTGCCCTGGTCTTCAGTTCGTTCTTGCGGGCCGTAGCCCACCCACACGCTCGCGCCAGCCTCACGCCAGCCTGCCACCATCCCTGTGTACCTTTTCCCTATTATATGGGAGGGGGGCTCCTTCCCCCTGGTAGCCTGCCACCCCTGAGCCCGTAATGGGATCATGACAAAAACATGATGGCAGTCCTTCTGTGTGTGTTATGGCCGATAAAACAGGCTATTTAGTTTTTGTTCTTTCTCAGTAGGGGATCACTCAGATTGCTGGATAATATTTAATTGTTTGGGATTTCACCCACAGTGAGTGCTGGAAACGTTGCTCCTAGAGAGGCAACTGCATGGCACTGATTATGCCCAACGAGGCAGAAACACATGGACGGGGTTGCTTTTGGTACCCTTGCTCAGCAGTGAATTGCCTGGCATCTTAGGCTGGAAGGTCCTTGTGAGCGGGATCAGACAGACATGCCAACATGGATATTCTTCTAGAGTATAGCAGAGCGAAAGTTGACTGAGGTCCTCCTGAGTTGGTCACACCCTCTAGAGCCTGCTATTTTAACTTAACATTCTCAGTAGAGAATATCTCACATTGGCTGCTAATTGTGTAACATGCCTGCCCCAGGAAATGTAGCCACAAGCAACCCAGGCCAGTCCCCTTTAGATGTGCATCGACCGCAATTACAATACATGTAATACACGTTGCTGTTTATTGCAACTTGAACTGGCCCTGTCCTGTGCGTGCAAAAGAATACGTGTTCCTGCCGTTATCCACAGCCCAGTGCAGCTAAGCACGGGCCCAGGACCCCGCCTGACATGACTTGATGTGTGAAAGTAAGACGTTATTGTTGCAAAGAACAAGAGCTGCCCCGCCATGGTTCCAACACAACAACGCGGCGGTGTGTAGCCGTGCTGGGCAGTGCTAGTCTCGTCAAACACGGGGACCCGTTTCATCATTCATCAAGTTGCACAACTGTGGTGTTTACACGTGGAATCGCCTCCCTGTTGTTGCCTAGTGTAAGTGGTCGTGATGGAGGTGGCGTGGTCTAATGGACACATTGCCGACCCTTGAAGACAGAGACTTGCTGCAAGTACGCCTTCAGAACAATACAAGCATTGGCAAGGCTAGCAGCTGGTGTGTGGGCCCGGGCCGGCGCTGCAGCCTGGCCTGCACTAGTGGTGAGGTGTGTGTGGGGGCGGCGAGTCAAGTTGGGAGGGTAGGGGGGACTCTTGTTATGATTGACCTGCCAAGTAATTGCAAGGCTTCCCCTTCAAACCGCACCTGTAGAGCTTGTGGGAAAAAAGTCCCTTTGCCGCAAGTTTCCTCACAAACACAAACTGGTAGAGTTTACTGCGTTGTTGATGTTTTATGTATCAATCACACGCCGGCTGCTTCCCAGCTCTGAGGCACAGACAGGTGAGGCCTCTTTGACTTACCTTAGCTGAGTAACTAAGTGAGGTCTCTCTCGTCAAGTCTCAGCCTCTCAGTACTGCAGGTCAAGTCAGCGTCGCAAAAGCAGTCTGTCAGACTCACACTCTCATGAGCCGAGCATGCATCTCTGCCTGCTGGCTAGTGGCTTCTTCTGGAAGGGAGGAGGTTGCACAGCACTGCGCACTCGAGTCACAGGGGCACGTGCAGTATGTTCCCCGGGCCCGACCTGGCTGGGCACGTGATGCTCCAAATGCACAGGCATGGGGGAAGGAGAGGAGAAACGCACAAGCAAGAGTTCTTGTTTTTGTAACAAGAATCTTTAGAACCCGCTGCTGCTGAACTGTGTGCAAACTTCAGAGCCTGAAGTTTGTACGCATCACTGCACATGCTGCAGACACCAGAGAGACACACAAACTGGGGGAAACTGGGGGTGGGGGTTAAATGCCATTGTATCCCCCCCCACTTAAAATTGTGGGGGGGATTTGTCCCCCCAGTTCCCCACATGTCCTAAGCCCATGGTTGTCAGCACAATAGAAGCACTTATTTGTGATTAACCAGTTTGGCAAGCATATAACATCTTTATAAATATAACCTGTGATAAAACAGAAAAAGGGCACACAAATTACAGAGTATGTGTGCTAGTCCGAACAAATAAACAAAAAAAAATTCAAAGAAAACTAGTTAATGCAAGCCACATTTTTCATTTTGAAAATTAATTTTGTTTTTCTATGGAAGTGTGAAATGCACATTTGGAAAACAATAGTGTGCTCAGCATGTAGGAAGCCTGCTTTCAACAGTGATGCCCCTTCCCAGTTATATTTATGGCCCATTGATTCCTGTGGTGTCCCCTTCAGGCCAGAAGTAAGAAACAGGCTGAGCGAATCGGATCTACAGATACGGGAATGACCACTGGTAAAGGAGGACAATGCAGATTAGATCACAAGCCCCCAGTTTACCTCAGCAAAGCTGGGGGCTCGGGGGCTCGGTATAGCCCGGTCAGGGCTGAGGCTGGCCGGGTCCCGAGATCCGGTCAGACATCTGATGCCGGATCTCGGACCCGCCAAGAGCCGGCCCATTGGCCAGGGCTGGTAAGTAGGCATATGGGTGGGGTAGTTTGTGGCGATAACAGGCACTCTTTAGCATTGAGTAAACACAATTCTCACCACCTGCAACGGATGGGTCATGTGCTTTTCTGCCTGCCATGGTGTGTGTGCTGGTGTAGGCGGGCCTGGGTACATGGATGGGAGGTTGTAGTGGAATTTAGGTAGAGTGCTCAGCGAGTGTTCTGCAGAGTGACAGTTGGAGTGCGAGCTGGTTTGAGTGTGGATGTACTTACCTTATGTTCTGAAATGACTTTGGATGGGCTGGTGGTTCTCCTCGTGTACATATCTTATGTTCTGAAATGACCTTGGATGGACTGGTGGTTGTCCCTCATGTACTTACCTTATGTTTTTAAATGACCCTGGATGAACTGGTGGTTGTTCCTCATGTACTTACCTTATGTTCTGAAATGACCTTGGATGGACTGGTGGTTGTTCCTCATGTACATACATTATGTTCTGTAATGACCTTGGATGGGCTGGTGGTTGTCCCTCATGTACTTACCTTATGTTTTTGAATGACCCTGGATGAACTGGTGGTTGTTCCTCATGTACTTACCTTATGTTCTGAAATGGCCTTGTATGGACTGGTGATTGTTCCTCGTGTACTTACCTTATGTTCTGAAATGCCCTGGATGGACTGGTGGTTGTTCCACGTGTACTTACCTTATGTTCTGAAATGACCTTGGATGGACTGGTGGTTGTTCCTCATGTACTTACCTTATGTTCTGAAATGACCTTGGATGGACTGGTGGTTTTTCCTTGTGCCCTTACCTTATGTTCTGAAATGACCCTGGATGGACTGGTGGTTGTTCCTCGTGTACTTACCTTATGTTCTGAAATGACCTTGGATGGACTGGTGGTTGTTCCTCATGTACTTACCTTATGTTCTGAAATGACCTTGGATGGACTGGTGGTTGTTCCTCATGTACTTACCTTATGTTCTGAAATGACCTTGGACAGACTGGTGGGTGTTCCTCATGTACTTACCTTATGTTCTGAAATTACCCTGGACGGACTGGTGGTTGTTCCTCATGTACTTACCTTATGTTCGGAAATTACCTTGGATGGACTGGTGGTTTTTCCTCATGTACTTACCTTATGTTCTGAAATGACCTTGGACAGACTGGTGGGTGTTCCTCATGTACTTACCTTATGTTCTGAAATGACCATATGGAACTGTAACTAAACTTACAGAATCACTTAACTTTTGATCCAGGGTGTGTGTAAGTAACCTTAGTGGACCTCCAGTGCGTGTGAAACCTTAGTGGGCCAAGTCACCTCAGGCTGCTAAGGCAAACCCAATCAGAGGTATTAAGGAAACACACCATAGACCCGTATTGCAGTGCGTTTACTGTCTACGTGTACAATCATTTAAAGTCAAAGCTTCTGTGTGAGCATACGGCATATGCAGTGGTATAGGGAGGCCCCAGCGCTGCCACCCTATGCCCTAGGGACAGCCCCCTCTGACTTAAGTCACTCTGACTTCAGAATTGAATTATTTCCGACTGAAATAGTGTCTTTTGGGAAATAACCGATTTTTTAAAAATTGAATTTCTCCTGGTTCACAAATCTCTCCATGGAAAGGCGCCACTCTATCCTCTTGTATCCAACTCTACAAGCCTTCTCGTAATCTCTGCTCTGCCTCCTCGGCTACCCTTGTGGCTCCTCGCCCTCCCCGCGCTTCCTCTCGCTTCTCCTCTTTCTCTCTTCTTGCTCCACTTGCATGGAAATTCCTTCCCCCGAACATCCCAGAAACAGGCTCGGACTGGCCTTTAGGGCAATATGCCCGGGGCGGAACCAAAAGAGCAAAATGCTAGCGTGGGTCTGTTTTCTTTGGGTCAAAGTGAGCCACTTTTTTTAGCAAATGTGGGCCAGTTTGATGAGCTACTTCACTATGTGGTTACTAGTTCTGACCAGTGTTGCTGAGTAAATATTCTTTAAAATGCACAATTTACATCACATTGTATCTAAAAACTCCCCCTAGAGTACTACTCAAACAGTGTCACAAAAGGAATGAGTAGCCATTTGCAACTGTGGGCCACTTTTTCATTGGTGCCCGAGACCATTTTATGGCCCAGTTCGACCCTGCCGAGAAACAGTCCACACGCATTTGTTCAAAACCAAATTTAAAACCTACCTCCTCACCTCTGAGTTACCCTCTTAACCTACCTCCCATCTGCCTGCTACCTAAGATGTTTCCCTCGTCTCCAACCTGCCTCTGTCCCTCACTTCATCTGCCTCCATTCTAGTACTTTACCCATCCTTGTTTAGAACACATTCTTACATCTTCCCCTAGTGCAGTGCACTGCATGCCCCAGTAGTGGCATGATCATCATGTGTACTGCACATGCCTGGTGGTCTAGGCCGCCCCGGAGTGCGGCGCTGCCTGTGTTTTGTTGCCAATCCTGAGGGGGGCCGTCAGCATGGCTCGCAGGGATCCCCCATATTTTCTGTTACGCCACTGGGCATATGCTGTGATACACACTGTCATCTCGCCTTTAGCATGCTGCCATCCATTTAAAGCAGTCGCTCGCCCAGCCCACGGCGGACGAACCACCCAGTGACCTGCCGAACAGTGGGGGGTTTATAAATGTACTGGGAACACCGATTAGCAAGGACTGGTTGAGGGGACCCAACGCACCCAGCAGCTGAAAAGGACCTCAGCGTCATGTCAGATACAGATATTCCAGCGGCAGTCTGCGCACAATCCTCCGGGATGTGCCTGGGGCCAAGATGGGAATGGCGGATCCGAGAGTTCAGGTTACACATCGGCAAGAGAGAGAAGAATACACTAACGCTGGCAGTTGGACCAGCAGTGCGAGACATCCTGTATGAACTACGAGCAGAGAGCAAGAGTTCCAGGAACTGCTAGACAACACATTATTGAGCCTGCAACCTGACCCACCCCTTCGGTATCCTTATAGGGCCCGTACCAAAGATGACGGCAGACAGAGCCATATGTATTTTTTTTATAAACTTCTCTTTATTATTTTGCATAAATATAAAACATCCTAACAAAGGCAGCAGCAATACAGCACACAAATTACTTTGGCACAGTCTCCAACATTATAACTTCTTCCCACATGCTTCTCCTAGATGTTATTGGCTTCCGACTCATTCCAAGCATGTCCTGTCCAGTTATACATGCATCTTTTCAGGTTGAAGAGCTCACGTTGTCGTCTGTCCTCGTTGGGGAGGACTCTGCTCCAGAAAGCAGGTAATGTTTACATGGACACCATATGTCTCTGGGTCTGGCACCTTCTATCACAGTGCCCCGTAGTCCAATTCAATATCTTGGCAATACGCTATGTCTCACATCCAGCCTTCCCATGTTGGTGGGCCACCCTTCCCACTTACCATAGCCCCTGGTTTTTTGCCAACAGCACTAGTGGTCCTGCGAGTTGCCTGGCCTGTCCAGGTATATCCCTAGTGTATCTCTGTAAGGCCACTCTGGGCGAGAGCTGTACGTTTATGCGTGGACATGAGGAGAGTGAATAAAGCAATACAGAGAGAAAGGCATCAGGCACTGAGAATCACTGACATGTTTCACCTATTACACGGGGCAGCCATTATTTTCCAATCTAGACCTCAACAAAGGCTTTACCAGCTAGAACTGGCCCCTGGAATCACGCCACATAACTACTTTTTACACCACAGAGATTATTTAAATACAAACGGTTGAGCTTTGCTGCGTCAGCAGCAGAAATCTTCCTAGAAGAGATAGATACACAAGGTGATAAAGCATGTCCCAAACTGTTGAAATTACAATGACAACATCCTGGTTTTCTGCAAATCCATGGAAGAACATGACACCACTGTAGAGGAGCAGGTAGACCCTTTCCTGCCAGTCCCTGCCCTCTCACCACCATCATATTGGAACAGTCGGAGAAAAGCGATAGATGGGACCCCATGCCATCATTGCTATACTGCATTGAGTGTATGAGAGATGTTATGCACTAAGACAGCCATATAGAATGTACCCTCGCACTGAAAGTGTGGAAGGATGTCGTATGGAAGAAAGTTACTTGGAAGGATATCACCTGTGAAGATGCCAGAGTGTGTTGCTGAATATCATGGATGGACGTTAAAGTGAAACCTGACGAAGGTAAAGTGATGTCATGAGGAAGATATATGAACCTATGCTGAAACGATATGAAAATACTGGAAGGTAACTGAAGCACTATGAGTAACATGTACCTAAAGCTAAAGTACTCATGGATTTAAAAGAAGATGAAGTAACTTACTGACCAATAATTGTAAATACACAGTAACTCAAGGTTGAAAGACAACATATAAAAGCTTGCTACAGAGGAATATGTAACGTGACAAGGATGTCCATTTTCGGAAAATGACAGCTCACGTTGAATTTAACCAAGCTACCTCAGAAACAGGTTGAGGATGTAAGAATCAGGAGACGTGGAAAAACAGCCCTGTGAGCAGACCCACACGATGAGTCAGGATTGGGCCAGAGCGAGGATGCTATTTTGAAGGATAAGAGAAGAGGGAGGGCGTGGATAAGTTCTGAAGTAACGTTTCCTTCACTTCTATCACCAACGAAGATACCCTTTGCCTTCTTGCTGGTGCTCACCCCACTTCATCTCTTTTGGATCCATTACCATCTGTGCTTATACCTAAAATCTATCCTTCTCTTGTAACCTACCTTACAATTCTATTTAATTCCTGTCTTCTCTCATCTACCTTCTCTTTGTCATTTAAGCATGCTACTATTATCCCTATTTTAAAAAATACTTCAGCTGATGTCTCTTCTGCCTGTAAGGTCTGTCCTATCTAACGTCTCCCTTATCTCTCTAAGATCCTCAAACGCGTAGCTTACATTCAACTTTCTACCTTTTTCCCCCAAAATTCTAGTCTTCCTTGTTTCCAATCTGGGTTTTGCCCAGGTAATTCTACTGAGACTGCTCTCCTCTCCATGCTAAACAATCCTCTCTTCTCATATTTCTTGACCTTTCTGCTGCGTTCGATACTGTTGATCATACACTCTTGCTCTCTGCTCTCTCTTCTTTTGGTTTTTTCTGGTTCTACCCTCTCTTGGTTCGAATCTTATCTCTCTCAGAGAACTTTTTCAGTTTCTTGGGCTGGGGTCTCCTCTGAAACACACTCACTCACCTGTGGTGTTCCTCAAGGCTCAGTCCTCGGTCCTTTTATTTTTTCCCTCTACACTTCTTCGCTAGTTGGGGTTATCTCTTCTTTTGGGTTCTTGCATCATTTCTATGCTGATGATACACAGCTTTTTCTTTCATTTCCACATTTTGCTGACCAAATCCACCACAAACTCAGTGCTTGTTTAATGGCTATCCAATCATGGATGTCTGATCACTTTCCTGTCCTTAATGCAGCAAAAACAGAGGTAATTTTCTTTCCTTCTAACTCGTTTTCTCTGGCTTCCTTACCTTCTATCATCTCATTTCCGCCAGCTCAGTTACCTACTTCATCTGTTATGCATAATCTTGGTCTTTTCCTTGATTCCGATCTTTTTTTCACTCACCACATCCCACTTACCGCTCGCTCCTGTCATTTTCATCTCTATAACATCGAAAAAGCCTGTTTCTTCATGACTTTTAAAGCAACAAAATTATTGTTGTCTGCTCTAATCTTTTCACGACTTTTCTACTGCTCTTCTGCACTTTGTGGGCTTCCAATTTCTCGCTTAGCTCCACTTAAATCTCTATTTCATGATTCTATTCATGTTCTTGCTCAAGTGGCTCCCTGCGACTCGATCTCTTCCTTCCTGGTCCAACTTGGTTGACTTCCATTTCATAAACGTCTAAAGTTAAATTTCTTATGTCTGGTGTTTAAAGCACTTTATGGTCTTGTCCCTCCCTATCTTTCTTTGCTTGTTTCTTTTTATCTTCCTTCGCATCCTCTTTGGTCTGCTTCTCATTTCCGCCTTGTTGTCCCCTCTCCTCCTTGTGCCAAATCTTGTTTCCCAACCCTTTCTCTCCTCGCACCTCTGAATTGGAATAATCTCCCTCTCTCTCTCATATCTATTACTGTTTACTCCTCTTGTCGAGCCTCTTTTTGATCTCACATACTTTCATCTGGTTAGCAAGGTCCTGTTGCAATTTTTGAAATACTTTGTGTTTTAAATATTGATTCTACTGTTTGTACTTTTTTAATGCTATGTAAAGCGCTTTGGTGTAAGGCACTATATAAAACAAAATAAAATACAAAATACAAATTGTGAGACATTCTTCAAAGACAAAGGGAGACGAAAACATATGTGAGAGCCAAACTGCTGGTCAATTAAAAGTATACAAAGTTCAAATGAGATAGAGTGAGCAAGTCTCTAGAGGCCAAACGGAGTAACAGCACCCTGCATAATTAAATAAAATAGTAGTAAATGGAAGGTTGAAATGGACATATTTGTGGTCTCTTCGCATGTGACTCAGAAGTCAAAAACAAATACTATTCATTAGAGCCTCGAGTTAAGAGGTCTAACACTCGCTTGAATGTTCCAGGACAGTGAGCAGCGACAAGGTCAAACTACAAATGCAAGACTTTGGCTTATGGCCTACCGATGAGGGATGATGAACTAATTGGGAACATGGGGAGCAGTCTGATGGGATTCAAACACCCAAGTTTTGTTTCACGTACGTGCTGCTAAGGAGTGGAAAGTCCAAGGTTGGGATAGTATGCCAACCAATCAGTGGGTTTGGGGGGCAACCTAACACACAATGTTGCAAGAGCCAATCCACTGTTGTTTCATCCGCTATAATCAGTACTGTATGCATTTAGAGGTAGTTCAAGGCATGCCCTACAGACAAAGGGTAGCTAATGAAGCACTAATTCTTATATGTTCTATAAGTAAATATGTTCCCTTCACAAATCCCTTCCCTTGATGGGTTTTGTATTTTTGCCATGTAAAATGACGTTGAAGATTGTTTGTGCGTGTACATGCATCAGTCCGATGTTTGTCAATTCTCCCTGCTTTATTAAACTGAAAATAAAGTAATACTTTGCCATATTCCTTGAGTCTGTCGGGTTATTTGGTTTGTGACCATTATTGTTATTCCATCTAGCACAAAAGATGCTTCAAGGTGCTACAGCACAATTTTCTAGCGGTCCGGACGGTTACGGTCTAGTCGATCTAGGCCCGATCCAGGCACCCGGATGCTCGGCGGCTCCCGCCATTAGCCAGAAGACCGCAGTGTTTACTGTGGAGAGTCACGTGTGAAGAAGATTTGGTCAGCAGGCCCCACTTTGATGAAATTAATGTCCGGTCCTCGCAGGTGCCCTGTGGATAGAAGGCGTACTGGTCAGTTGAGGGGAGAGTCAATGCCGGAGGACTCAACTAAGTCGCTGATGTAAGTGGAACAATGAGCATGGCAAAAATAGGAGAGGGATTGTGTTGTAAATAATAAGTGTAGAAGATAACAGGATTTTTGGGGAAGATTATAAAGGAAAAGAAAAAGAGATACCTCAATTCCTAATCCAAAGGGGGCAGAAGGGTACGCACTAAGTTATTAAAGATTCCTGAGGGAAGGCCCGAGTATGAAACTCCACACTGGAGTGAAATGGAGACTGGATACATTTACTAAGATACTAAAGGAAGGCTTACACAGTAAACACAATTGTTAAAGTGTACATGTGTGGTGTTATAAAACTATTATATTATCAAACGGTTATGTACCATAGGTAGGGATCAAACAGACTTCTTGCTTTGTGAGTCTATAATTGCTATATACAAAAAGACAGTCCTATATTCTATACGGTGTCACTTTTAGGTTCTTCCCATGAAAATGGAATTTATTATCACAACATTTTATTAATCACTAATCATCAAATTCATAAAACAATCATAAAAATGATCATCATACATAAAACACATACATCATGTTAAAACAACACAAGTAGAAGCACCATGCGTGAGTACATTACAGTGACTTTTCAAGGATCTCAAATATGTATAACAAATAACACTCTGATTCCCATGCCTCACTATTTTCAGCCTATTTCATGTTGGTATATTTAAAAAAAAAACGACTTGTACAAGTTTCTGTCCTTAATATACAACCATGTAGGACATTCTTCAGGGGAATGTGTCTTGTGCCAATATTAAAAATCTTCTTTGGTTGGAGGGAGTACCCTGTTAATCAAAACAGACACCCTATTAGTAATTACTTATAAAGTATAAATCTCTAATTACATCTAAATACGCCCTTATCCCAAAAAGGGTGTTGAAGTATGTTACTTATTACATACCTCCCTTTCCTAGTAGTAGCTCTTGGACCTTTTCTGGTTCCTTATGCAGATTCCCAATTTCTTCAGGGAATTCTTGCGTATCCTCTTCTCCTCTCTAAACTAGTGCACAATTAAGACATATCAATGCCCAAGGCCATATATAACGTCCCATAAATGACTAGAAAGCATAGGATAATCATGCTTACCAGTCAGGAAGTTTCCAAACAATTGATTTTCTCAGTGTTCTCTCAGATATGGACCTCAGATGTTAGTAGCCATCCTATGATACAGAGTAAAAGTGCTCTGTTATGAAATTCTATTTAAAACTGACAAAAGTATGTGATAGGTCAGCATATCAATAAGGAATAGAACACTCACTTGTAGGTCGTAATGAAGCTAGATGTTGCTTCCTCCCCGTGGGAGTTCTCTGGTTGAGGCAAAGAAAAACGTCTTTGCTACTTTAAGTGGACCCAAATCTGTGGAGATACAAATGTCCACATCCCCAGTGATCCCCGATCTCATATAGGGTATCACAATAAACTTTAATGTTTCCCAAGTGTTGCACTTACTCCGGTTGTGGAAAGAATCCTCCACCTCTTCTCTAATCCAACGTTCTCGTTCACATTAGTCTGCACTTCCGCGTTGCATTAGCGGGTGCATCACACTCTACGCGACGCAGTGACGTCACCACGCCATGCCCAAGCCTGTGCGCGGCGATGCCATCGCGCTGCATGGAAACGCGTAAACACCGGCGCATCTGCATCGCTTCGTGTTATGGGACATGTAGTTACCTCATGGACTAAACCAAAACCTCGCAGTATGCGACCAGACTAACTCCCATATGGGTTCTATAATGATAACCCGAACACATGTAGAACAACAGTATGGGGATCTAAAAATATTCCCAATCTCGCAATGACAAAATTACACCATGTCTGACATCTTAGTGCAGTGCAAACACAATGGCTCACAGCACAAAAAGGCATTAGCTTCTATAATGCAGCACAATGCAATGGCTCACATGACATGCGCATTTGCTTCTATAGGTGTAAATACAGTCCTCCTCTTGTATACAGTCATTACACGGGGTGACCCTTAACTTGACTCTTCATTTGACAGTTGTTCATGTAAATACATACTCTTATTTCTTACATTTACAGGTGTTGCAGAAAGTAAATATTGCAGAAATCAAACCTAGCATAACACCAACAGAGATAAAGCAGCTCAATTACTCATTTTGTAGTTGTGTCAAGAAACACCATATCTCTTAGTTTAGCCTGAGTCTGGACGGTTAAGCCACAGTGTTGTAATTAGGAATTATGCCATTCCACTCCCTCATTAAGGCCACTAATGTGACTCTTTGATAAAAAAAATCAGTTTTTGTTCAAGGTGCAGTAGTTTCCTGTTATTCACTGTTTGTGATTGACCTTTAATTTGTTATGGGAAGAACCTAAAAGTGACACAGTATAGAATATAGACTGTCTTTTTGTATATAGGAATTATAGACTCACAGAGCAAGAAGTCTGTTTGATCCCTACCTGTGGTACATAACCGTTTGATAATATAGTTGTTGGAGACAAATAGGGTCTCGGTGGCTAACGTGATTAGTTACACGATTTTCTCCGATTTGTTTTAGAATACACCACTCAAACTCGTTGCATGTGTGCTTCATTTCCATAAAATGTTTGACCATAGGAGCTTGTTCGACCTCGTTTCTAATGCATCCTAGTTCTGCATTTCCTGTTCGTTTTGCCAATGTACATGCGTTCACACGGACATTTAATCAGATAAATAACATTACTTGTGTTGCATTTGTGTGTTCATTAATACTCCACATTTTTTCAAAACCCAAATCTACAGTCAATGTTTTTTTAGTTTGGGCACACATTGTGCAAGTACCACAAGGATAATGGCCCACCACAGGGGATAAACACCATAAGGTAGTTTGTTGAGAGGGCTTCTTTTTAACACTTATGTCATTTCTCATCACCGAATTGCGAACAGTGGTGCTTTTCTTAAAGGCCACAATGGGCTTCCCTACCTCCTTGATCATGATTTTAGTCCGATTTCTCACAATAATGCCCTTGATCTTGTATAACAAATTACTAAACGGGTTGACAAATACTAGAGGAGTATCTTTAGTGCTTTTTTCTCTTTGAATTTGGTGATCAAGGAGGGATTCCCGGTTATTATTTAATGCTCTTTTGGCTGCTTTTTTCACCAAAGGAGTAGGATAGCCCCGATGTACCAATTTCGTGATCGGATTATTGGCTCCATTCTCATATGATTCATTAGTACTGCTGTTATTTTTCAATCGTAAGAATTGCCCGAAAGGGAGGTTATTCTTCACGTGCTGTGCATGATGACTCTTAAAGTGCAACAAAGCATTTTTATCGGTGGTTTTAGTGTAAGGTCTTACTAATAGTACCCCATTCTGATGGTAAATGCAGATATCTAAGTAGTTAACTTCCTGGTTACTGATATTGTTGGTAAATTTCAAATATCTGGTTTATTGGTTCAACCACTGTATGAAGTCACCTGCTTTTTCATTGTTCCCTTTCCAAATGACAAATACGTCATCTATATAACGCAACCAACATAGAATATTATTCTGAAATGGATTGCGATCATTATAGACAACAGTTTCCTCAAACATGTTCACATACAAATTAGCGACATTGGGAGCCATGGCTGACCCCATTGCCGTCCCTTCGATTTGTTTATAGAACTGTCCCATAAATTGGAAAAAGTTTTTTGTAAGAGCCATCTCTGTGCACCATTTGATAAAAAAGTTAGAGACTGGGTTTTCGTCTTCTCTTTTCAATAGAGTTTCCTCCACTAGCTCCAATGTGGCCAATTGGGGTATGTTGGTGTATAACGCTTGAATGTCTAAACAAACCAATAAATTGGTGTCAGGGTCAAAAAGGTTTCCCTCTATTCTATTAATGGCGTCTGTGGTATTCTTTATGTAACTTCTCATGGTTGGAATAAAAGGTCTTAAATAAAAGTCTACAAATTTAGACAAAGGTTCTAGGAGGGAGCTCACCCCTGAAACAATAGGTCTACCCGGCGGGTTCTCTAGACTCTTATGAATTTTAGGGAGGGTGTAGAAGATGGGAACCCGGCCATTCTCTCTAATCAGATATTCACCCCTTGTTTACTAATCATGTGTTCTTCCACAGCCTTATGCACCTTATTACGAATGATATTTAAGTGGTCTCTGCTGGGATCTCTGTCTATTTTCAAATAATGATTCTCGTCTGATAGTAACCTTTCACATTCCTTAATATAGTCACTTCTATTCAATATAACAATAGCGCCACCTTTGTCGGCTTGGCGAATAATGATCTTCTCATTGGCTCCCAAATTCTTCAACATCTTTTGTTCTGTTATACTTAGGTTGGAGTGGTGAGGGATACCTCTAGTTTCTAGTTTGTTAATCTCCTCTAAAACCTTCCTTTCAAAAACTCTGGATTCCACAGAATGGGTACTAGCAGGAGCACAAAAAGTCAACAGATTCCTCAACCCACTGCAATTGTCCCCTCTATCAAACGTATTATCCAGGAAGAACTCCTTTAGATGTACTTTCCGCATGAACTGATTAAATTCAATCCTAAACTCAAAAGGATTGTGGAATTTGGTAAGCACAAAATTCAAACCCTTATTAAGTACTACTTCTTCTTTTTCAGTAATCTGTATACTGGAGAGATTCACTACCAGCCCCTGTAACTGCGTGTTTGAATCCGTTCGGGTTCCCACTATCTCTGGTCTCCTCCTCTTCCGAAAAAAGATTGTCTTTGGTTACTAGCTCGCTGACCATTATTTCTTGTACCTCTTCCTCTAAAGGGACGACCTCCTCCCCTGTTATTCAAAGTATCTGTATCCCCAGATTCATCATAATTAGAGGAACCCTCTCCACTCGAGCTATAAGAAGTATTCCGGAAACGTACTCTCCAGTTCTGTTTCGTGTTGGGTTTCGACTCTCCAAATGTATAGTCTTTTTTTGTATAACAGAAAGCCTTCTCATGAGAAAAGTTTTGAATATCCTTTTTCATTCTTTTCACCCTTTCTGAAACAGTCTCATTTTTGAAATCCTGCATCTCTTTTAAATGTTTGTCTAGGCCTTTCTTAAAAGCTTCCACATCAAATTTGCTCTTGATTTTCTCTTCTAAGACCTTTAGATCAATCTTGATTTTTTTGGCTGTTTCCTGTGCTGTCTCGATGATCAATATCAACCAGTCACGGCCACATTTATTAGAAATGTAACTCCATTTCAGTTTAAACTCTGGATTGTCTAAAAACAGTCTGGGTTCATTTCTCACGGTCAGGGCCTGGGATAGAGCCTGATTTTTTACATATTCCAACATGACAATAGCATGTAACTCTGTACGGATGAGTCTTTTCCTCATCTGGACTAACTCGTCCCATTGGTCATCTTTGTCAAGTGCTTCAAGGTCTTTATTTCGACCCACTTTTGGTAAGAATTCTATCAACTTTCTAACATATTCATCATCATAAGCTAGACACTTCTCGGATTCCATAGTGGAATATCTGTCATATGTCACAATGTGCACTAAAGAGGAGGAAAATCGGAGAAAATCGTGTAACTAATCACGTTAGCCACCGAGACCCTATTGGTCTCCAACAACTATATTATCAAACGGTTATGTACCACAGGTAGGGATCAAACAGACTTCTTGCTCTGCGAGTCTATATTTCCTATATACAAAAAGACAGTCCTATATTCTATACTGTGTCACTTTTAGGTTCTTCCCATAACAAATTAAAGGTCAATCACAAACAGTGATTAACAGGAAACTACTGCACCTTGAACAAAAACTGATTTTTTTGTCAAAGAGTCACATTAGTGGCCTTAATGAGGGAGTGGAATGGCATAATGCCTTATTACAACACTGTGGTTTAACCTTCCAGACTCAGGCTAAACTAAGAGATATGGTGTTTCTTGACACAACTACAAAATTAGTAATTGAGCTGCTTTATATCTGTTGGTTTTATGCTAGGTTTGATTTCTGCAATATTTACTTTCTGCAACACCTGTAAATGTAAGAAATAAGAGTATGTATTTACATGAACAACTGTCAAATGAAGAGTCAAGTTAAGGGTCACCCCGTGTAATGACTGTATACAAGAGGAGGACTGTATTTACACTTATAGAAGCAAATGCGCATGTCATGTGAGCCATTGCATTGTGCTGCATTATAGAAGCTAATGCCTTTTTGTGCTGTGAGCCATTGTTTTTGCACTGCACTAAGATGTCAGACATGGTGTAATTTTGTCATTGCGAGATTGGTAATATTTTTAGATCCCCATACTGTTGTTCTACATGTGTTCGGGTTATCATTATAGAACCCATATGGGAGTTAGTGGGGTCACATACTGCGAGGTTTTGGTTTAGTCCATGAGGTAACTACATGTCCCATAACACGAAGTGATGCAGATGCGCCAGTGTTTACGCGTTTCCGTGTGGCGCAATGGCGTTACCACGCACAGGCTTGGGCGTGGCGTGGTGACGTCACTGTGCCGCGTAGAGTGTGGATGCACCCGCGAATGCAACGCAGAAGTGCAGACTAATGCGAACGAGAATGCTGGATTAGAGAAGAGGTGGAGGATTCTGTCCACAACCGGAGTAAGTGCAACACTTGGGAAACATTAAAGTTTATTGTGATACCCTATATGAGATCGGGGACTCACTGGGGATCTGGACATTTTTATCTCCACAGATTTGGGTCCACTTAAAGTAGCAAAGACGTTTTTCTTTGCCTCAACCAGAGAAATTCCACGGGGGGAAGCAACATCTAGCTTCATTACGACCTACAAGTGAGTGTTCTACTCCTTATTGATATACTGACCTATCACATACTTTTGTCAGTTTTAAATAGAATTTCATAACAGAGCACTTTTACTCTGTATCATAGGATGGCTACTTACATCTGAGCATCTGAGGTCCATATCTGAGAGAACACTGAGAAAATCAATTGTTTGGAAACTTCCTGACTGGTAAGCATGATTATCCTATGCTTTCTAGTCATTTAGGGACGTTATATATGGCCTTGGGTATTGATGTGTCTTAATTGTGCACTAGTTTAGAGAGGAGAAGAGGATACACAAGAATTCCCTGAAGAAATTGGGAATCTGCATAAGGAACCAGAAAAGGTCCAAGAGCTACTACTAGGAAAGAGAGGTATGTAATAAGTAACATACTTCAGCACCCTTTTTGGGATAAGGGTGTATTTAGGTGTACTTAGAGATTTATACTTTATAATTAATTACTAATAGGGTGTCTGTTTTGATTAACAGGGTACTCCCTCCAAACACAGAAGATTTTTTCATATCGGCACAAGACACATTCCCCTGAAGAATGTCCTACATGGTTGTATATTAAGGACAGAAACCTGTACAAGTCAGGTTTTTTTAAATATACCAACATGAAATAGGCTGAAAATAGTGAGGCATGGAAATCAGAGTGTTATTTGTTATACACATTTGAGATCCTTGAAAAGTCACTGTAATGTACTCACACATGGTGCTTCTACTTGTGTTGTTTTAACATGATGTATGTGTTTTATGTATGATGATCATTTTTATGATTCTTTTATGAATTTGATGATTAGTGATTTATAACATTTTGTGATAATAAATTCCATTTTTATGGGAAGAACCATATAGAATATAGGACTGTCTTTTTGTATATAGGAGTTATAAAACTATTAAAATAAATCTTTTGTTGTGTTTAGACTAATGAAAATAAAACAATAGTAGAAAATTAAAGATATTGATGAAACGTTTTATCGAGAGAATGGCATTCATCAGGAAGGGAACAATCCAAGGAAAGTATTATATAAGTAAAGAAGAGACTCTTAACATACTAATAATACAAGAATGATATGATAAAGAATTGATAGAAACTGTTAACAAATGAGGAAACGAAATATCATTGCATTGATTTTTTTTTTAGATAAAAAAAGATAAAATCAGTCAAATCAATGTTGAATGGGATTATAAACAGTGATTGATGGGGCCTGCACCGACTGATCTATGTGGTATATTTGATAAAATAAGTAATCGAATAAAACAGCGGGTAAGTAGTAACGAAACAGATCATTTTTTGTAAAAGATCATGAACCTCACCCGGGTGAGGTTAAGTATCGATGATCAAAACCGATGTGTCATCATGGGGGATACACCTCTTTTACATTTATGTAGGACACTACCGAAATTAAGTAAATATAATTTGGAATGGTTTAAGGCACGACCAATAAGACACTCATGTCGTGGCCTCAGGAGGGTTTGCTGTCAAAAGATGTATTGTGAAATATGACAACATATTTGTACACCACATACAAGGGAGAAAAAGCTGCAGAAAAGGTTGGCCATTTCAGAGCTTTGGAAAATGTACCAAAGTGAGAAAGAAGATCCAGTTTATAGGGAGTGTATGCTTAATCAGCATAAAGGGGATTATAAAACACTTTCGGCACCCCTTTCCCCTCTTCAAGAAAAGCGTGTAGACACAGAGGAGAAGAGACTGTTTCCCTTAAAGGAATGAAAAGCAGTGGCAAGGTATGTTAATCCAACGTATGGGCCCCCGTTTACAGCAGTGAGGATAATGCGGAAGAGAATAAGAGCAGAGAATGCAAAGATATATAAGCACACAATAAAAGTAAACAGCGTTATGAAAGGAAGGACAGACAAGATAGATGAATAGAGATAGAGGAAGAAACAGGGAAACATAAATAAATAAAGGACAAAACTAAAGAAATAACAATACTATAGAATGAATGGATGGGAGGACAAATATTGCTTAAACTAGATGATAAGGGCATTGATGGGGTTCGAGAAAGAGCAGAGAGAAGAGCAGGAAAAGAAAGTGAAGGAAGAAGAGAGCATACACAGCAGAGAGAGATACAGAGAAAAACAGTGAGGGACATGCAGCTGTTTCTAGGCTTATGAAACTATTCAGTACATTGACTAGACAAAGCGCATCGGGGTACGAGGTAACTATTTCCAACCCTGAAATTAAAATTGTTAGATGTAAGACAGTGAATACAGCAACGTTTATAGCAGACCCAGTGGGAGCGGATGACTATGTGCATGATTGCACAACGTATATTGGGAACTATAATGAAATCCACCAATTTAGAGAAAATGCCATTGGGAGGGGGGAGGTTGTTTTTATTGATGGTTCTTCGAAAATTGACCAAACAACTGTGGAACGCATATGGGAGTAGCAGTAGTGAAACTGAATAGAGAAGGTGAATTTGAGGTAATGACAAGTATGAGTTGGGCATTGAATTATTCAGCACAGGCTGCAGAATTAGTGGCACTCATAAAAGCACTGAGGTGTTTTGTGGAGGAAATGACAGTGTACTCTGTCTCCGCCTATGTGACCTCAACCGTGCACTCAGGTCTGTCATGTTGGAAAAGGAGGGGTTTCTTCCATGCAGATGGCACTCCAGTGCAACATGCAGCCCTATTGGATAGACTTATAGACGCATTGAGTCTTCCACTAAACCTAGCCATCGTAAAATGGTCACTGCATTCCAAACTAGCAGATTTAATTTCCTGCAGAAACGAAGCCGCTGATGTAGAGGCCAAAAACAGCCTCTTATCCATCCACATCTAGTTTAGAGAAAGAATCCAATTTCTTAGAGCATGTAGCACAGCTTATTGTAAATTGCATCAGGTGCCAAAAATGTACTGCAGGACACACTTTGCGAACAGTAAGAGGAGAAATCCCTAGGTCCAATGGCCCATTTCAGCGTCTGCATATAGATTATGAACATATGCTACAGATATGCAATGGCTATAGATATATGCCGATTGTAGTATGTCCTTTTTCTTGATGGATAGAGGCAGGCCCATGCACAGACCCTGATGCATGTGTGCTGCCAAGTTCCTGGTAAGCGATGTGTTCCCTATGTGGGGTGTCTGCAAAGTTCTGCGGCCGGACAATAGACCGCATTTTGTAAATGAACTGTTCAAGCAGATAGAGCTTCTGTTAGGTATACAGCATACATTTTTGTCTGCTTATCACCCAGGCCAATAGTACATGGATAGATTAAACAGACTTCTCAAATAGAGGATAGCCAAAATCAAGATTACTTTATTTTAAAAGGGGTGGCTGCATTATCTGCCCCTTGCTTTGCTTGCACTGAGAAACCAGCCTCATTTGGATCACCATCTAACTCCTTATGAGTTGGAGGCTGGATGCTGTATGAGAACCCCATTGACTCCCCCAACTAGGGTAAGAACTGATGCAAGTGTTTCATATCTCAACAGATCAAAAACAGAAGGGAGGGGTCAAAAAGAAGTGACACAGACAATTCATTTTGTGGAACAGAAGACTTGCTCAAACCTCCACAACTGTATCCAGGAGACAAGGTGTTAGTGCACAAATTCAGACGCACCCGGAGTACGCACCAGCCCAACTGCAGTGAAATTGAAGGTGAGAGAGCATGGTACATCTACACAAAGTCAAACCTTACAAAGGCGAAACATTTGCCCCTCCCGAAGACATCCCAAGAAAAGCAAGAGTAGTATTTCTGCATGTGCTGATCCATCCAAGCGAAACAAGAGTAGTAGTTCTGCGCATGCAGACTCGCCAAATGGCTAGACATGAGAACAAGGAGCATTAAGTGCACACAAGCACTATAGATTAGGATTTAACATTTTTCAAATCAACCAAAGTTTGTTAGATCTTGAATCTTGGCAGGAGAAAATAGACTTGCAGTAACTTTGGAACAGGTTTCAAGAGAAAATATGAGAAGAGTCTGAACTTTGAAGAAGAAAGAAGAGTATTGGCCATTGTTTATGACAAAATGTATGAACTATTACAAGTTTATCAGGATGAAGTGAAGATAAGGAAAGTGTTATCGTGATGAACATGATTACAAAGAGGACAGGGTGTATACATTCCAAACTAAATATGATATGAGTACAAAATCTTCCTTGAAAACCTCAACACTGAATACATCATCAGCCAGCTCGGATGCTGACTCTGAATAAGAGAATCAAGATTTAGAAAGCACGGTTACTTTTTTTTTTATTATTATTTATTGAATATAGTTGAAATTACATCAACTTTTTCAATTTATATAGAATAGAAAAGTTCATAAACATAAAATCCACATAAGAAAAAACCATGTAAATTCACAGAATACTGTAAAACCATCATTCTAAGTTCAAGGCCTGTAGAAAATGAATCGTTGCAATTCTTAAACTCATACATTCAGTGGCTGCCAAGGCGACCCATCTATTCCTCGGATCAAGTTGTGCAAAATATGCAAAATGATTAACAAAGTGCAATTTTCTTAAAGTGCTAAGTGCTGGACACTCCAATATTAGGTGTTGAAGAGTTTCTACAATCAGTACATTTTTATAAAACCTACACCAGTTGAGGTCAGAAGAGATTTGTTTTCTTCTTGTTTTAACCTCACGGGTGGGCCAGATGTTAAGCCTCAAGCGAAGAATGGCAGTTCTTAAGGCAGCAGATGGTGCCAAGCATAGATAAGAGGCAATGTTTTTAAAACACTTTGGACCAAAGATTGTAGAATCAAAGTCTTTATAAGTTAAACACTGAGTTCTGGTATCAATCCAGTCCATCATATACACCTTCTTCTTTGCTTGCTCCGGATGAACCGTAAGAAGATCAAGTGATATGTCCGCATGCACCATGATTGTTAATATTTTCGTAGACCAATATTTCGGAAATACTTCTGTAGAGTTCAGCAAGTAACTTGAGATGGTTGATAATGTAGAATTATCATGTGTAGATAATAAGCATTTGCGAAATAAGGCACATAGGCGCCAGTTATATAATGCAGTTAAAGAAATTAGTCCCAATTCATATCGTATTAACACACCAGGAATACATTGTGGTAGATTTAAGATTGCACGCCAAAACTTGGCTTCTAGTAAATTGAGAAACCCTGGGGGGACAATTAGTGTTTCCAAACCATAAAGAATGGTTGCTACAACATTCTGGTCCCAATAAGTGATGGCAGCTTTGATGGAGAATTTGCCATATTTAGAAACAATTACTTGTGTGTGACAGATTGCCGTGGTTAACTTCTGCTTAATTTTATTTAGATGTGAGTCTAACGTTGGACCACCCTCAAAGATAAGGCCCAAATAGACATAATTTGGTACCATCTTTAGGGGTGTCCCCTCAATCTGTCAATTTAACAAGTGTTTGCGTAAACCTTTAAGAACATACGAGACAATTTGTGTTTTACCCTTGTTTACTACCAATTCATTTTCTTTGAAGTAAGAACATAATGCTGACAAGAGATTACGTAAACCACTGGGAGTTTTTGATACTAAAACAAGATCGTCCGCATACCATAAGGCACACATTTTTACATCATTCAATTTAGGAGCATCAGCGATTACTTTGCTAAAAATGCAACGTACATCATTAATGAAAAAATTGAACAAGGCAGATGCTAAAATGCACCCCTGTTTCAGCCCTCTAAACGTTGGAATTGGGGTTGATAGAAGACCCTCAGAGTTTAGTCTTACATAGACCTTGGTTTGTGAATGGAGGGCAAAAATGATGTCAATAAGAGTGGATGGGCAGTCCGCTTTGATTAACTTGTCTATAAGTTTTGGTCTTGAGACCGAATCAAAGGCGGAGTGAAGATCCACGAACGCAAAGTATCTGGCTTGTTTCTTATGAATTGCTTGTTGTTTTATGGCATTTAAAGCAATTAAATTGACGCCAGTACCTAAACCTGCCACGAATCCAGTTTGTGCTGGGTCTCGTTGATTTACTTTATTTGACCAAGCATTAAAATCTCTTAGCACCAGCCTGGAGAAAATTTTGCCTGGCACGTCTAGTAACGTTATTGGACGATAACCTTTGGGATTCATTCGATCACCTTTTTTATAGATCGGAATGATCACAGAGGAACGCCATGATTGCGGAATATTTTTAGTTTGTAATATGTGGTGAAAAGTGTTGTTCAAAATTAGTGCCCATTCTATTATGTTTTGTTTGAGCATTACATTGGTAAGCCCATCCAAGCCTGCCGCACTAGACGATGAAAAAGCTTTAATAAAGGCTTGAATAGTAAATCTTGTACAATGCGAAGTCCAACTATTTACAGAGTTGCTATTGTAATTATAGTAGTTCATCATGGGATCGTCGTATAGGGACGAAAAATGTGTAACCCACACCGATTCAGGTACGCTATTGAGCTGCGCATGATCTTGGGATGAGGTGTTACATTTATTCAACAGCTCCCAGACCAAGGCAGAATTTTTACTACGGCAAGCTGACAAGAAGTATTCGCCATCTATTTGGTACATGGTGGCTCTCCTCGCTCGAACCCAATTTCGATATCTCGAGGAGGCAACTTTAACTGCTTTAATTCGATCAATCATGGGCAATTTCTGATAGTTTCTGATCTCTCTTCTGTAAGCTTTCTTTCTTTCACAGAGAGCTAAATCAAACCCATGAACATGTCTTTTAACTGGTTTACTGTAAACAGGATAAAGATTCGCGAAGGTGCTTAAGACATCTATATAGGAAGCAGCCTTATGTAAACTTTGATTGTTTAGAATAGCATCATTCAGAGCTAGTAATTTATTGACAGACCATTTGAAACGGTTTCTGCCATTATTGACAGATACAGTCTGTTTATAGTAAAGTGCAGTTTTCAAGTGATCACCAATTTCAACCGCCCAAAATAAGGCTAAAAGGTGGTGATCACTAGATGTCTGTTTAATTATAACAAATTTGCTGGTATTCATGAAGATGGTATTAGATAAGAAAATGTAATCGATGGTAGATTTTGAGGTGCCTCTTTCCTAGGTGTTCATAGGGGGAATGTCACATATGATCGCACCATTTACCATCTTTAAACCATGATCTTCCATAAAAGAGATCCATCTTGCACCCTCACGATTCTTGTTCCTTTTGTTCGAATGAAAGCAAGAAAAGTTCAAATCACCCATTAACAATATTCCAGAGACATTATTTTGGGCAGAAATATGTTCGAAAATAAGGGAAAGAGCATCATAAAAGCTGTCATTAGTAATGCCCACTGGGTTTCTGTAAAGATTAATAAGTGCATATGTCTGTGAGTTGAAAGAGATCTTAACCAGTTGTATGAATTTGTTTGGTGCTTGCCAGGGGGAGATTTTCAGACCCCTACTTGCTTTCACTGCTACTAACAGACCAGCTGTGGGTCTACCTTTACCACCATGGACTGCTGGCAGTAAACTAATCTCATGATCGTCCCATATAGGGGGATTTATTAACCACGTTTCTTGTAAAGCTACGATGTCATAACTATTCAACCCGTTGTCTAAACTCCACTGCAGATGAGAGTAACCTCTAGTGTTCCAGCTAGCAAGTGAAAGTTCATTGGTGGGGATAGTTGCTCGTGCTTATGAACGGGTATTAGATACAACACTGGGGTCTAATGGTGATTGATTAGTACAAAAATGGCAGGCACATGAAGGTTCAGAAGTAGTGGCAGCAATAGATTTTTTTACCATCAATCTCCTCAGATTGCTGTCGTGCTGGGTCTTGAGCTAACAAAAAGCCAAGATTAAACAAATCCATTCTGGTGTTCCATAATGTATTACGAACAATACCAGACTTTATCCAGAGTCTAACGATGGAAAGATTCTTATCACAGAGAAACTCAACTTGATCCACATCTGATGAAGAAATGGCTTCCAATCCCTCTATAGCTCCAAATATATTGAAGACACTAGCACGACATAAATCGTACTTTGGGAAGGACCCATCGCGACATTTCAGAATTAAAGTATGAAACTGTTTAAGTTTCTTTGAAAATGCAACACTATCGTCATTTATATAGTGTTTACTACCACCATTACGTAAATCAGTGTAACTCCTATTTTCTTCTTTAGGCGGATCTTGAGGGCGATGACTATTACAAAAAGGTGGAATGGTTTTTGTGCAATTGTCTGGTCTATTTTTGAGGGAAAGGACTTCATTTTGGGAATTGTTATTGAAATTATGTATATAAGGGGAATGATCACGGGCATGTGGAGCTTCTGGTAACACCTCTGATATTCTATTGAGTAAATAAGAGTCCACCGCAGTTCTTAATGCACTTAAACGATCTTCAACTCTCGCCATAGGAGTGAGTGTCAGGATTAATCAGGTGAGTACAAAGGCAGCGAATATGGCAAGGGAAATGTGCACAAAATCGCACAGTGAATAACCTTGAATCAAACAACGTGCACACAAGAACCACGACTCATATATACTAAAACCCAGGAGTGCAGATAGAGTGAAACAAATTTACCAATATATGAAAAGGGATGTGGGGTAAGCACTTAGAACCTCCTTATGACTGAAAGGAAAGTCGGCAAATTCCTTACCCACTATGCTATTACAGATACTGACAGCGCTAAGCCCACGTAGAGGGCAAGCAAGGACAGGATCTGTGTGCTGACACTCTGGATGATACTGAATAAGGAACTTAGAAACAGTACTCACGAGAACCGGAAAGACCACTTGAATGTCAGTAAACCCACGAACCCAGTTGATCAACAGGGACCCAGAAGGCTATAACAGCAATGGGTGGAGGATAACTAAATACCTAAGACCTAAGTCAAGGAGCAAGTAGGAATTGTGATTAAAGAAATAGTGAGGAAAACAAAAGGCATTCACACAGGGACTAGTTACAACAGCACCCCACACCTAAATAATCAAATGGGAAATAAATGCAGAAGTGGAATGGAAAACATGGAATGGATCCCAATAGGAAGTAAGGATTAGGAGCAGGGAAAATGATATCACAAAAGGAAACCTTTCCCACCCATCCAAGGAGAAAAGGCAGGAAGCTAAATCTAAAAAAGGAAAGAATAATGCATGAAGTTTTTCAGTAGCAAAGGATAGCATCAAAGAAACCGAAAACACAGGCAAATTGGGCTGCATCAAAGGGTAAAGTACAGAGAAAGGCTGCCTGCAGACAGAGGAAGACAGAAAGGGAAATCCAAAAAGTAGAAATCAATTAAGCACATGAATCCGAAATCCAGGGCGGAGGAACAAGAAACAGGAACTAGGAACTAGGCACAAAAGCTAGGAACAAGGAACAAGGGACTAGTCACAACAGGAACACTGCAACGATGACCAGCGCTGGACTGAAGCAAACTGAGGCTTTTAAAGCTGCTTAACGAGCACACCCCTCAGGTGTGCCGCCTGCTGCACCTGCAGCCACAGGTGTTGCCTATCCTCCACCCAACCTTGTCCTGCAAGGGAGGAGGTGAAGCAGTGAGCCAGGCATTCTGCGAAGCATAGTCATTTGATTAAAGTAGCATGCTGGCTGCCAAAAACCTGGAATGGATCCGAAAGGGAAGTAACTTGGAAAATAAGGTTTTAGCGCTCCCCAATTCATCACAGCACTGTAGCATTAGGTTTGGAGGAAATGTCCAGTAGGGAATAAACCCCAAAACATGCCCCCAAGTGGCGGGAACGGGAGCGAAGGGAGCGAGTCGTGACAGCGAGAGGAGGAGGTAACTTGCCCGCACCTCAGAGATGACACCGTATTGAGCAGATAATGTCATTTGTACAACTGGACAAGATTGTTTTGTTTGTATATTATCAGGCTTGGATGTTAAGAGAGGTACCAACTCATTCAAGGGATCATAATTAGGGGATGAAATGAGAACTTCTTTTGGGATACCTTGAGGAGGAACAACTTGAGGAGGTGGAAAGATGTCTTGCAAAACTTCGTCCACACGAGAATTGCTGGCCGTAACGACCAAGTCGGTATTAATTATCTCATCACATATATCTGACGGACCAACAGCACCGTGAATGAAAGTTTTCGTGACATCTGAAGAGGGATGTATTTGAGGTAATTTTTTTAAATCCGTCAGAGCTTTTTTATTTCTTTGTGTAACTTTAGTTGACATCAATTTTTATTGTTTAACAAAGATCCTCCTATTTTTTGTGCATTTTGGTTGACGCCCCCACGAGATTTGCAGGATATAGATTGACCCGCACTTCTCACAGGAGAGTCAACACTAATCCAGGATTCGTTATGTTTTACCGTATCAGCTTCCTCAACACATTCAATTGGTCGAATAATTTTAGAAAATATTGGTAATGCTGGTGTAATAGTCAGAGGATCTTGGATCAAACGCTCTAAGTGTGGGAGACGCTGTATAATAGATGTTCCTGAATGTACGTTTGAACCTTGATGGGCTGACCAATAGGATTCAAGATGGACTATTCTTTGCTCCAGATTTACTAAAGAAAGGCTTTTAGAACATTTAAGCGAGGTGTCTCTCATCCAGTCACGTATGTGATTTATCTTGTCGGTTTGGACAGCTAACCTCTGATCCAAAGAGTTAAAGAGCTTAAATAAAGTAGACATAGTAGTGTTAATAGCCCCCAAGGTGACTTCTAATAGGGCAGGATTGGCCGAAGATACAGATGATTGTCGTTTCTTATCAGAAGTCTGACAGCGACGAGGGGTGGGTTGCAAAAAAGAGATCTCCTCATCTTGTCTTGTTGAATCCATGGTTGTGCATAGTCAGTCATAGTTGAGACTCCTGAGCTTTCAAAGTCCCTGCATTCAGGGGGATATTGAGAGGGAGATGAGAAAGACTTATTCTGAGTGACTTGTCCCACGTCTTCAATTATTACTGAAGCCAATGATACATCCCCAGACGATGAAACTTGTGCAGTTTTTTGGCTTTCATTTGTCATCACTTCAGAGTCAAGAGATGACTCTTCTAAAACGGTGGCAAAGATTTGCATAGGTTTAATATTTGCCCCTCCCGAAGACATCCCAAGAGAAGCAAGAGTAGTATTTCTGCATGTGCTGATCCATCCAAGCGAAACAAGAGTAGTAGTTCTGCGCATGCAGACTCGCCAAATGGCTAGACATGAGAACAAGGAGCTTTAAGTGCACACAAGCACTATAGATTAGGATTTAACATTTTTCAAATCAACCAAAGTTTGTTAGTTCTTGAATCTTGGCAGGAGAAAATAGACTTGCAGTAACTTTGGAATAGGTTTCAAGAGAAAATATGAGAAGAGTCTGAACTTTGAAGAAGAAAGAAGAGTATTGACCATTGTTTATGACAAAATGTATAAACTATTACAAGTTTATCAGGATGAAGTGAAGATAAGGAAAGTGTTATCGTGATGAACGTGATTACAAAGAGGACAGGGTGTATACATTCCAAACTAAATATGATATGAGTACAAAATCTTCCTTGAAAACCTCAACACTGAATACATCATCAGCCAGCTCGGATGCTGACTCTGAATAAGAGAATCAAGATTTAGAAAGCACGGTTACTAATGAACATGGTTGATGCATGAATCAAATCAAGCATTACAAAAAAGGGAATAGGAACTATCCCCAGAAAACAGTCCGTTTTCAACTACCAGGGAATATGAGTACTGCCAATCTTGCTCAAGGAGGAGAGGAAGGAGAGGGGGCAGGAAGCAACGGGGCCCCGGAAACACCTATAAAAAACAAAAGACAAACAAGGGCCAGCTCGAAAGAAGGGAGCAAGCCAAAATAACTGAAGACCTAGTCCTAAATCTGTCTACCAGAACCATCACAGAAGATGAAAGACGACTTCTGAATAAGGGATTATCCTTTGCACCATCATGTGTTCTTAAGCAAGTTGACATACATATTGACTTATTCAAGTTTATACGGAAATTAAAATTGAAAAAGTATTTTGCAACCAAAGCACCGGGAGATTACAATACTAAAGAATCACCAATACCCATCCGCAAACTATCGATTCAGGATATAGAAGACACATACTTGGCTCGCTCATTGGTGGAAAATGAAGATTTTGATATGCAGAATATAATGGAAGAATTACGAATTAAATCAGACACACTGACATCCAAGGAACTGAAAACACAATCTAAGTACATACCGCAATTGCCTACGGTCAAAGTAATAGACACATTCTACAAAGCTGTTTCACAGGAGTTCTATGAGATCACTAAAACTACCAACAAATACATCAGAGGAAGGACAACCAATCAAGACAATCTGACATTGAAAGAAAGGATAGCCCTTAGAGCATTAGCAGTGGACACTTCAATAGTGATTAAAGAAGCCGACAATGGGGGAAATATTGTGATTTTGAATAGAAAAGATTACCTAACAATGGCAACAAACCATCTTTCTAACCCCGGCTGCTACATACAACGGACTGACAATTATAAACAAGAGGCTATGCAACAGGTCGAAGAAAATATTCTAAAATGGTACAGAAAAAGGTTGATTTCAGATGGGGAATGAGCTTTTTTGTCAGTAAAGGAACCAGTTACACCGATAATGTATTTCTTGCCCAGGATACACAAAAGCTTTAATACTATACCGGAAGGCTGTCCGATCATGAGTGGAATAGGTTGGGTGACAGAAAATATGTCTGAATATTTGGATTCTATCCTCAAACCAAGGGCAAGTCTACTCATATCGTAGTTACAGGATTCAACCATCCTTATTCGTAAACTCAAAACATTTGTGTGGGAAGAGAGTATGATTCTTGCAACCCTAGACGTTAAGGCCCTCTGTACTTCCATACAACATAAATGAGCAATCACTGCTATTGACTACAACTTCAGGAATGATTCAGCATCATATTTCCATCAAATTCACATGTTAAAAGAAATACTTCAAATCACATTGGATTTCAAGTTATTTACTTTTGACAACAAGGTTTATCAACAAACCAAGGGGGTAGCCATGGGCACAAAATATGCCCTGGCGAATCTTTTCATGGGCATGCTGGAAGACAATGTGGTATATCAAGATATATTTTTTAGAATATCATCACAGCTGTGACGATTTAGGTTGGCGGGTCTTGGAACATGTAAGAGGCCCTGATCCTTATGCTTCCGCAAACAGACTTCACCAGAGAACACTGATGGATTTACAATAACCAAAGTCATCTAGTGGGTCTGAATACTCAGGAAGAGTGGGCATCGATCCCTTATGGATCTATCTAGGTGAGGAACACTCTGCAGGCCGGGTCATCCACTATGCTCCGTCCATTCATGCCCTTTTTGTAAGATTCTTTATCTTTAGTTTAGTCTTTATTTTAGTTTAGTCTTTATTTTGGGCAGTCAGGTCCAGTGTTGTTGTCATCTTTCCTAGACGCCTTCATTATCTTCATTATTATCCTTTTCTCCTTTCCCTTTGACTGTTTGTTTTTTTGTTTTTTTGTCTGGCACATTGTTGTCCCGGTTTTTGTTTCCTCACAGTCCGCTATCATGATGCAGACCGTTTTGTACTCAAACCCTTTTTCTATCATTGTTAGGACGTTTTGATTGTCTCTTCTATTTTTTCTCTCTCTTTTTGTGCTAATTACAACATTTTTAGACAGAGAGGTTTTCCGGTTTTATGACCTCTTGTGGGGTCTTGGTAACACGTGGCCAAGGATATAGTTGTGCAAATTACCCCCAAGATGGTGACACCACGGCCCCTGCGACTGTATTTGCAGTCTAGCGCACTGGCGCTTGAATTTCAACATGTGACGTATGATGCCACGACCCACCGATTTGCATATTTATACTCACACGCAGGCGCCACAGCAGCTTCGTCCTGTCTCTAATCTCTGCCGGATACATTCGAAGGACTGCGCGGTTTTAAGTTGAAGGTAAGTCGGGTGGGTGTGGGTTTGAATAGTTCTCAAAAAGGTGCTCTGGTGCACGCCGGGACTCATCTGAGGTTCCTCTGTCATTTGCGACCCGCTCGACCTCGCAGCCACTGTAGTCCCGATTGGGGACTATGGCAAGTGGTACATGGTACACAGTTTGGCCATTTGGGCCATTCATTTCTTAGTCCATGCACCAACCACATATATCTTATGGTGCATGCCTTGCCATGTATATACATATAACGTCGATGGCCACTTTGTAGTTTAGTCTAGCTTCCAATACAGCTTTTTACACCATTTTCTTGCATTATTGTAGCTATTTGTTACCAAAGCATGTGGGACATTATTCCAGCCTGGTAGGATGTGCAATTTCCAATCCTTGAATGCATTCGATCATTTGGTTTGAAACTTCACTTCTGATCACCACTATTTAGGTGAGTACCCTTCTTCGAGTTGATTAACATACTCCTTGATTAGTCTCATTCACTTTTTATTCATTTCACCTTTTAATTCTGGGAATGACTGCTGTCTCATGTTCTGGCCCTGCTCTTTGGAGAGGCCATTAGTGATTCACTGCCCCTCTCACATTATAACATGATCCTGTACTTGCTTTTTGCAGTTCTACTTCGCAGAGAATCTGCTTTGACATGGCCCACATTTATTTCCTAAGATTTACCCTCGAGAAGACGGGACCAGCCTTTGGTTGAGACAATGGTAATTTATCAATTAAATTGGAAAGCCTTTTCTCCCACCTACATGTATAAAGGTTTTTTTATGGACACTTCCATGAGGAGGGGGCCTCCTGTTCGCTATTTACAGATCACCTTTGTTTGTTTTCTCTGTTCTGAATTGCAATGATTTATGGTTTTGCTTTATTGCCTTTTCGTTTTTTTGTCTCCTCTTTTTATGATGTTTTAGGTGAGTCTATGGATTCAGCCTGTATAATCTTCACAGCTGATTGTACTATTGTCTTATACACATTATATATATCGAAATTTCAAGTGGCAACTATCCTAGTGGGAGTGTGCCGTCCTGAAGAAGATGGGCATCACCCGTGAAACAGCTTAGATGCTCTGTACCATCGAAACAACCTTTTTTCATCCATGCCAGACCTATTGTTAAACATTGGGTTATGACAACATTGGCACCCCTTTACTAGTTTTTGAGGAAATCAGCACTGTTTTTATTATATATTTGTGATTCTTTTTGCTAATGCATCTGTAGCTTCTGACCCCACTCGGGTGATCCCCTTCACCCTTTTGGTGTCCAGATAGCCCGGTAGCATTATGTTAGTTTTGACTGGATTGACAGTCTTGTTTTTACATAAGCACTTTATTTGACTCTGCACTTTACTTCTACAAATAATATGCTTATATTAGATATGAGCTTATAATAATGTTTAATATGTATGTTTTAAACAAATAATGAAATTTAAAGAAAACAATTATATTTTCTAGTAGATGTTTGCTTGTTTTGATCTGTAATTCCGAATTTGTGGGCCCTTTCCCTGGCTTTATGCCGGTTCCCTTTATAACTTGATTTCTTATTCCGCTGACATGACCCGTGTCCTTATTATATGTATATCAAGATATAGACTTTGCAACCAAAGTGCGAATGTGGACTCGATACATAGATGATGGCCCTCATTACGATACCGGTGCTAAACCATGGCGCTATTAGCACCATGGTTGGTGCCGGTATCGTAAAGTGTCGGCCATGGTGAAATGAGGAAATACCGCCCCATTCCAAGGTTGGCGGGGCGGTATTTCCCCATTTCCCCATGGCCCTTCCCCATTCCCATTTTTGACCCATAGGGCATAATGGGAATGGCGAAGGCGCTAAGTACTGTACCGCAAATTGCGGTACCATACTTACAACGAAGGTCCCTTTGCGGGTCCCTACTTTAACGGCTGGTCTAGACCAGCCGTTAAGGTCGGGTCCCGCAAAGGGACCTCGTAATTAGGCGCTAATGGGTTAACGGTGCCGCAGCCTTTTACGGCGCCGTTAACCCATTAGCGCCAGGGTCGTAATGAGGCCCGATGTCTTTTTAATTTGGCAAGGCAATGCAGAGGATTTTCAAATGTTTGTATCAAGATTGAACACAAACTGTTATGATATTGAATTTGTAGGGGAATGTGATCCCAATTTGATAAATTTCTTGGATCTTACAATCCATCCAGATGGCCAAAGACTTCAGACATGGACCTACAGGAAACACACAGAAGTGAATTCTATTCTTCATGCAAAGAGTTGCCATTTCCAACCGACTATTAACAATATCCCATTGGGTGAGTACACTAGAGCCAGACATAATTGTCAGGAACAAACGAAATTCAATGAGCAATGTATACTATTGCGAAACAGATTTAGAAATAGATGATATTCATCTAAATCCATTTCTTCTGTATACACGAGAATTCAAAAAATCAATCAGGAAGATACTCTACGAATCAAGTCCAAACCAACTTCAGACAATCCCACAGGGCTGTTCTTCATAACGCAATACAATAGAGATCACAGAAAAGTCCTCAAAATATTGAAGAAACATTGGCATCTGCTGTTACTTGACGAACACATTAATAAACGTATAGAGGATCACCCCGGTATGATTTACAGAAGAGCAGAGACTATGAAGACGATCTTAAGTCCTTCATTATTACCGGACATTCAAGTTTCAAGGAAAATGACTTGGCTACATAAAAATGACATTGGTTTCCGTAAATGCGGCATGTGATCCCAATGCAAATTTGCGCATGATCAGACCACAGAATTTAAAGATCTTAATCGGAGAACTATTAGAATTAAGCAGGGCATAAACTGTAAAACAACATTTGTCATATATGCCATTATCTGTGTGTGCCGTAAGGTCTACGTGGGTAGTACTAAAAGAGTATTGAGAGTAAGAGTATGCAAACACCTAACCAAAATTGGAAGTCAGGACCCCACATTACCATTAGCATACCATTGGCAGACCTGTCACCAATTAAGTAACAAATCTGACATTAGGTTCATAGGTCTTCAACATGTAACCTTGAACAAGAGAGGGGGTGACAGAGTGAAAGCTTTACGTCAGGCAGAAGCAAGTATTATATGCCTCCACAACACGACAGTGAGGGGTCTCAATAGTGATAATGAGATGTCTTCATTCCTGTAGATATGTGACATGCATTCTGAATAATGAATTGTTTATGATAACACAGCTGTGCATTACAGCACTCAACTATTTACTGTGTAATATGAAATGATGCTCTCCTTTATCAATTACTCCGGAATAAGTTTATGAATAATCTCTATTTTTTTACAGACATCATTTAGCTCATGTTTTGAACGCTTTTAGAACATCACTTATTGAGCCAGTAAACTAATGCAACTAACGTGTCTAGCATTGAGGGATTATATCGTGCTATTAATCATGTTGTTGCATCCAAATGAAAGAGTATTTTAGAAATTGAGCATAACATGTTCCTATTTACTCCTACGTCCGTCCCCTTTCCTCCATACTTGTGGGACATCTCTCCGTCCTGTGGGACGGTACGAGAGCACTTTGTAAAAAGCATCCAAATTTTTTCAAAAATGTGACCTTCCTCTCTTTCCTGCGCGGGGCCCGGCACGTGGCCGTAACCCCACCCACCTTGGCTCTGCCCCGCGCATCGCCCCTCAGTCCTTTTCTCCGCTCGATCGGGGCCAGACGCACTTGCATCCTCGGAAGACTTTCTTCCCTGTTTTCCTCTCTGGCTCTCGCTAGCGTTCGTCTTCTAGTCTGTCTATGTCTTTTAAATTAGACTTTCCAGACGGTTCTTCGTGTCATCGTCACTTCGTGAGGACGGATCCTCATCCTCTTTGTTTAGAGTGTTTGGGTCCGGAACACCGTTGGGACTCCTGTTTTTACTGTGACTCCCTTTCGGTCCGGGCTCTTCAACGTCGGTTGGAACAGTGGGAGGAGGTGTTCCGACGCACTCCCCCATCTCATTTTCAGGCTTTCATCGACGAGAAGAAGAAACGCCCGGTAAGTTCTTTACTGTTCAGAGCACCCCGGCCGGGGGATACCTTTCCGGGTTCCTCTCGAGCCGGGAGGGGCATTGATCGCTTTGTCACCAGGGTTTGCCCTCCGGTGCCTGTCGGGCCTAATAATTCTACCGGAGTTTTCTCCGAGGGTCTCCGTAAGGGGCCTGTGTACACCAGAGTCACTTCCGAGGCCCCTCCTGTGGGGGCTGTGTGTAGACCCAGTTCTGCTGAGTCACAGGGTACCGGAGCTTGCTCTGAGGCCTCTCTTTCGGCTTCCCTCAAACACTTGGCTGGGCTTGTGTTTACCGAACAGATGTTCGAGGCCTGTGCCGATAAGGCTATTACCGGGCCTAGGCCCGAGGTCCCTCGTACAGAGTCTAAGGCTACCAACAGTTCTGAGGGGCCGGGCAGGGCCCTGTCGGTGAAAGCGGTTTCTCACCGCTCCCGCTCTTGTGGTGATACCAGATCTGTTGAGGGGGCAAAGAAGCAAGGTTCTTCTTTTACCGGCAGTGCCGAGGTCCTTCCTTCGAAGGCTCAGTTGACGGTTGGTATGTCTCAGAAACATTCCAGGCCTCACAGTACCGGCTCTGCCGAGGTTCCTTATGTTAAGGCTAAAATTAAGACCCCTGATCCTTCGACGGGGACCCCTGCCTCACCACCTCACGTGCCGCAGTTCCCCTCGGATGAAGATAAAATGGCGGACGTTCCCGCCACGACCAAGGCGGCCATTTTAGGTACTACCCCTACAACTACGCCATCGGCCCCTGGTGTAGGGTTCGGTCCTTCGGGTGAGCCTAAGGTCACTTGTGCGTATCCTTACCGGCCCGTTTATGATTGAAACGCCCGGATGCCTCTTCCGCACAATGTTTTGTTGCCTGCAGGGGCGGCCCCTTTTATTTATGTGGATACGTCGGTGGAGGGCCCGGCATGGCACCCTTCTCCGTTACGTCCCTGGGTTTGTCCACCTCATGAGAGGCCTCCTCAGGTTCTGAAGCAATCTCCTGAGGATGCTTTTTTCGGTAAATTTCAAGCGCTTATGCCCACCGACCCCATGAGGGAGTATTTCAAAGGGCTTTTAAGGAAATTTGTCCAACAGCGCCCCCGGCTCCACCCGTTTCTCTGGTGGTTCCGCCGGCGCCTCCTTTGCCCGTGGTGCCTGCCCCTGCTCTTCCACCTTTGCCACCGTTGTCCCCAGTGGACAAGGCAGTGCCTGACACAGTTCAGCAGGATCCTGACCTGTCAGATGACCCTCAAGGCGAGCAGGACAACGAGGACCTTCCCCGCTCTGTTAGAGATTTCCATGACCGGGTACTGGACATGATGAATTTCTATGTTCCAGTTCCCGAGGCACCTGCTCCACAGGAGGGCGTGCTTTCTGGGGCGTTCACCCTGTCTCCTTTGGAGCGTACCGGCCTTTTCCTGCAGAAGGATGTTTTGGCCGAGGTCCAAAGAGTCTGGGAGAAGCCACACTCAGGACTTTTTGTCAATAAAAAGACTGACGCGAGGTACAGGCTACACTCTTCGGAGGAAGTGGCCTTGTCGTCTTGTCCACCTCCCTCCTCCACAGTGGTGGCTGCGGCCACGTTGCAGTCCAGACCTGCAGCATCCTCTTCCGCGACGGCTACTCAGGTCTTGGGAAGGGAGGACAAGCTCCTGGACTCCCTAGGGAGGAAGATCTTTGCCAATTCAGCCTTGCAGCTCAGGCAGGCCAATGCCGAATTGATTTTGGCGGGAGCTAACATGCGGATGTGGAAAGGTATGTCGGAGTTTGAGGAGCACATTCCGGTCGAGAAGTTGGAAGACTTCACAGGTGGCCTTTCCGATGCCAGGGTCTTGTCCCAGGATCTCCTGGAGGCTGCGGCTCATCACGTAGAAACCTCGGCTCGGGGCATGATGCTCGGGGTTGATACCTCGAGGCAAGCGTGGTTGCATGCCACTAAGTTTTCGAAGGAAGTGCAAGACAAAGTATTGGATCTTCCATTCGATGGTAAGGAGCTTTTTCATTAATCTACTGATGTAGAGCTCACCAAAACCAAGGATAGCACTCAGACGGCTAAATCATTGTCTGTTCTGGTTAAACCTCCCTTCAAGGCTCAAAGGCCATTGTCGCAAGGGCGACCTTCCTCTGGTTTTAGGGGATTCCTCGACCTTAAGAATCGCAGAGTGGATACTCCTGCGGGGAATAACTGCCGTAGACAACAGCGTACACGGTATTTTTCCTGCTCCTCAGCCTCCTCATCAGGTTCAGGTGGCACCGCAACGATAAACCTGCCAAATGAGGTTTTTCCGTGCTCGCACGAGACCCCGGTGGGAGGACGCATTGCGTCTCATTGGGAGACGTGGCAGACCATCACAGAAGACAGATGGGTCTTGTCAGTCGCTTGGGCGGGCTTCCGCTTACCTTTACCCCCTACCCCACCCCTCAACCCTCCTTTTCAGCTGTCGGGCTCACCCTCCCTCAAGGCCGAGGTTCAGAAACTTCTGCTCCTCAGAGCTGTGGAACCCGTTCCCCTTGGGGTGCGAAGGGAGGGCTTCTACTCCCGGCTGTTTACGGTGCCCAAACCCAACCAGACTGGCATGCGCACCATCCTAGTCCTTTCCCAGTTCAATCTTTCCTTACCCCAAGAAAAATTCAAGATGATCACGCCCGGCCAGATTCGCTCCTCGTTGCAGGCGGGCGATTGGCTCAGCGTGGTGGACCTTCAGGATGCGTACATGCATATCCTGATTTGGGCTCCACACAGGAGGTACCTCCGTTTCTCTTTGGGAGAGGAGCACTTCCAGTTTCGGGTGCTTCCTTTTGGCCTCAGCTCGGCGCTGCGTGTCTTCACGAAGATGATGTCGGTGATTGCGGCCTATCTTCGTCTTCAGGGTATCCATGTGTATCCTTATTTGGACGATTGGCTTCTACGCAGCCCTTATCCGCTGGCGGCAGCGGGCAACCTCTAGTCTCTCCTTCAGCTCCTGTTCCATCTTGGGCTGTCGGTGAACTGGCGGAAATCCTCCATGACAGTCTCTCAGGACCTGATATTTCTGGGTTTTCGTTGGAACACGATCGACTGCAGAGTATACCTGACCGGGGACAGAATAGCGGATCTGTTGGCCACGTGTCAGATGTTTGCGCAGTCGGAGAGTATGTCGGCCTGGTGGTTCCAGAGGCTTCTGGGCCTCATGGCCTCCTGTGTGCTGGCTCTTCCTCTTGCTTGTCTCAAAATGAGACGGACCCAGATGGCCCTTCGGAATTCATGGCGTCAGGCAGTGGACCCAGACTCCATGCGGATAATGATTCCGGATTCCATGAGAGTGGACCTGGACTGGTGGTCATCTCTCAGCAATCTGTCTGGAGGCGCGGGGTTACAGGACCCGGTCCCTATGGTGACGATCACGACGGACTCCTCCCTCTTAGTGTGGGGTGCGACATTAGATCTCCTTCAGGTTTCGGACCTCTGGTCGCCTCAGGACAAGCTCCTGCACATAAACCATTTGGAGCTTCTGGCGATTTTCTTGCCGCTCAAGGCGTTCAGACCGGTCATTGTCAACAAAGTGGTCCGCATAAGAACGGACAATGTGGTGTCAATGTATTACATCAACAAGCAGGGGGGAACGAAGTCTCCCCCCCTCGTGGACCTGTTCATCCAGATTTGGGAGTGAGCCGTGCTTCATGGTGTCTGGCTGCTTGCAGTGCACATCCCGGGCCAGCTGAATGTCACAGCAGATGCCCTCAACCGGCGGACAGTGGTCAGCTACGAGTGGGAGTTGAAGGCGGAGGTCCTCTCAGGGATTTTCTCGCGCTGGGGTACGCCGCAGGTGGACCTCTTTGCGACGGTGGAGAACAAGAACCTTTCTCTGTATGCCTCCAGAGGGGGGCTGGGAGCCTCCTCTCTGGGGGATTCTCTAGAGATTCCATGGCACAACATGAGAGTTTACACCTTCCTGCCTCTGCCTCTGGTTCACCGGGCAATTTGGAAGTTGAAGAACTCGGTGAATTGTTCTCTTCTACTGATAGCCCCGTGGTGGCCGGCCAGGTTTTGGTTCTCAGAACTCCAACACCTGTCGGTTTATCCGCCGATCAGGTTACCGGTAACTCCCGATCTTCTCCACCAGGGGGAACAGCAGCTGTGGCACCCCTCCCCACAATCGCTCAGCTTGGTGGCTTGGTGCCTGAGCTCAGGTCTTTAGAGCATCTGAATTTGTCTGCGGATAACATGCGTATTATCCAGGCAGCCAGAAAACCCTCGACCAGATCTCAGTACAAGAGTAAATGGCTCAGGTTCTGTCATTGGTGTCAAGAGAAGAAATTGGATCCAAGGGGGGGCCACGGTTGACACAGTGTTGTCCTTCGTGTCCTCCCTAGCAGAGTCAGGGGTTCATGTTCTGTCATGCAGGACTTAACTTTCAGCGGTCTCTGCTTATCTTTCTACGGATCAGTGTTCGTACTCTCTGGCTAACCCAGTGGTAAAGAGGCATTTCGCTGGTTTAACACGCCTTTACCCTCCAGTTCGTAATTGGCACCCGCCATGGGACCTGAATGTTGTCCTGACGGCGCTGTGCCATAAACCCTTCGAGCCGATGGCTACGGTGGACCTCAAGTACTTGTCTTGGAAAGTGTCCTTTTTGGTCGCCGTCACATCGGCAAGGAGAGTGAGTGAGCTCCAGGCATTGTCGGTGGAGCATCCTTTCTTGGTCTTCACAAGGACAAGGTAGTCCTTCGAACTAATCTGGCTTTTCTGCCGAAGATAGTGACCGAATTCCATTTGAATCAATCGATCTCCCTACCGGTCTTTTTTCCGAACCCCGCCTCTGAGGCGGAGAGGGTTCTACACTGTCTTGATGTCCGAAGAGCTCTTCAGTTCTACCTGGATAGGACTTCCGAGCTTAGAAGTTCTTCTCAACTTTTTGTGACTTTCGGCAACCCTCAAGGCAAACAGGCATCTAAGGCAACTATTTCTAGGTGGATTGACGCCTGTATCACGGAGTCTTTCACTGTCCTGAAACCCCCTAAAGGTATTCATGCACACCTGGTGCGGGGCAAGGCAGCTGCGGTTGCTTTCCAGAAGTATGTTCCCTGGGAGTCCATCGCTAGGGCAGCTACTTGGGCCTCTCCATCTGCTTTCTGTAAGCATTACTGCCTCGATATGAGTTCTAGAGCTGATGCTCAGTTTGGTCAGGCTGTGCTGAAGAACCTTTTTCAGTAAGGGGTATTTCCATCCACCCGTAGTTCCTGTAAGGAGTGCTTGGGAATCTCCCACAAGTATGGAGGAAAGGGGACGGGACGTAGGCGTATTACCAGGTTACTCACCGTAGTGACCACCTTATTCCTAGTCCATAGTCCCCTTTCCTCCATACGCCCGCCCGCCGTCCCCTCTAATAAGGTTCCTCTGTATTGATAATGGGTCTCTGACCTGGCAAAGAAAAGGACTGAGGGGCGATGCGCGGGGCGGAGCCAAGGTGGGCGGGGTTACGGCCGCATGCCGGGCCCCGTGCAGGAAAGAGAGGAAGGACACATTTTTGGAAAAATTTGGATGCTTTTTACAAAGTGCTCCGGTCCCGTCCCACAGGATGGAGAGATGTCTCACAAGTATGGAGGAAAGGGGACTATGGACTAGGAGTAAGGTGGTCACTACGGTGAGTAACCTGGTAAATCATAGGTATGAACCCGAGGGAACTTCGGCTCTTTGAGAACGTAAGTATAGTGTTGCCTTGGTTATGCTATTCTGACATCAGACGGACAATGGTATCAGGTTTCTGAATTGATTGATTTGACTTGTATTACAACTTTAATCATTATTCTGACTTGGTTCAGAACTCCAAATATAATACTTGTATACGCGAGTGTAGGAGGGACTAGTAACAGGTCCAGGGTTATTTGGTTTGAATAGTATTCATATATTTTTTTCCAATCTAGGAGAAATGCTGGAGAAACATGGGTTTGTGTATTTTTAACTCATGTTCAAGATTGCTGGCATTTCGAACGCATAATATACATTTCTAACTCAAGGGATGTGACACGCATTCTCATTTGCCATTCTAAGATGGCGACCAGCGTACAGCCCTCCTGGTTTGAGGAAGGTAGGCTGCGCGCCATGGTAACATACTGACAACGTTACCATGGTCACAATAGAAACAACAAAAGACTCAAAATGGCGCCGATGCTCAGATTTGCTGTGCAAGACGACGCGTGAGACGGTAGGTTTTGGTGAGCTTCTTACATAGCAACCTATCTTGTTCTGGATATGTGGCACATCCAAATTTAGGAATTCACTAGTAGTATTGTTAGCTGCTAAACAAAAATAGTTATGATTAGTCAGGTTTTTCGACGCAATCAGACTAATATAATTAGATGCTTTTGTGGTTCAAGTTAATAACATGCTGCACGCATTTGGTTTTAAACGAGAGTAACAAAGGAGAGCGTTCTTTGAGGGCTAAGAGAAAGAACAATATTCTAATTTTGCAGCATTTTGTCATGATGACATACAGAATATTTACTTTGATGTGAATAAACTTTCAAGTTAGTTAGGGATGATATAACTTGCCGAGATGAGTTTAATATACGTGATAACGGCTTAATAGTCAAGTTTGATATGGATTGTGGGCAAACTTAACGCTTTCACTTTTAGGGACGCGGATCTTGGGATCAGACCAATTTATACATTTTACTATTAAATAACACAAGGACCAATTCGTTGAAAGCTTTTTTGGGTAAGAACCCCTTTGACTTAAGAGCATTAAATATGTATTCAAACTCAGATCTAAGTGGACCTGCAATAATCATTTGACTAACTACATTTCTCCTCTATATTTCTTTGTCTCATTGTTTTCACAACCCTTTCAATCCTCCCCTTTACCTAGCCGGTATCTCTGTCTTTTACCAATAATATTTCAATGGTTTTGTTACATGTGGACAATTATGCTTTAATAATTTCTGAATTGTTTGATTTTGGACTTAACCATGATCTAATGATCTTCAATGTATGTGTATATTTTGATTTACGTTTAGATTTTTGTGTGTATTCATAGCCCCGATTTGACAAAGGCTCAGTGAGCCGAAACACGTGTAATCGAGAAAAGGGAACATTTATTTACACCAGTTTTTGTTGTTTTGGAGACTCAGTATTAAAAATATAATCAACATCTAATGGCCCATAGTCCTGGAGTTTTCGTCATTGTGTTTAATCAAGTAATGACGGTTTAGGCTTATTACTGTCTAAACTCCAGTGAACTGCGACACAGAAGGATATATGGTTCTGCTGTAATACATCCTTAAACCAATAAATAAAGCACAAAAGAAACCGAGGATTCACAGGAGTCGCCTACCGGATCAACTTTAAAAGCCCCATTAATGATTAATTGTTTATGATACCCATCATTACACTAGTATACACATTTTTATCTGTTCTTTTTTCCTACATATTGCAGACTTATCCAGCGCTAATACGAAGAGGAATACATATTATTGCATTTTTAGAAGACCAAAAGAACAACTGTATTGCCTTGAGAGTGATAATTGCAGCAATACTCCAGTTTCTGATATAGAAGTGATTAAAAAGGAGATAATAAATGTGCATATTAAAAGTAAACATAAAATGGAGAAACTTCAACATTTTAGAGGTTCATTGCCATCAAGAAAATTGATAGGTTTTCATGGAATATTGATGATGATTTCCATTGGTATTATGATTTGTGTTGTTCTCCTTATTATTATGGCAATTCAAAATGTGGCAAAAGGTAGTACTGATATGGAGGGTATTAATGAAACATCTATTACTATCCCTACTAGAGGCAAAGACCACGTGTTTTCTAAATATAACTAGGAGGTTATTTTGAGTTAAAAGGGATGTGAAGGAAGATCACAAAGATATAAACACATATCTTGACAATTCGGTTCATTTAGAAAATTGCCTATGGTACTAGCACATTAAGGATAATTTCAGCTGAAAGCTGCTATGTCTGTTGTTTAATACCATATGCCATGAATATAGCCAGGGCATTTATTGCAAGAGAAATACCTGAACAAGATGCAAGATGTCTCAGTCATTAAGCAGCATACACAACAAGATGACAATTAGAAGGAAAATGGGCAACCCTAAAATGGAGGTCGAGAAAGACATTCCTACATGAAGATGAAAGGAGTAAGGAGATAGAGAACATAGTCCGTAGGCAGGCAAAAGGGTTTGGTACACGGGCTGACCATATTGTATCAAAACAGAAGGCAAATGTAGTACGTAGGCAGGCAAATGTTTCGGTACATGGAAAAACTACACCAACATAGGGGGATAAACACAAGGAGTCCGATACGAGGAAAACAAGGTCTGGTACCCAAAGAGTTGTTGAGGAAATAATTGGCAATGAAGACGGTTGTAACTATAAACAGACGCGACATTCAGCGAGTTGCAGCTGCTTAAATCAAATGAGGAGGTGGATGCGGACGTAAGCCGAGAAGGAGGCTCTTGTGCGCCATTGGTGGTGAACCTCACATGATGAGCATGATGAGCGGAGCATCATGGAAAATGTAGTGCTGCATTAGCCCTTCTCCACGGCAGCTTCCACTGAGCACAGAACAGAGCTGAAAAGCGCTGCACGCCATGACGGAGAACTCTGACCTTGTGTGCGTTCATATTTGAGTGAGTCTGCCTGCCCTGATGTATGGGAGGGACCACGTGTGTATGGAGCAGGTGCCGAGGTGTAAGAGCATCCACCCCCAAAGGCGGCGCCAACCCCCTGCGGGCATGGAAACGACACACAAGTGCAGGAGAATGAATGTTGTGTAGTGGTTCCCAAGATCTGTCCTCAGGACTGTAACCCTTCCAATCAACAAGATAAATGGAAGGACCCATGCGTAGTTGGAAATCCAGAATATCGGCCACCTCGTGCTCTACATCACCACCCACTCGAATAGGAGGAGGACGAGGAGGCAGCCGAGTAGAAGGAGGACACGGCTTCAGTAGACACATATGAAAGACATGATGCACCCTCCAAGAGGATGGTGAAGAGAGACGCACAGCCACAGGAGTAATTATAGATGTGACGGGATACAGACCCACAAACTTGGGGAGAAGCATGTGTTTTCCAGGGATCTTCAGGTTGCGAGTAGGTAGCCATACTTTCATGCCCACTTTGTACTCGGGGGCAGGAGCCCTATGCCAGTCAGCATACCGCTTGGCCCTGTTCTGGGCCTGAAGTAGATGCAAACGAACCGATCTGTGGACAGACCTGATATCTCGAACACATGCCTGAGCTGCCGGGTTATCAACGGGAAGAGCAGGATCCATTGGCAAGTACGGCAGATGTTGCCCGTACAAGGCAAAGAAAGGAGATACACCAGAGGCTGAATGCACTGAATTGTTGTATGCATATTCGGCAGGGGGAAGCATCGCCAACCAGGAAGTTTGAAACTGAAGGCAGAGACACCAAAGGTATTGCTCAAGAGTGGCGTTTACCCTTTCGGTCTGCCCATCCGTTTGTGGATGGTAAGCAGAACTAAACCTGTCGTCGATGTGGAGCGATGCCGTCAAAGCCTTCCAAAAGCGTGACGTGAATTGTGTGCCCCGGTCTGAAACCACGACAGAAGGGAGACAAAGAAATTGGAACACGTTCTTGAGGAACAGTGCCGCAAGGACTGGAGCTGATGGGAGACCTGCACATGAAACGAAGATGGCCATTTTAGAAAATTAGTCAATGACTACCCAGATGGTGTCGAAACTGTCCACAGGAGGCAGATCTACTCTGAAATCCATGGAGACCATGTACCATGGCTTATGTGGCACTGGAAGTGGCTGCAGTAGGCCCATGGTTTTAGAGCGGGAGGTTTTGTACTGGGAACATACAGAACAGGTAGCTAAATAGTCCATGACATCCTTTGACATAGAGGGCCATCAGGCCCAGCGGCGTAAGGATGCACCGCCTTAAAGGAGTTGTGACACCAGGTAAGAGCACAAAGGTGCGCATCCGCAGGAGGTAAGTACAAAAAACCCTGAATATAGGGCAAACCCTGCACCACGTCCAGGTTGAGAGGATCGCATTCCGTTGAGTGTGAGGAAACCCAATCAGTGATCAGAGAGCGCATTGATGGTTGCGGAGTACATCCACAAACAACCCTACAAGGTAACAACAAAGAGCATTCGGTTGAAACAACTCAAGGCCCGGGAGACAGACGTGACAAAGCGTATGCACATGTGTTGAAATGGGCCAGATGATATGTGATGGTAAAATTAAATTGAGAGAAGAAGAGGTGCCAGGGGGCCAGGCAGTGAGGCATTTCATGGATTTGAATGCCAGCAGACTATGGTGGTCCGAAAGACCGACACAGGATGACGAGCACCCAGCAAATGGTGTCTCCATTCAGAAAAAGCGTCCTTGATGGCTAAAAATGTGCTTTCTGTGATTGGGTAGTTCTTCTCGTATTGGGTTAGTTTTCTAGAATAGAGAGCTATTGGATGAATCTCCCCTGAATCGGGACAACGTTGAGACAGTACTGCCCCGATTGCTGAGCCGGAGGCATTGGCCTCCACCAGGTACGGCAAGAGAGGATTGGGGTGTTGCAACACCGAAACAGATGAAAATGCTGCTTTCAAGGCATCAAAGGCCTGTTGTGCCTCCGAGTTTCAACAATCCGGTTGTTTGGAGCTGGTCAATGCCGTAAGGGGAGTAAAGATGGATGAGAATGAGTGGATGAAGCGTCTGTAGAAATTCAAGAATCCCAAAAAAGACTGAAGTGCTTTGACCGTAGAGGGAACTGGCCATTCTAGGACTGCTTTGACCTTGGAATGACTCATTCTGATGCCTTGTTTAGTTAGGTCATAACCAAGGAATTCCACCTCTGTAGTGTTGAATACACATTTCTCGGCTTTGACGAATAAATGGTTTTCCCTGAGTCTCTGTAGAACAAAACACACATGTTCAGTGTGTGTCTCTCTGGACAATGAATATATCAAGATGCATGGAATATGTCATTCATGAATGCCTGAAAAGTGGCTGGTGCATTGCACAACTCAAAGGGCATAACAAGATATTTGTAAAGCCCATACTGGGTTTTGAAGGCTGTTTGCCACTCGTCCCCTTTTCGTATTCGAACGAGATTTTATGCACCCCAGAGATCCAGTTTGGTGAACACTACAGAGTAACCAAGTTGATCCAAGAGGACCGATATTAGCGGCAGGGGATACTGATTTTTGACAGTGATCATGTTCAGGCCCCTATAGTCGATGCAAGGGCAGAGGTCCCCTTCCTTCTTCGGAACAAAAAAGAGAGGGGAAGCCACAGGATACCTAGATGGTCTTGTGAACCCAGTGGCCAGGGAACTTCTCAATATACTCTTTCAGCACTTTATCCTCCGGTACAGTAAGAGAGTACACCCTGCCAGCTGGGATTTTACCCCAGGTATCAGGTCAATGGGGCAGTCATAGGGTTGATGTGCAGGTAAATGATCTGCACCCCCTTTGTCAAAAACATCCAGGAAAGCCATATACTCAGAAGGAATGCTGGTTTCAGCGGCGGTTGTTATAGACCCAATGAGGGCCATGGAGGCCACCAAGGCCTGGCAAGAGGATTCCGGACATACGCTTGTGTTCTGAAAGCACTTCTCGTTGCAAACGGAAAAGAAATTGAACAACCCTCTTAGCCCAGTCAATAGCAGGATTATGGTGTTGTAACTAGGTTACACCTAATATGACCCGGAACTTAGGAGCCTTGACCAGGTCAAAAGATATGTTTTCCAGGTGCACTTTCTCCATCTACATACGGACGAGAGACGTGTTTTGAGTAACTAAGCCAGATACAAAAGAGCTACCGTCCACTGCGTGAACAGTCTCGGGCTGAGCCTTGGTTAACACAGGAACGTTATTACAGATGGCATAATCATAATCCATATAGTTCCCGGTTGCTCCAGAATCAATGACGGCCAGTGAAGAAAAAGAGGCGTCAATTGCTGTAGGATACACAACCGGCAAACTGACAGCAGCCGAGGCTGTTTCGTGTGAGTCCAAAGAACGAATCCCCAGCGTAGGGACTCTGACTATCACCATGGTTCTGGCGTTTCCAGCCTTCTTAACAGGTTTCTTTGGACAGTATTTCAGTAGATGCTCAGCCGAGCCACAATACATGCAAAGATTATTAGTTCTGCAATGTTCACGTTGGGCATGAGTCAAAGAACCACAGACAGCCCCCACTTGCATGGGCTCTAGGGCAGAAGAATGAGGACCGACAGAGTCGAGGGAGGTAGGCACTGGCATAGATGGTTTACCTTCTCCTTTCCTTTCGGCTCTTCTAGCGACTATCTGTAACACTAGATATAGCATTTTCCCAAATACAGTAGGTACAGTTGCTAGAGTGTCTTTCAGTTTCTCGAAAAGCCCCATATAAAAGACAGCTGACTTCTTCTCTTCAGGTCAGTCTGTCTCTGCAGCCAGTTGGATAAACCAGGTAAGATACGTAAATAGGGAAGATGTCCCTTGACGTAAATTCAAAAATTCCAGGATATGAAAATATGACGAGGGAAGTAAGGCCCCCGGGGGTGTCACAATTATTAATAGCAATTTGTAAACCATTTAAAGCGGTTAGACCGGCCACCATAGCCAGATGGCTTAGATGACTGATGGTACAAGCGGGTATTGATATCGAGAGATATGGCACTAATTCAACTAGAGGAGCGATGGCTACTAAAGCGTATAACATAGGAGCCAGAGTAGAGGACATTATGAGATCTGCAGATTGGTTGAATGAATTGACTTTTAAAACTTTCTATTTTAAACATATGGAAAGTGCGACATCGTTAGTGGTGAGTAAGCTTTGAACAAGCATAATCCGAGCCTCCGGTCTTGACATAGAATTCAGATTTTCAACACATTCGCTACAGAAAGTCATAATTCTATTAAAGACACGGAGGCAAAGGATTATCCCACCCGATCAATCGTAAAATGTAATGTATTGTAATTCATGTATGGTTGACATTGATTATGTTTATTGAGACATACAGGATGTATATTATATGCAATTTTGTTGTTAACGCTTAATTGGGCATATTATAGACTGTATAGCTGATATACGATTGTCCCACCCTTGTTTTCGGTCTATAGTCACCTCTGTGATTGTTTTTTCTTTAGGGACAGCATCTGACAACAAGCTATCTGGAATTTGATCTAGGATGCGAATGGAATGGACGGAATTTCAAAGTTGTACTGGATACAACCTGGCAAGGACAAAGAAAAAGGAGGAATGGAAAGAGGACAGGAGGTTTTATACACTGAGGACTTTGTTTATTGGTTACAGACTTATCACATGGTCAGTTCGAAGACCAATTGAAATGGACTACAAAAACTCAGAAAAATATGGTTATTGTAGTTTTTATTAGTTTTGTATTCATGTTCATTGGTATTTGTTTCTTTGCTGCTGAATAGTAAAGTTGAAGAGAAAGCATAATCCGAGCCTCCGGTCTTGACATAGAATGAGGGACCTGGAAGAATACTGCAGCTTGCTCTTAAAGTCATACGGCAAGCGTTGGACTGCCGTGGCGTGGAAATCTATCAGGATCAGAGCTTTCGTTCCTATTATTCAAACAAAAGGGAAATTTCATGATATGGCTCGACGGAGCAGGCAGTTAACGTGGGCATGTTTGTTTCCGTTGTGCATTATACTATTTCTGCTGTTGCCATGGAGAAGGCACGAGGTACTGTTTTAACATTTTCTTTTGCAGGATTGGGAAAGGCGATACATACGACAGGACATATATATATGGTTTTAGCAATGTATATTGTCTAAGTGAACACATTTTGTACAATTTGAAATACAATTAACATTTTCTTTTGCAGGATTGGGAAAGGCGATACATACGACAGGACATATATATATGGTTTCAGCAATGTATATTGTCTAAGTGAACACATTTTGTACAATTTGAAATGCAAGTGAATTAACGTTTTGGGTTTGGGATTTCCAAACAGTAACCAGTGGACATGCTGTTTGTGGGATGGTGATTCCCTTTTTGATAGTGTCAATAGTGTTGGCGTGGTTTGAGACATTTGCATGTCTTTATTGTTGTTGAAACCACGTGTTGGGTGGTACGGTGCCAATGTGTCTTTTGGCAAGTGTTATTTGGAAATTGTATGGACCTAAAGTTATGGTGCCAAGGTGTTTTGTTTTTACAAGTGTTATTTGGAAATTGCATGGCCCTAAGGTTATGGTGCAAATGTAGTTATTGGCAAGTTTTAATTGGAAATTGTATGGACCTATGGTTGTGGTGCCAATGGTTTTTAGCAGGTTTTTAGGAAATAGTATGAAATTTATGCAACCAAAAGAAATGTCAGTTAATGAAATGTACAGTGTTGTTTGCACTAACCCAAACTTGTATCCACAGTTCATCTCAATAAAGACTCTGCAGGCATAAATATTGTGGACTTTTACGTGGCACCTACATTTCGGATTATCAAAATATTTGCTGAATTCGTCTGGTTGTTTTGTGTGGACATTGTGTGTGAGACCTACTGCATTTCCTGGATATGTTCACTTTTGCAATGCTTTTCATCAACCTAACAACTATCCACTGGTACATTTCAAAACTGAACTCTGCAAGCATGATATTTGGGACTCTCTCTAGTGGTGCAACTTAAAACGTTTTACATTCCCAAAATTCAAGCTGAATTTGTTCATTAGTTTTGTTTAAGGGAAACTGTGTGGGTAATGAATTAAAGTCATCTGTGAGATTGTGGTTGTGCAAACGTCTGGTTGCCAGTGTGAGTGGCTGCTCTACGGTGAGCATGGTGTGCTCATTGGTTAGTATTGAATTTTAGGTAATGAACCTACAGGGTTCCAATGTTAATGTGCTCAGTTGTGAGCATTTGGTTTCTCAAGGTTGGTGACTAGGTTAGAGACCTGGTATTATTTGGCACATTATTAGTGTGATTGTGTTGGCACGTTAACCTTGACAATCTTGTTGGGCATCAATGTTGATGCTATTTGTCACCGACATTGTAGTTGGTGCCCATTAGGGTGTCATGTGACGCCCATTGTATCTCAAGAGTCCGTAGGCAGGAAAAAGGTTTGGTACACAGGCTGATGACAATTGAATCAAAACAGAAGGCAAACGTAGTCCGTAAGCAAGCAAAAGGTTTGTTACACGAAAAAACCAAACCAACATAAGGGATAATCAAAAAGAGTCTGATATGAGGAAAACAAGGTCTGGTACACAGAGTCGTTGAAGAAATAACCGTCAATGAAGACAGAACTTCGGAATGCCGGTTGTAACTATAAACAGAAGCAGCGTTCAGCGAGTTGCAGCTGCTTAAATCAAATGAGGAGGTGGATGCGGACGTAAGCCGAGAAGGAGGCTCTCGGGCGCCATTGGTGGTGAACCTCACATGATGAGTGGAGCCTCATGGGAAATGTAGTGCTGCATTAGCCCTGCTCCACGGCAGCTTCCACTGAGCATAGAACGGAGCTGAAAAGCGATGCACGCCATGACGGAGAGCTATGAACTTGTGTGCGTTCATATTTGAGTGAGTCTGCCTGCCCTGATTTATAGGAGGGACCAGGTGTGTATGGAGCAGGCGCCGAGGTGTATTATTTTTCTTATAAGGATCATCTTGGGACAGTGCCAGAAGACAGCCAAGAAAGCCATTGGCATGAAGATAATGATTGACATTGATGCTGGAACGGGTGAGCAGATGCAAAATGAAGCCGGTACACGCAACAATATAAAGAAAAGTACTCTTGCACCTCCAGGAAACAAGTTCTATTATCCAAAGGATCAGAAAAGATATGCAGGACTTTGGATATTCTGTTCACCAGCAGGAGCGTGCTGTCGTATGAGCTGGAGTGTGGATGAACACATAAAAAATGCAGGTCACCTGAGGGAGGTTAGTTATAACCCAAAGGGCAATGGAGGTACAGTGTACAGGGTGAAGCCCTGACAGGCTAATGATTTAACACAAAGGAGGAGGGCAACACACAACTGAATGTAGTTCAAGAAGGGCAGTGGGGAAATACTCAGAGAATAGCGCTAAAGGACAGTGACCAAGGAGATGCAGGGTCGGTGTAGAAGACAGAAGGATAGCTGGAAAACAACTTCCTGACCCTGTCGAGTCCCAAAACTTGGGAAAACTTTCCTTAGAGAGCGCCGGTGTGACGCTTACAAAAAAGGGGACAGTAAAAGAAGGCAAAGAGAAGCCATTTTTGGAAAACCGTAACAACTTTAAGGTTGTTAGACTCCTGTATGTCCCAGGTCACTGAGAACCTCACAGAGGAATAAGGGCAAATAACAACAACAGCAAACAGGTATAAAAATTTAGTTTACACCTTGGACTGAGAAAACAATAGGTCTGAACTGTCTACTATGGGTACATAATACTTTACTATCCCGTAGACAGGTTGCGACGTCCCAGGGTAGCTCTAGAGTTAAGAACTGAAAAAGAGGATCAGGGTGATGTTGTAGTGCTGTAACTCTAATTTTTACAACACATACTCCCTAGTGGGGATGAGCCAGATTTCAACTGAAGACAAACACATAGCCCACATAACCCCTCCTAGAAGGATATTAAGTGATAGGATGGGATGTGAGGCCATAATAAAAGACATATAATAGGTTGTTCATGGTAAAGGTAGAGAAGATTTTTGTTCTCCACCATGTAACAACCGGGGTTGTTACATGGTGGAGAACAAAAATCTGCTCTACCTACTCTACCTTTACTATGAAATCCTATTATATGTCTTTTATTATGGCCTCACATCCCATCCTATCACTTAATATCCTTCTAGGAGGGGTTACGTGGGCTGTGTGTTTGTCTGCAGTTGAAATCTGGCTCATCCCCACTAGCGAGTAAGTGTTGTAAAAATTTGAGTTACAGCACTACAGGGTAGCTCTAGAGTTAAGAACTGAAAAAGAGGCTCAACGTGATGTGTAGTGCTGTAACTCAAATTTTTACAACACGTACTCGCTAGTGGGGATGAGCCAGATTTCAACTGCAGACAAACACACAGCCCACGTAACCCCTCCTAGAAGGATATTAAGTGATAGGATGGGACGTGAGGCCATAATAAAAAACATATAATACGTTGTTCATGGTAAAGGTAGAGTAGATTTTTGTTCTCCACCATGTAACAACCGCGGTTGTTACATGGTACAGAACTATTCATTAGAGTCTCAAGTTAAGAAAGTGGTGTCCTCACACCTTGAATGTTCCAGAACAGTAAATAAGTAGCAACAAGGTCAAACTACAAAGAAATGACTTTGGCTTGTGGCCTACCGATGAGAGATGATGGACTAATTGGGAAAATGGGGGAGTAGTCTAAGGGGATTCAAACACCCAAGTTTTGTTTCACGTACGTGCTGCTAAGTCCAAGGTTTGGATAGTATGCCAACCAATCAGTGGGGTTGGGGGGCAACCTAACACACAATGCTGCAAGAGCCAATCCACTGTTGGTGTGCCCGCTATAATCAGTACTGTATGCATTTAGAGGTAGTACAAGCATGCCCTACAGACAGGGGGTAGCCAATGAAGCAATAGCACGTATATGTTCTATAAGTAGATATGTTCCATTCACCAATCCCTTTCCTTGATAGGTTTTGTAATTTTACCACATAGAATGACATTGTAGATGACACATATTGTGGTATAAGACCTCCATGCAATCAAACTTGTTTGTGAGTGCAAATGCATCAGTCCAATGTCTGCTAGTTCTCTCTGCTTTATCAAACTGAAAATAATAAATACTTTGCCATATTCCTTGAGTCTGTCCAGTTATTTGGTTTGTGACCATTATTGTTATTCCGTTCTAGCACAAAAGACTCTTCAAGGTGCAACAGCACACCACCCTACATCGAGTGTGTCTAGCTCTGGAAGCAGTCCGGCTAACACTCAATACAGACAAATGCGAATTCCGTAAGAGGACAAGGAATGAGACCCGACCCTGATAAAGTGGCGGTTTTACACACAACATCGAGACCGTAAACTATTTCAGCTTGCGCTCATTCCTGAGGCTGGCGAGCTATTGCTCACGATATCTATAAGACTTTGCCATGATAAGCGCCCCATTATGGGAGGTCAATAAAAACAAGCAGGAGTTTTGATGGACAGCTGAGTCCCATAACAGCGTTTGAGAGGTGTAAGAATACGCAGAGGCGGTGAGTGAATTAATAAACTTCGGTTAATGGAGCGGGCCTGCCGGGCAGGTCCCTCTCATTGCTTCACAACACTAACCGACCTTGCGTCACGCGAACCAAGCTCCTAAGAAAATAAACAAAGAGAATGGCTCACGCGATGCAGCGTTCTATATTAACATAAACTCTACATATCTTTCCCTTTAAGAGAACTAAAATATAATAAAAGTTTAAGATGAAATAAGGAAAACGAAACTTAATACTAAACAGCATATTAAACAGATATGTGAAAGAACACACATGCCTGAAAATATAATTCTACGATTCAACACCTATGCGTGTGGTACTCTGAGAGTATGACAATTTCAAGAAACATAGTCCTTCATCCAGATAGGCTTAGATCTGAACTTCTGAAGGCAACTTCCACCACACACGTCCTCCTCACCCTTTACTCCACTTTTATCAAGTTGCCCTCCTGTCTCCACACCACCACTCACACCATATGCTTTTGCAATTTTACCTTTCAACCAGACTTCTCCTCCTTCTAAAATAACCACACTCTTCCTTACTGCACTAATTGTCCTAGGACCCATGAACTTGCTCTCCAAACACTTGTTCACCAATCTGGGATTTTTTACATACACCATCTCTCCCACCTTCCACTCACAATCCTTCACTTTTTCACGAGCATCAAATCCATATTTATTCTTCTCCTGGCTCTCCTTGATGTACTTCATAATCTGTTCTCTATCTACTTGAACCACTTTGGCCATACCCAACCACCCCGGACACAATTTAGTCCCTGGTTCCCTACCTTTGAGAGATACAAAAGGTGAAATTCTAGTCATCGAATTTCGGTGTGGTCACATAATTCCATGTCATAAATTTTAACATCTCTCTCCATGGCTGTTTCACTCTCATAGCCAATTGCAAACCCTCTTTCAAAAATCGGTTAACCTTCTCCACCAGGCCATTGGCCCTGGGGTGGTACAAGGCAGTCCTGACATGTCTAATACCATAGCTACTGAGGAACTTCTTCATTGCTAATGAGACAAACTGAACCCCATTGTCTGAGACAAGCTCAGTGGGCACCCCCTATCTAAAGAAAATCTTCTCCAGAAATGCAATGAGTTGTGTAGCCGTGACTTCCTTCACAGCCTCCCATTCGATCCATTTCGTATGAAAATCAACCAGTACAAACAAAAATTTCAAACCATCTCCCAAACCCATAATGGGCCCCATGATGTCCACAGCAACTTTGGACCAAGGTTGCTCTGGCACAATATTGGGGATCAAAGGAGTTTCCCTTACTACTTTCGTTTTGTCACTCACTTGACACTCCATGCAGTCTTTCACCCACCTTTCAGCCATTTTGTCAATACGTGGCCACCAATAGTTCTGGCGAAGTTTTCTCTTCATTGCCCCTTCCCCTGGGTGTCCCTCATGGGCCAGTTCCATTAGACTCTGTCTGATCGACTCTGGAGGAACCACACATCGTCCTCTCCTCAGTCTGTCCTTGTATATATTTAGCTCCTCCTTCACCTCCCACCATATGTCAAATCTTCTATCCAAATTCTTCTTTTGGGGCCATCCCTTCACAGTCCATTCTTTAATTAACTTAAGATCTTCATCAGAATCTTCTCCCTGCAGCCATTTCTCTTGAGCAACAGCAACATTCACTTCGGCTACTACCGATTCCTCCACTCCCTCACCCTCAACGTTCTCAGTTTTCACTATGGGCATCCTAGAAAGGCAATCTGCCACTACATTTTTCTTTCCAGGCAAAAAACTCAGGTCAAAATTATATCCTTGAAGACCCAAACCCACCTACTTATCCTGGCTGAACCTAAAGCCCATCTTCCACTCTCAAACAACTGCACTAATGGCTTATGATCAGAGTGAACCACAAATCGCCTGCCCCACAAGAAATACTATAATGCATAATGACCCAGAACATAGCTAGTGTCTCTCTCTCGATAACTGAATATTTGGGCTCCGCCCCTCTCAAAGCTCTTGATGCAAATGCGATAACTCTCTTTCTATTCTCCGTATCATACTGCACCAAAGTTGCTCCTAAACCCAACAAACTGGCATCTACCACCAGAGCTGTTCTGTCCATGGGATCAAACCTTCCTATAGATGGCGCTTTACTTATTGCTTCCTTAATACTTTCAAAGGCTATACCACACTCCGGATACCAATCAAATTTTGACCCCTTCTTGAGTATCATTCTTATGGGAGTAGACACCATAGCAAAATCTTTTACAAATCTATGGTATTATTCAGCAAGGCCTAAGAAAGACCTCACCTGGTCTTTGTCGGTCGGTATAGGAGCCTCTTTTACTGATTCCACTAAACACCTCTTCGGTCTCACACCAAACTCGTCAATTTCATGTCCCAGATATTCTACTTTCTCGACTGCAATCTTACATTTATCTCTCCTCACAGTCAAACCAGCCTCTGCCAATCTGCTCAACACTTGTCTCAGAACCACATCATGTTCAGACCTTGAATTTGCAAATACAAGCATATCATCTTGAAACACCACAATGTTCTTCACTCCCTCCATAATCGTGTCCATTACTCTTTGGAATACAGCCGCTGCTGAGGCAAGGCCGAACGGCATTCTGCAATACTTAAAAGTACCAAAAGGTGTTATGAACGCCGTTAGATACTGGCAATCTTCCTTCATGGGGATCTGATGATAGGCTTGAGAAAGGTCAACGACAGAGAACATCTTGGCATTCTTGAGGGTCGACAGCTTTTCACTTATTACTGGCAAGGGATGTCTGTCCACAATAATGTTCCTGTTAATGTCTCTCATATCTACACAAAGTCTTATATCTCCATTAGGTTTTGCTGCTACCACCACTGGCGATAACCATTCAGAACTCTCACTTTCTTCTATAATCCCCTTCTGCAAAAAGGTTTCAATCTCCGTTTTTAGTCTTTCCCTCAGATCATGAGGTATCGGTCTCAGTTTGTGCACTTTTGGAATTGCCCCTGCCTTGAATCGAATTTCAGGCTCAAAACCTTTAAGCATCCCTAAGTCTCCTTGAAAAACCATCGGAAATTCTTCCTCCCATTTGTCTTGAATCTCAGCAACCGAAACTGGCTCCTCGGCACTCGCCTGTATCCTAATTCCTAGTTTGCGCTGTTCGTCCCAGCCCAAGGACGAGCCTTCTTGTGTCACATATACTTCTGAATCACAACTCTTACCCTTATATTTAATAACAGCTTGAAATTTACCCAATAAGTCGATCTTTACATTGCCATAAGCATATGGTTCTATCGTGTGCTCCTTCAATTCACTCATTTTCCCTTGCAAACAAGCTTCATATGTCTTTTTTGAAATCAAAGTCCAAGGGGAGCAAATATCTACTTTCAAAATCACTACCCTACCATTCATTAGGAATACATCTGTTGGCGCACTTCGCTTGTTGGACACTTCTGAAATGTCCAATATGTGTTTGGTTTGAGGTACTTGGACAATTACTGAACTCTCTTCTTGCTCCGAAATCCTTGCTCCAGATTCAACGCTTTGCACTTGTCCTGATTCTCTACATACTCTAGCAAAATGTCTCTTCTTCTTGCATTTTAAACAAAAAAAATGTTTTGCAGGACAAAATGCGCTTGTAGAAATATGGCGATTGCTACCACATTTATAGCATTTGACGTCTTTGTTCAAATTAATTTTCTTAAATCCCCTCACCGTTGCCACTTCACCTTCTTGTCTATCACCTTTCATGGTTGACATGTATTTGTGGGTCTGTTCCATACCTCGGGCAGTCTCTATTGCCACTTCCAGGGACACATCTTTAATCAACAACCTCTCCTGTATCTTCATGTTATTAGTACAACGTACTAATTGGTCATGTATGAGTGAATCAGTCAACATACCGAACTCACATGTATGACTTAAGGATCTCAAGGCTGCAACAACATTTTCCACCGGCTCTTGGGGATCTTGCACTCTCTGAAAGAATTTGTGTCTTTCAAATGTTATGTTTTTCTTCGCCTCAAAGTGAATTTCTAATTTTCTTTCAGCCAGAGTATATTGGTCTATTTCTCCTTGGCCTTCTTGTGGGGGCTGAAGCAAACCGTCATAGACACTACGACCTTCAGTGCCCAGATTGTGCAGGAGAATCGCCTCTTTCCTCGCTGCATCGAATTTGTCGCCACCAATTGCCACAAGGTAGGTATCGAATATCTTTTTCCACCTGTCCCATCTTATAGGTGGTACTCCTGGCTCAGATAGAAAGGGGGGGCGGGGCCATGCTGGCTGCAGCCATGACTAAGTTGCAGTGCCACCAACCACTAATAACAGCGTGATTCCAAAACTTGCTTTCCACTTCTACACTTTTAGTGAATATGTGCCAATATTCTACAATTTCTCTCATCAATTTCACCCTTGGTACTGGTAAAGGGCTTTTGATAATATCCCTTAGCGCCGTGACACCCCCTTGCTTGACTATCTCCAATACACTTTGAAGAATTAAAGTCTTTTAAGACACCCTCTCAGTGTCAAGCAAACACCTTTCTTCTGTATCTCCCTGCCCAGTTGGGCTTGTTTTACAAGTAAATGTTCAGGGCCTATAGGCGGGCCGTTGGATGAAGCCGCGCCCACGGCTCACTTGAGTGGACTGCCCCCCATGGTACACGTTTGTTTTCCGCCGCTTCCCTCTTCCCTTCCTCACCTCTTGTGCTGCCTCGAAGGATGGGCGCTGAGGGCCGTTGCTGCTCCCCCTGCAGGGGTCTGCCAGAAAGGTTGACAGCCCAGGCGGCGTTCCCCTCTCTGCCAACTCCGCCGTCCGGCCCGGGAGATGTGAGGACCCTGGAGCCCGTCGGAGGCCCGTGTGCGATAGCAGGCACACGACACGTCCTGCAATGTAGCTCCCAGCCGGCAAGGAATCACCTCGTCGCCAATGTAAGAATACGCAGAGGCAGTGAGTGAATTAATAAACGTTGTCTAATGGAGCGGGACCGCCGGGCAGGTCCCTCTCATTGCTTCACAACACTAACCGAACTTGCGTCACGCGAACCAAGCTCCTAAGAAAATAAACAAAGAGAATGGTTCACGCGACACAGCGTTCTATATTAACATAAACTCTACAAGAGGATTCGCCAGAACATCACTTGGGCAGAAGATATGGCATAGTTCAACGCCAATAGGGGCACGGAGGTCACCATAGACGCCAGCCCAGTGGGACTCGGAGCCATCTTGGCTCAACATGAAGTGAAAGCACCTCACACCTGATTCATAGTGGCATATGCCAGTCAGTGTTTGTCCACCACCGAACAAGCATACTGTCAGGCGGAGAAAGGGAATCTGGCGGTGGTATGGGCCTGTGAACATTTGCACCTTTTTCTCTAAGGGAAAGAATTCACCATTGCCATAGACCATCAGGCTCCCATCACCATATTCGGCAACCCAAGAGCCAGAATGCCACCAAGGATTGCGAAATGGGGCCTGCGCTTGCAGGACTACAAATTCACAATCCGTCACTGACCAGGCAACGAGGAGAATCCAGCTGACTACATATCGCGCCACACCAGGGGACCGGCGAAGGCAGGACATTTCATTACGGATGCATATATCAACTATGTCATCCATCAGATGAAGCACTTCCCGATTAATTGGTCCATGCTGCAAAAGGAGCCCGAACAAGCTCAGGCATTAAGCATCATTGCTAGCTGTGTAACGAGAGGGAAGATGAAATCTGCAAAAGAGATGGCAAGAGACAGAGAAAGGACAGTTCAAGAAGACATTAGCAGCCTCATGCTGGTGCAAGACGAACCGACAGTCACTGAGGATCATGTCATCCTGAAGGGCTGCAAGGTAGTAGTGCCCATGTCACACAGACAGCAGGTCAACAAATTTGCGCATGAAGGCCATCGAGGGGTATTTTCGACCAAAAGACTTTTGAGGCAAAAAAGAGTGGTTTCCCAAGTTAGACACCAGAGGTGAAGAGACTCTTCAAAAATGTGCCATGTGCTGTGCAGTAGCACCACCGCCTCACCCCATCCCACTGCAAATGTCACCACTACCAGAAAGTGTGTGGGAAAGAACTGGCAATTTACATTTTCAGTCCAACCAGGGAGGGAACAAATGTTCTAGTGGTGATCAATGAATACTAAAGATTCCCTGAACTACAGATAGTATCATCCACTTCAGCCACATGCATCATCCTGGTCCTGGACCGTATACTCTCGGCATCCGGTATACCAAAGATCATGGAGTCATAAAATGGTCTGCCATTCACCAGCCAGGACTTTGCAAAGTTTGCCCAATATATGGATTTCAAAAACAACAAAATAACACCACTATGGCCTCAAACCAACGGCGTGGCAAAGCGATACATGGCCAACATCAAGAGGGCACTGTAGATCGCAAATGTTACTGGCAGCACATTTGAACAGATGTTATAGCAGTTGCTATAGGACTATCGCCACACGCCCCACTGCACAACAGGGGTGTGCGGAGCTGAATTGATGTCAGAATACGGCTACCCACTGGCCCAGAGAGGAAAGACGCGGAGGTATCAGAGCAGCAAGCCAGGATCAATGACAATGATGGGAAACAAAAGAGGAAGAGGGCCTCTGGTGCCCGACGAAGAGCCATGGATTCAGACAGGGGAGTTGCTAGGTCTGGAAAAGACCCGGGGCTAAGTTTATGTCGGAACTGCCGGGACTGGGGGCTAGCTAGTCTTTTGGCTGTAGCTCCTGAGATTCTATCCGGGGCTACAACCAAAAGATCAGGGGCTATAGCCCCCTTAGCCCCCCCCTAGCAACGCCCCTGGATTCAGACATCCAAGTGGGTGATCAAGTGATTGTGAGGCAACCTCAAAACAGGAAAGAAGACTTGACATTCACACCAGAACTCCTGACTGTAACGAAGAAGAAAGGCACCATGATTACACTGGGAGATGGCGAGGGAAGAACAGCCACCAGAAATGTGTCGTCGCATTTCAAGGCTTGCCAGGATGTGGAAGATCGACAGTGGGCCAGCCCCAGACATGAAGTGAGTGAGTTTCATTCCGAAGAATCATATCAAGGCAATGGCGACGCCTCAGATGGTGACTGGGAGCTCCAGACGCAAAGGGTGCATGAGGGAGTCCGGAACTTCAACAAGATAAGCGCCCTGCGAGGACTCAAATACATCCAGTAAGCATGGAGGTAATTTTAGGGGGGGACAGGGGTTTTGTTCCCCCCCCCCCAACTTTCATGGCACATCATTTTGTCAGCATTCATTTGGCTGGGGCACCTTTTCTTCAGATGTCATGTTCCCCCCTCCCCAACATTTTCAGCAAAGTTACTCCACTGCCAGTAAGACTCATTGAAGAAATGGGGTCACGTGAACTCGTGGTTTAAGGCAGACAGGGGGAGATGTCATGTCGCCTTTAGCATCGTTCTGCGAGGCAAGGTCTGAGAGGGGCGCGGACGGAACAGGAAGTGACGTCCAGGACAGTTTGAAAAATAAAGTTACGTTGTCGTCTTTCACCGGGCGGCCTGCACAAGCAGGGGCCCCTCATTTGGCAGAAAACGCCACACGCGGGATGGAGAGGGCCAAAATGGTGGCTTTAAAATATGTAAAGTGTGTGCCAGTGAATTTTCTTTATCGTGTTATAAAGTTGTGAAAGGAATGCTACTGTGTCTTAGGGGGTCTGAGGCTTTGAAATGGCTCCTTTGTGATGTCCACTTGCACGGCTGCCCACAGAGCCCGCGCCAAGAGCAGGCTGGCGCGGGCCTCGAAGGGGGCCGCGCTGGCACGGCTAGAAGGGCCTGGCACCACCCCCCTGCTGGCTCGGGAAAGCTGCTGCGGGCACGCACTTCACAGCCTCGGCTTGTTAGGCACCGCTCGTCCAGCTGCTGGCAGGGGCGAAGGAGGCACACGCCAGGGACCTGGCAAGGCAGAATAAAGCTATCAGGTGGGCAGGCCTGGCCCCGCCGCCCATGCCATGTGTCCGTGCGCGCCAAACAACCTGTCAGCTCGGCTCCCACCGAGGGAGAAAATAAACACAAGCTGCCAGGCACTGGGAGGGGCTACTGGGCAGAACCAGGCCGGGCACACACAAAATGCAGGTTCCAGCGGGCCGTGCCCAACTTAGTATTCATTTCTCATTTGCTTTTTCATTTTCTTTTTGTAAAGTATATTTTTATTGAAATCTCGGCGGCAGAACAATACAGAAAGAGGATCGAGAAATGTCCAGGCACTTGGGCGAAATTTCAGTTTAACAACTAACAATGGAGTAATCCCCATCACGCCAAGGAAAGGAAAATAAAAATTTTAAAAAAGGCATTGGGCCTCATCACAAGTTTGCCAGTCCGGAAACAAGGCGTGCCAGTAAGCTTACCGGCCTCCTTGTTTCCGCACCAGAAAACTACGTGTTTGCCTACAGTGGGCGCTGTGCCCGACAGGTCTGACCCTGCCCGGCGCAGCGGCCACAGTAGACAGACCCTTCACTGAAGCACTGGCACTGTTAGCAATGGGGACTTACATTTTACCGGCATCTGACTACCCGGACCGCCAGACTCATAATCTCCCGGTGGCACCAGGAAGTGAATTGGCGGTAAAATATAACTAGTCCGGCAGCAAACAGCTGGTACCACCGACAGGATTACCACCAGACTCGTACTGAGGCGCATTGAGTACCACAGAGATTTAACAAGCCAGCAACCTGTCTTGCAAGAGAGCATGGAAACGGTTTCACCTTCAAGTCCAGAGATAAATGTTTCATTCATTGTGGTCTAAAAAACAAATATTCCTTTTACTTAACAAAGCTAAAGAAGGGCCCTGCTCGCAAATAAAGTGCCAGTGTGTTGTTAACCAAAGCATGGCTCCTCTCCATCCCAACGATCTCCAAAACCTTGATCCACCAATCAATGGTGGAAGGGGGCAGGAGGGCCTGGGAGCGATGCTCCTCTACTTTAAAGAAAATTAAAGTTGTACTGCTCCTATATTTTTATTTTAAAAAGAAACCGCTCCGGAATGGCTTACTTTTAAAATAAAATTGTGGGAACTGCATTGCACTGAACGTTCCCTTAAGCAGCAGGCTCGGTTGTTTGGTGGCTTGGATTGCACGTGGGAAGGGTGTGGCGAGGGTGTTTGTGGGGAGCTGGGGTAGGTCAGCAGGGAACATAGTTCCACTACTTCTGTTGGTACACTTTGACCACTGCCACCAATAAATAGGCAGTGACCGGACCCTCAGGGTTTTTCCAAAACCTAGCCTGAGTCACCTGGGCCGTTAGTATCAGCTGTGTTATTAACTTAGCTTTTGGGCTGGACAAATGGTAAGAATCATCGTCTGGGACATCCTCCAGGGTCAACGGGGACATCGGGAGGAGGCAGCCTGTGATATCTTTAATGTACCCTCTAATCTCCTCCCAGTAAATTGTAATAATTGGGCAGGACTACCACAACCTTCCCTCCCTAAATACACCCCTGCTAGAGAACTACGCTGCTCTAGCTCCAACTCTCTGACAGTCAAACGCTTCTCCAAGCAGAGAGTGGGGACCAGGTCTCTCTCCTTGGCTGGTGCCTCCTTTTGGAACAGCCTCCCTGCCCCTCTCAGACTTGAGCCGTACCTCCTTAAGTTCCGAAAACAGCTCAAAACTCTGCTCTTCTCTAACTCTTTCCCTTCCCTGATAAATCCCCCCACTGCTGCTGTGACTGGTGGCCTAATCCATCATTAATCCCACAGGAACCTGGGCCCTTCCTCCAGACAATACCAGCACCTCCCCTCACCCCACTGCACTGTCCCCCTGGTCCTGCTTCATGGCTCGGCATCCCACCCTTGAGAGTCGTCTATACTAGCACTTAGCCTGAGCTTCTCCTCCATGGCTGCCCTCAGCACTTCCCTCCCGGGACCGTTCCAGCACTTGTCCACTCTCCTGCTCCTCCTTCTATCCCCATCCCCTGCACTTTTCAATGCACTTGCATGCACTTGCATGCCCGAATGACACATGGCCAAGTAGGACAACGACCGTATGTTTACGTTGTTTGCCATTGTCATTATTTCCCCTGTTCCCTTCCCATGTAGCCTTGTGGTGCTTTGAAAGACAATTCTATTGTATAAAGCGCCTAACAAATGCTCAATACAATAATATAAAAAATAAATCACACACAAATGGAACACATGAAGTCCTGCATCGGTGAAAGAATGAATTATTGTATGAGGTCTTTTCCTGCATCTGCAGCCTGGCGTCACTATGTTCCACTTTCAGGGTTCATAGTGACCTGTGCACCATGATCACTGCGTAACAGCAGGGGGCGTCTTGTGTATTTACAGGCAACCTATGGTGCCAGACTGTCTATCGTCCTCTAGAGGTTGCAGGAATCTGCAGCAGGGCTGGCGCCTGTTGGGAACTCTCTGGGAGAGGTCATTGCTGTTTCCATGGTGACACCGACGGGAGCTATAATGCAGCGATTCAGACGTCTGCCTGAATACATGATGTCAGTCCCGACCTACCAATGACCGGATGGTCAGAGATGGCATGTTGGTGGGTCGGTGCTATTAAGCCACCTGCATAATTACATGGCAATCCCGCCAATGACCAGATGGGTAGAGCTAGTAAATGCCTTATAAGATTCTTATAAGTAGCTTATAAGAACTTGTGAGAAACTAGTGGGTATTTTGGAACAATAATAAGAACTTATGACACCCAAATACTTTTTGAATTCTGATCAAATCTCATAAGATTAAAGTAGGATTTTTGTACGATATATACAATTCTGATATGATTCTTATAAGAAAACCAATAACAGGTTATTGCATGGTGGTGGTTTGTATGAATACCGGGCAATCCAGCCAATGAATGGACGAGCAGAGCCAGCATAATGGTGGCATGAAGCCGCCTGATTAAATACATGGCATTCCTGCCAATAACCGGATGGGCAGAGCCTGCACAATGTTGGCATGAAGTGGTTTGGCTGAATACAGGGCAATCTCGCCAATGACCAGATGGACAGCGCTGGTACAATGGTGGCATGAAGTGGTCTGCATGAATACTGGGCAATCACGCCAATGACCAGATGGACAGCGCTGGTACAATGGTGGCATGAAGTGGTCTGCATGAATACAGGGCAATCTCGCCAATGACCAGATGGACAGAGCTGTTACAATGGTGGCATAAAGTGGTCTACATGAATACAGGGCAATCTCGCCAATGACCAGATGGACAGAGCTGTTACAATGGTGGCATGAAGTGGTCTGCATGAATCCATGGTAAACACGCCAAGGACCAGATGGACAGAGCTGGTACAATGGTGGCATGAAGTGGGATACATAAATCCTTGGTAATCCCACCAATGAATGGTTTGGCGGAGCCAGCATAATTAACTAGGCCCAACACTGCATAGCTTCCGAGATCAGACAAGATCGGGCGCATTCAGAGTGGTGTGCCTTAGGAGCCAGCATAATTGCTGCATGAAGCCACCTGTGTGAATACCTGGCAATCCCGCCAATAACCGGATGGGCATAGCCAGTACAATGGTGGCATGAAGTGATCTGCATGAATACAGGGCAATCTCGCCAATGACCAGATGGACAGCGCTGGTACAATGGTGGCATGAAGTGGTCTGCATGAATACAGGGCAATCTCGCCAATGACCAGATGGACAGCGCTGGTACAATGGTGGCATGAAGTGGTCTGCATGAATACAGGGCAATCTCGCCAATGACCAGATGGACAGAGCTGTTACAATGGTGGCATGAAGTGGTCTGCATGAATCCATGGTAAACACGCCAAGGACCAGATGGACAGGGCTGGTACAATGGTGGCATGAAATGGGATACATAAATCCTTGGTAATCCCACCAATGAATGGATTGGCGGAGCCAGCATAATTAACTAGGCCCAACACTGCATAGCTTCCGAGATCAGACAAGATCGGCCGCATTCAGAGTGGTGTGCCTCAGGAGCCAGCATAAATGCCGTATTGAGGCCACCTGTGTGAATACCTGGCAATCCCGTCAATAAACGGATGGGCATAGCCAGTACAATGGCGGCATGAAGTGATCTGCTTGAATACACATTGTCAATCTCAGCAAGGAATGAATGATGGAGCCAGCACAATGGAGCGATGGAGTTGCCTGCATACTGCTAATTCCTGGATGGTAAGAGCGAGCACCATGGTGACATCAAGCAGTCTGCTTTCCTGTAATAAGACTCAGCGAGATTCCGTTTTCTCACACACCACCCCTGCTGAGACTGGCCTTCCTAGGTGGCAGGGTCCGCAAGACAAGATACAGACACTGCTGCGGACCTGCCAGATGTCCATACTGCCAGCCAGTGTTACCGCCTCAAACAGAGGCGTCGCTAGTGGTGTCTGTGGGGGGGGGGGGCTATAGCCCTGTGTCTTTTGCTTGTAGCTCTGTATAGAAGCACTGGGGCTACAACCAAAGGGCTAGCTTTGCAGTCCCGACATTAGCGTAGTCCAGAGGCATATATAGGGTAGGGCCTGAGCGGGCGAGGCCCACCCAAAATCTGCAAATGCCGACTCAGAAGCCCTGTGTGGGTATTTACTGAGGTTAATGTCACTGCGGTGGGACCACCTACATTAGCTTCAGGCCCCACTTGTTAGACAATCCTGGCCACGCCTCTGGTGTAGCCCCAATCTTTTATAAACCTAGAAACACCTCTGGCCTCAGTCCTGATTGCCTGGGGGCAGGGGAGGGACAGTACCACTCATTGATGGGACGAAAGAGGCACAACATCACAGCCAAAACAGGACAGGTAATGCACACAGTAGCTCACTTATTTGAGCAACCTAGAATGGAAACAAAGATCATCAGACAATGTGCAATACAGGCAACAAGTCATTGATCTAATGGCAATTCACCTGAACGAGGACCACATTTGCAACCCATAACGCTACCACCACCCCACATCACAACCGCTCCCTGAACCCAATACCCCTGCCAAACCAAGCACCCCACCAACACCTACAAAAGTGAAACCGGTCCAAACACCCCACGGGACAAAGACGTAGCATCATGACGGCTATGTAGGTACCATTATCACCCTCTAGTAGGGTGTTTGGTGGTTGTTCCTTTTTACGGTGAAACAAAATCGCTGAGGTCTCGTCTGGTCCTGTGGAAGAGAGTTTACGGTTAAGGTGAGGACCGAATCGCTGTAAATCCTCACCCCTTGGCTGTACAAGACCCACACACAAATGAGGGCGCTGGTGGCCCTCAACCGCAGTTCGCTTATCTAGCATCAACAAAGAGCCAATCATGTAGGTGTCTATCGGGTCATGCCTCCTTCTGCTGCAGGGTTCAGGTGCTCTAACTCCCTCAGGAGTCAGGCAATCCCGAGAACACACAGGGATAAAAAGGATAAGTCCATGAACTGCGATAACAAGGGTCCCTGAGCCTGGAGACCAGACAGTTTCCCTGAAAAAGTGAGTCCTGTCTATAGTGCATTCCAGAAGTCTGAGCTGCTTCAGTTGCATAAGCCTCTGGTGAGAAATTACATGAGCATCCGGTAAGAAGACGCCAGCCAATCAGGAAGCTAGGAATGTAGGATGTAATTAAGTGTCAGCTCAGGCTCCAATGCGGCCTGACAGAGCCTCTTTCCTCTCCCTTAACGTTTAGCCATTCCCTGTGTTTTTTACATTGCTTTAGGAAAGAGTGAGAAAGGACTAATACTCTCCGGGCACGGCGAGGGTGAAGAAGGCGTGCTATACGGTTCTTATGGATGGGGGAATAAAAGAAGCCTGACACAATATATAGTGATATAGTGATACACAACAACGATGCAACGATGGGTGGTGGTTGGGGGGGGTGATTTTGAACCCATAGGTGGGTAAAGATAGAATGCCTTCTTTTCAATGGTCATGCATCTCATACTCGAATGTGGCACGCCCAAAGGTTGTTTTTTTAAAGTCAAAGAATTTTTGTGGCTTACAAGAAAGTTTTAATACCAATTGTAATAAAAAAAAATTTCAAAAGATAAAAAAAAGAATTCATATTAACAGTAATTAAAAACATGTCAGAAACGACTTCCTTGGGGAATCCAACACGGGAGAATATCCCAATCAGAGCTTTCGCAACCATGGGGCTTTGATGCGCCTCAGAGGGACAGCCTGAGGGTATCTCTGGCATTGTCTACCACCATCAAGATATATATGTTCCCTGAGCTGGTTTGAGGATCCAAAGGACCCACAATATCCATGACTATTCTCTCGAAAGGCCCCCCAACCACAGGTATTGCAATTAAGGGGGCCATTGTGGCACCACCTGACTTGCCAGAAGCTTGACAAGTCGGGCAGGACCGGCAGAATTCATTAACCTTTACGCCGAACTGTGGCCAGTAAAAGTGCACAGACAACCGGTCTGATGTCTTAGTCATTCCCAAATAACTCGCTAAAGGAATTTGGTGAGCCAAATCCAAATGGAACTTTCTTTGGCATTGGGGAATCACCAACCTTCTGGTGCCCTCGCCCTCAGGGTTATTTGGCTCACTGTACAGGAGCCCATCTTCCCAGTACACTTTGAACAGTCCAAGGGCCTCGCCCTTAGCCCGCTCCTCTGCTTTCTTCTGCAGACCCGCCAGTGTCGGACTCTTTTTCTGGGCTGTGAAGAAGTCAGTCTGACCTGGCCTCCAGCTGATGCGAACTCATCCTGCTTGGGCAGGCCCTCCAGATCTGCACCCTCCTTCTGCTCCATCTCAGGTTCTTGCGCTGCGCCAGGCAACTCTGAAGCCACTGAGTCCCCTGCTACCAAAGTAGGGTCTTCAGTGGCTACTGGCCCCTCTCCCGCGGAAGTAGGCGACTCAGCAATCTGTGGAACTAGACTAGGGGCTACCGGCCACGCCAGTCCTTCGAACAAGCCCTCTGGAAGCCCTCCAGGCCCTAAGGCTCTCAGAGTGTTCAATTTGGCGCTCTCTTTGGCCCTCGATCAGGTAGCCGCTGCCACTAATTTGGGATCAGGAAGATCATTACCCAACAGACATGGGACATGTCTTTTACCGATGCATGGCGCTGGCCCGTTTCACCTCGCCAGCTGGGGCACTTGCTCTTTCCGTCAAACCCACTGATGCACAAATCAGGCCCATCAATATACTGGCCCGGCTGTGCCCACTGCCGGGTGACAGCAGTGAGGCTAGCCGCAGTGTCTCGGACCAGAGGAGTTTTCTGTCCATTGATATACACATGTTACAGATAGAGTTAAGTATTATTGGGAACTGGGGTCACTTCTGGAGACCTTGTACCGTTCCCACTCAGTGTAACCACTCCACATTCGGCCACTTCGTGGCCTAGCGGGAAGTCCTCCTCTAAGAGGCCCACACTAATGATGACCTCTTCCACGAGCCCAACATTCACTATGGCTTGCTTGGGTAAGCCCTTGCAAGAAGGATCCCCTTTCCTATGGCCCAGCTCCTTACACACGAAACAACCTTTGGGTGGTGAGTACGCAGGTGTCCGAGTGTTAGGGGTGACTGCACTCTTCTTTTCGGTGTGCACGGCTGAGCTAGAGTTTTTGGATTTCCATTCATTCTTTTGGGGACCTCACTTCGAATAGGATTGGGTAGGACCTTTGTCCTTCCCATACTTGTTTACTTTTTTGTCTGCCGATTTCTATTCCGGTTTGGGTGTGCTCGCATGAGCCTTTTTCTGGACTCGAATACACACTGTTAGGAAAGATTCTCTTTACTGCACCTTTCCTTCCATCTTTATGGAACCCCTAAACCTTTTGCTTTTATTTTTTAATCTAATCTGTACTTTTTGCAGTACAGTGAAGCCCTAAGCTTCGCTACACTGGTCTTTGCTCATATGTTCTGGGGGAACTGATATGTCCTTCAGGCTATCAGTACTGGGAAACAGTGTTTCCCTTAGTCGTGTTACTGTGTTACTACTTTTGGTTACTTTTGTATCACTTGTGGTAACTTTCTATCATTGCACAATGCAGCTTACACTGCAGTGCAATGGGGTGCATTATTGTTTTGCCCTAGACTTCCCGGGGAATTTTGTTTTAGCTTTACAGCGTTTACCGCGGTTGGCTACTAACTGTGGCTACTGGTCAACCATGGCCGTGCCACGAGATTTTTCGCCTGTTCTTTTTGCATCTTGTTGATTAGCCCTCTTCCTGGCCACAGAAGCCAGGTAAATCCTTATAATGACTTCCAGTGCCCGGGAAAGCAGCAGCTTTTGGTGGGCTACTGGAAGGCTATGCATGTTTGCAGGCAGGATCTGGGCTTGGTCAGTTTGACTCTAATCCACATCCTGGTTTCTGTGTGTCTGAGTGGTATGCATCAATGTTCCCGCCAGTGGTCCTGATTAGACCACTGCTGGGGTATGTGTGTGGGCTAGTCCTTCTATTTTTCAGGATAAGAAGAGGACCCATACTTCAGAGGCCCTGGAGAAACCTGAAGGAGCCAAGTATCCTGTCCAGTTTTGAGACCCGTGAAGAAACCTGAAACCTGACTGAAGGAGGCCTGGCAACCGACTTCTGCTGCAGCTCTGGTGGAGCCCTGTCTTGTTCATGATCTTTAGTAGCCCTGCAAAGGTGCTAAGACCCTTGGAGTGGAGGGACCATCCATGCCTGATGTCTGTCCGGTGCCCTGCCAAAGACAGCCTTCTTAAGTGCCCTGGAACCACCCTGTGGCTGAGCAGCTTCGTTTTTGGGATATTGTGCTAACTTCTGGGGGACACTCAGTTGCCACTGCAAGGCCCCCTCCTACGAAATATCGTCATCCTAGCACAAAGGGGACCCGAGAGCAGAAAGTCTGACCGCAGCTACTGAGTCATGTTGCATCTCTGTGCATGGCGTGCACCATCCAAAACCTGCTTACCTGACCCAAGTCCAGTCCTGAGAGGGGTGCTGCATTCTTCGACCAAGAGTCCTTGCACCAGTAAAAGACACCAACTCTAGTGGAGCTAGAACCTGCAACCCATGGAAATCAAAGACTGCGTATTTTGGCAGGAAAAGCAATGTAGGACACCATTCCTTTGTTCTGCCAAGTCTGGGGAAGATTTGGAGTAAGGGGGGTAAGTTATAGAGATTTTAACCCCTATACTCCCATAATAAGTCAATGGGCTTATAATAAACCTATTTCTAATACTTTTGGCTTTGCCATTACTTGCCTATGCAAGACTTCTGACTGTTGGGGCTAATTTTGGGCAGTACTCAACATTGAACACTAACTCTAAAAACCCTTTACTGACCTCAGAGACCATACCTGCATTTTTTCCTGGATCGTAAATTCTGGGGAACTGTATCCTGAACAATAGGGCACAAGGCCCCAGGCAATTTATGGCTGGACAATTTTAGCTAGGGATAATCTCCGTGGACCTTTATGTATATAATACTTGTCTAACCTTTCCTTTGCAGGAGTGTTTGATTTGTATTATGCTTTACACCCCAGTGGATGTATATATGTATTTAGTTTGATAGTGTTGTGTGATACGTCTACCTGCGTGTAGTCATTTTCCTATAGTGTGATTTGGCCATAATTAAATAACTGTATTTGTATACATCCTGTCTAAGTATAATTTGTGATTCCCATTGTATGACCTCATTGGGGACCCTTTACAAGCCCACACCATCTGAAGAACTTAGCCTAGACTGCTTGTCACTGCTACCTAAACTGGTTTAGCAACAACTTCCCAGAGTTGTTCCTGTCACAATATAGGCTGGCCTTCTGTACATCTGTCCACCAGGCCAGAGTATAGAAAATCAGTCCTAACACTCACAAACCTGTCGGCAGCCTTTTCAAGCTCCCTAGAATCTGTGATAGTATTGTTCACAAGAAGCTGGTGTAGGTCAACCTCAGCATTTTTCAATACATGCTCATAAAAAATCAAATTGTACATCCCTTTAAATTTGTCAACTTTGTTACCATCCACCCACCCACCTGCTCAGATTTTTCAATGACAGCCTTCGTAAGTGCCCTCGAACCGTCCTGTGGCTGACCAGCTTCGTTTTTGGGCTACCGTGCTAACTTCTGGTGGACCATAAGTTGCCAGTGCAAGGCTCCCTCCTGGGAAATTCCGTCATCCTAGCACAAAGAGGACCCGAGATAGACCAGAAAGTCTGACCGAGTCTACTGAGTCCTGTCGCATCTCTGTGCGTGGCATAAACCATCCGAAACCTGCTTACCTGACCCAAGTCCAGTCCTGAGAGGGGTGCTGCATTCTTCGACCAAGAGTCTTTGCACCAGTAAAAGAAACCAACTCGAGTGGAGCTAGAACCTGCAACCCATGGAAATCAAGGACTGTGTATAATGGCAGGAAAAGCAATGTAGGACACCCTTCCTTTGTTCTGCCAAGTCTGGGGAAGATTCGGAGTAAGGGGGGTAAGTTATAGAGATTTTAACCTACCCCTTTACTCCCATTATAAGTCAGTGGGCTTATAATCAACCTATTTCTAAAATGTTTGCTTGCCTATGCAAGACTTCTGACTGTTGGGGTTAATTCTGGGCAGGAGTCTTCATTGAACACTAACCCTAAAAATCCTTTACTGGACCTCAGAGACCCTACCTGCATTTTTTTCGGATCCTAAATTCTGGGGAACTGTATCATGAACAATAGGGTACAAGGACCCAGGCAACTTATGGCTGGACAATTTTAGCTAGGGATCATCTCTGTGGACCTTTTGGTGTATAACACTTGTCTAACCTTTCCTTTGCAGGAACGTTTCATTTGTATTATGCTTTACACCCCAGTGAATGTTCATATGTATTTAATTTTATAGTGTTTTGTGATAAGTCTACCTGCGTGTAGTCATTTTCCTATAGTGTGATTTGCCCATAATTAAATAACTGTATTTGTATACATCCTGTCTAAGTGTAATTTGTGATTCCCATTGTGTGACCTCATTAGGGACGCTTTACAAGCTCACCCCCTCTGAAGAACTTAGCCTAGAACGCTTGTCACTGCTACCTAAACTGGTTTGGCTGCAGCTTCCCAGAGTTGTTCCTGTCACAATATAGTTTGGCCTTCTGTACATCTTTCACCAGGCCAGAGTATAGAAAATCAGTCCTACCACTCACAAACCTGTCGGCGGCCTTTGCAAGCTCCCTAGGGTATGTGATAGTCTTGTCCACAAGATGATGGTGTAGGTCAACCTCAGCATTTTTCAATACATGCTCATAAGCAATCAAATTGTACATCACTTTAAATTTGTCAACTTTGTTACCACCCACCCTCCTGCTCAGATTTCTCAATGACAAGTGTGTGAATGCTTCAAATGACTGCCCACTTTTCTTTCCAAGCTCTCTCAAGCTCTAGAGATACTGTTCTGGGGTTTTACAGAACTTCCAGAGGAGGGCTGCTTTCATGCTTTCATAAACAAGCCTTTCCTCAGGAGTTAAGTGAAGAATTGCATCAGTCCCTGGTGTCGGTAAGCGACTCAACAGGGCTGCACCCCACAGTATCTTATCCACCACCTGCAGCTGGAATGCCAGCTCGAGCGCTTCAAACCAGTCAAAAATATCCTTTCCCACTTCATAAGCCTGCACTAAGTCTTTGGGGATGTGCCGCCAGGGCTTATCCCGGGCACTCTGGTTTCAGCAACTACTGCGATCTTTCGCTAGAGGTGGATCTGTTGGCCTCCTTCTTCTCCTCAAGCGGCAGCTTGTGCAGCTCTATGGTACCTTGTCTCGCTATTTTTGTTCCTCTAGCGCTAGTATCTTCTCGTCGAGCACGAGCTTTCTAGCCGCTACTTCATTAACAACCGGAACAATAACTGGTTCACTTACAGACTGTGCTGAGGCCTGGGACCTGCAGGATGCCGCTCTAGCCCCTATCCTCACTGACACTCTTGAGTGTTGAGAAACCAAACTTGACCCCCCCGGTGGGATGATTGGTGATCAACACTGCTCATGCGGTCGTCCTTGTCATTTCCCCCCTCCGGAAAGTCTTGTCTGTTCGGGTACACTGGGTCTAGCCCGTCCCCTGGGGTCTTCTCTTCAGCTGTCCTCGCTTCTACCCAAGCTTGGAGACTGGTCAGCAACTAAGGTTTATTAACCTTAGTGCTGTGGGGAAGTCCCCTCTCTTGACATAAGACTCATAGGACATCCTTGGTCCTGCCTTTTACACTCTCCATGTCAAGATCCATGACTATTTTTAATACCTAGCAGTGACTAAACGCTGCCTGCAACAGTAATTTCATCAGGCTTCGACTGAGCCGACCCCTTGCCAACAATGTTTCGAATCATCTTCCGGGGCACCAGTGGTCCATGGATGAATATCGTTTTCTAAACCATCAATCAGCCCCACATCTCTAGTTGTCACGATCCATGCCCCTGACCCCCTCAGGTATAACAGCCCCCTGGCAGCAGTGGGGCTAAAGCCTTTCACATCGGCCCCAAGGGCCTTAAAAATCCATCAGAAACATAAATGGAGTCAGTCCTGGCGCCTTTGGCGCCAGGCTCATTGGCAGGAACAAAGCAATACCAGTTTTGGACCTTAATCCAACATGGAGGCCTATTACACAGCTCAGTTCTTTAGAACCAAGCCATGCGGTCTAGTGTTTTGGGTGTGGCTGGGCCTGGAACTACTTGGCCTGGAACTACTTTACCTAGGCTATTTAAACCACACTCAAACAGCAGAACACGCTTCACGTTATTCTGCACTCCTGCAGTGTAACCTTCAACGTGTCCAGCTCCTGCTCATCTGCTTCTCCGGTGGCCCAATCCTGAACCCCTTGATCCGGATTCCATTAATAACCTGGAAGAACAATAACAGCATTAGCGAGCAAGAACACTTACCTGTGAAGTAACCGGCCTTGAATCCATCCTGTGCTTCGCTTACCTCGCCCATCTCCAGAGTGCGCCACAACCTGAAAAGGTAAAGGAACAAGGACAGCATTAACAACAATTCTTACCTGGGCAAGCAGCGAGTCCTGGCAGCACCATGCGCTTCTCTTACCTCGCCCATCTCCGAGTTTCACCGCAACCTGCAAGGGAGAAGGAACAAGGTCAGCATTAACAAAGCACTTACCTGGCCAAGCAGCGCTTCGATCGCTCATCACTCCGGAACATCACCGCAACCTGTACAAAGAAGAGAAGAGAACACAGGTTAGCAATTAACACCAATAAACAGTGCAGCGCTCTGCACTTCAATAACTCACTGTGGTCTTTGCCATCGGCGCGGCAACTCCGAGATCGCAAGCATCCCTGTGAAAACAAAAAGAGACATTGCTAGGGAACAGCGTAGTGGAGCAAGACGCCGAGAAGACATTATAACTCACCTGGAAGACAGCAAGCAGAGTCGGAGTCAAAGCCGTTTTGGACCCGACATAAGGGCACACGGACCAGTGAAGAAACTAGGTCCACGGAACGCCCACACCAACCACGCGCACCTGCACAGAGACGCAGGACGGAGAGTTCAACGCACTAAAACCTAAGGCGCTACCCAACGTCTGGCACATAACCAAGCAGAGAGGGGTCCGTGATAGCGCTTAGACGTCCATCCAGTATTGTGTGGTGCCCCCGTGGATACCAGGTGAGCGTAACAGAACGCGAAGACTCAATTAAAACATCCACCTGGGCGTCATGGAAACATCAGAGACTGACCAACTAGCCCAGTTACTGGGAGAATTACAGGCCGAGGTGCACTCCGCCTGGCAAGAAACCAACGCCCTTAGGAGGGAGTTGATTGTCACCAAGGACTGCACCGATGAATTAGCCAGACAATTGCTCCAAACACAGTCTGGGCAGGCTCTGTTGCCAGGAAGTATTCCATCGGTTCCAGCACATCCGTCAATCCAGTGCAGGTGGTACTCCCTGGGGCAGTTCCTTTGGCTCCACCGGAACATTTTACGGGGGACCCAAGAAAATATGCAGTATTCATGAACCAGTGGCGCCTCCATTTTCTTTGTAGACCCGGAGCCTTTCCTAGCGATCAGTCGCGGTATGCCTTCATTCTGTAATATCTGAGTGGAAGTGCCGCGGATTGGTCCATACCGTTAGTAAGCCAGGATGACCCACTCGTGCAGGATTTCCAGGGGTTTCAACAGGTGATGGATAAGCTGTTCGCCCGACATACCCAGGGCCAAGCTCTGGATAACGAACTTCTGTCCCTCCGCCAAGGCAGCCAAGATTTGTTAACATATATTGCCACTTTTAACAGACTTGTCGTTGAAACTGGGTGGCCTGAGGAGAAACGAACAACGTTATTCCATCGAGGATTACGGGGGGAATTGAAAGACGTCCTAGCTCAGGTGGTAAACCCGCCAAAAGGCTGTGCAGAGTTCATCAACCTAGTGGTGCAGCTAGACCACAGGCTGCAAGATCGAAGGACAGATCGAGCCAGAATGGAGAATCGGACTGTGTATGTATGCTCAAAGGAGAACAGTCCGCGTTCATCAGAAAACACTTCGGAACCCATGCAAATTGGGGGGGTATGGAGCCCATTAACCAAGCCCAAAGAGACAAAAAGAGATAACAGCAATTACGCCCGTACTGCGAGAAATCAGGTCACTTCCTCCGACAATGTCCCGTAAAACCCCCCTAGGAGAACAGTTGGAGCTACAGAGAAAGAAGGAGAACAAGAGTCAGAAAAATTCCAGGCCGGCAAGCATAGAGGTCCGCTTGTCGAGCAAAGGAAAAGGGCGACAGACCTCACACCTTGCCTTGCCTGTGATTTTGATCAGTCACCAACAACCGTCTCGGATGCTTGCTGTGTAGGCATACATAGACAGCGGAGCCGTTGGTAACTACATAGATCAAGGCCTGGCAACATGGATGGGGCTTCCCCTCTGTCAGAAAACGACAACTGAAAAGGTCACCACTGTCGACGGCACGGAGATAGCTTCTGGTCCTGTAACTCAATGCACAGCAGAATTGACCCTTCTGTGCCAAGACGGACATCGGGAAGCCATTGCCTTCAACCTTATCAAGACCCCTCAGTTCCGGGTGATTCTAGGGATGCCGTGGTTGGTGGCTCACAATCCTAACATCGACTGGCGAGCCAAGAAATTAGCCTTCTCCAATGAGTGTGCTCATGCATGCTACCAAGTGGAAATGTCATCGTCTGACCCAGAGACACCTGTCCAAGATAAAGAGGCATTGGTACTAGGTGTAACAAGTACACTACCAAGCGAATACCATGATTTCCAAGACGTTTTCCAAAAAGAACAGGCTAATAACAAACACCCTCACAGGCCATATGACTGTCAGGTCGACCTCGTACCTGGTGCACAAATCCTGTGTAGTCGAATTTATGCACTCACCGAACCTGAAAATCTCCACTTGAAATCATATCTGGACCAATACCTTGCAAATGGTTTTATCCGCCCGTCCAAATCCCCAGCAGCCTCGCCCCTATTCTTCATACCCAAGAAGGAAGGGGACTTGAGAACGTGCATCGACTACCGCGCACTAAACCAGGTAACAGTTAAAAACCGTTATCCTCTACCCCTTATCCCAGAACTGGTGGACCAAGTCAAGGATGCTCAAATTTACACCAAATTTGACCTCAGGTGGGCATACCATCTCGTGCGTATAAAGAAAGGAGACAAATGGAAGACCACCTTTCGTACTAAGTATGGGCTGTACGAATATCAGGTGATGCCCTTTGCAACGCTCCCGCCGCATTCCAGTACTTCATGAACAATGTACTATGGGAATTTATCGACGTATGTGCCCTAGTTTACATCAATGACATCTTGGTGTACTCCTCTTCTAAACAGGACCATGTCAGGCACGATCACTCCGTCCTTGCAAAACTCCGACAGCACCAGCTATACGCCAAACTTGAAAAATGCTCCTTCCATGTCACCGAAGTCGAGTTCCTTGGTTTTGTCCTCACTCCCAGAGGCGTCCGGATGGATATGCACAAAATAGATGCCATCCTTAGCTGGCCATCACCGTCTTCAGTCAAAGGGGTCCAAAGTATGCTCGGCTTTGCGAACTTTTATCGCCGATTCATCCTGGGTTTCTCCCAGATTGTGCACCTGATCACTTCTTTATTACGAAAAAACAACAAACTGTTCTAATGGACAGAAGAGGCAGAGAAGGCCTTCCAGCAACTCAAGAAAAGATTTACCTCATCCCGGTGCTACGACACCCCCACCCAGATCTCCCATATGTAGTGGAAACAGATGCCTCCAGCATGGCAATGGGGGCTATTCTTTCCCAAAGGGATACTGAAACAGGCCAGTTACATCCCGTGGCCTTTTGGTCAAGAAAATTTACTACACCTGAACTTAACTATGCAATAACAGACAAGGAACTCCTAGCGATCAACGCAGAATTTATGGGTTGGCAGCATTACCTCCTAGACGCCAGACATACCATCACTGTAATCACCAATCATCGCAACCTACAATAGCTCAAGCCGGCAAAGGCTCAATCATCCCGTCAACTCCGATGGGCTTTATTCTTCGCAGAATATGATTACAGATGAATATAGATTACTGTAACCCAAGGCACAACCTGCTCACATTGTAACTAAGTCTTCCTTGCAAGTAACAGTGCCACAATGCCCCTGGGCTGCCTGCGCGCTATATAAATTTAATAAATAAATAAATAAATAAATAAATACATAATCACGTACCGACCTTGAGTCCAGAACGGAAAAGCGAACGCCCTATCCCGCATGGGTATTGATGAGAACGCATATTCAACCCCAGAACCGGTGGCCATTATTCCAGGTGACAAACTACTAGGACTTAAAACAACGTTATCGCTGGACGAACTCCAAAAGGAAATTCGGCTCCTAATGAACTCTGAGGCTCTACAAGACTGGACCCCTAAAGGTGAACATTACACAAGAAAGAACCAACTCCCGTATTTAAGAGGGCGTTTATATCTACCGAATAAGGCACTACAAGAACAAGTCATTTCTGGTTATCACGACCCCCTGATAGAAGGACATCCAGGAATTGCCAAGACCCTAGCCAAGGTGAAAAGAAATTATTGATGGCCGACCTGGCGAAAGGACATTACGCAGTTTATTCTGTCATGTGGCATTTGTGCACAGAATAAATCCCAGAAACAAAGACCTGCGGACCTTCTTCAACCCCTGGAAATTCTACCTGCACCTTGGCACACACTCTCCCTCGATTTCATCACAGATCTGCCTCCCTGCCAAGGGTTCAACACTATCCTAGTGGTTGTTGACCTATTCTCTAAAATGGCCCATTTCATTCCGCTTGAGGGTCTACCAAACGCATCCAATCTGGCAAAGGTGTCTTTAGAGCAAATCGTACGATTACATGGTTTCCCCTCCATCCTGATTTCTGACCGAGGGAGTCAGTTTGTGTCTAACTTCTGGAGGAAGAGTTGTGCAATTGCCCAAATCGATATTCGTGTGTCCACTAGTCACCATCCCCAAACTGATGGCCGAACGGAGCAGACAAATCAGACACTAGAGCAATACCTACGGTGCATGTTACATCAAGTGGAAGAAATCTGGAAGGATGTGCTGTGGATAGACGAATATGCCTACAACAACTCATTACACACCAGTACCGGACAGAGTCCATTCTATACCGTATATGGAAGGCACCCACGTACTTCTGAATTAGATACCCCCATGGCCTTGGAAATGCCTGCAGTGAAGACTTTACATACGACCATCACTCAAGCCTTCAAAAAGGCAGCAGAACACTTGATCCAAAACAAAGAAAGACAGAAAAAGTTCTCTGATCAACACCGAAGAAAAGTCCCAGACTACCAAGTCGGAGATGACGTCTGGTTGGCATCTCGGCACGTGCCCATAAGAGGAACTCGAACATTTCGTCCCAGATATCTAGGACCCTATACCCTCAAGGCTATTATAAATCCTGTGGCAGAAAAACTAGCTTTACCACCAAATATGCAGATCCATCCCGTATTCCACATGTCACTCTTAAACCTGTTCAGCCTGGAACTCGGGTCAAAACACCACCAAATCTGGTACTGGTTAACAGAGAACCCGAATTTGAAGTCAAGGACATCCTAGATTCTAAACTCACCAGGTCCAAGTTATATTACTTAGTGGACTGTAAGGGATACGGCCCTCAGGACAGGACATGGGAGCCTAGCGAGAACGTCCATGCGCCACACCTGGTAAGATGATTTCATCGGAACCATTTGACCAAACCAGGGCCAGACGAAGGAAATACCTTGAGAGGGGCCTTAGAGGGAGTGCTGTCACGATCCATGTCCCTGACCCCCTCAGGTATAACAGCCCCCTGGCAGCAGTGGGGCTAAAGCCCCTCTCATCGGCCCCAAGGGCCTTAAAACTCCATCAGAAACATACATGGAGTAAGTCCTGGTGCCTTTAGCGCCAGGCACCTTGGCAGGATTAAAGCAATACCAGTTTTGGACCTTAATCCAACATGGAGGCCTATTACACAGCTCAGTTCTTTAGAACCAAGCCATGTGGTCTAGTATTTTGGGTGTGGCTGGGCCTGGAACTACTTGGCCTGGAACTACTTTACCTAGGCTATTTAAACCACACCCAAACAGCAGAAAACGCTTCGTGTTATTCTGCACTCCTGCAGCGTAACGCTCACAGTGTCCAGCTCCTGCTCATCTGCTTCTCCGGCAGCCCAATCCTGAATCCCTTGATCTGGATTCCATTAATAACCTGGAAGAACAAGAACAGCATTAGCGAGCAATAACACTTACCTGTGAAGTAACCGGCCTTGAATCCTTCCTGCACTTCGCTTACCTCGCCCATCTCCGGAGTTCGCCGCAACCTGCAAAGGTAAAGAAACAAGGACAGCATTAATAACGATTCTTACCTGGGCAAGCAGCAAGGGTTGCCAGTCATTTGGTCGAAAACAATTGGTCGACTGGACAACTGGTCGAATCAATTTGGTCGAAAACCAAATGGTCGAATTTTTTTTTTTTTACCCCTTTTTTTTTTTGGGGGGGGGTCCCCCCCCAACCCCCTTTTTATTCTTTCTTTTTTTTTTCAACACGAAAACCCACAAAACACAAATATAAATAAAAAAAAAAAATTCGACCATTTGGTTTTCGACCAAATGACGTCGACCAAATTGCAGTCGACCAGTTTGTAGTCGACCAAATGACTGGACACCGCAGCAAGTCCTGGCAGCACCCTGCGCTTCTCTTACCTCGCCCATCTCCGGGTTTCACCACAACCTGCAAGGAAGAAGGACCAAGGTCAGCATTAACAGAGCACTTACCTGGGCAAGCAGAGCTTCGATCGCTCATCACTCCAGAACATCGCCACAACCTGTACAAAGAAGAGAACACAGGTCAGCAATTAAAACCAATAAACAGTGCAGCGCTCCACGCATCAATAACTCACTGTGGTCTTCGCCATCGGCGCAGCAACTCCGAGATCGCAAGCATCCCTGTGAAAATAAAAAGAGACATTATTAGGGGAACAGCGTAGTGGAGCAAGACGCCGAGAAGACAGAGAAAATGGAGGGAAAGAAAGAGACAGAATAAAGACAGAAAAGACATTATAACTCACCTGGAAGACAGCAAGCAGAGTTGGAGTCATAGCTGGTCTGGACCCGACATAAGGACACACGGAGCAGTGAAGCAACTAGGTCCATGGAACGCCCGCACCAACCACGCGCTCCTGCACAGAGACGCAGGACGGAGAGTTCAACGCACAAAAATCTAAGGCGCTACCCAAAGTCTGGCACATAACCCAGCAGAGAGGGGTCCGGGATAGCGCTAAGAACTCCATCCAGTATCATGTGGCGCCCCCGTGGATACCAGGTGAGCGTAACACTAATACAAAAGAAGGGATCTGAACAGACTGGAAATACAAGTAAATTATAAACCTCTGTGTCCAATTTTAGTAACGTGGATGGAACGGTTGGCTTATCTTCGCACAGTCCTGGATCTTTATTTAGTTGCAACACAGAGAAAATACAATTATTACCCAATGATAAAAGAACCGTCCAGTCAAGGTTGCATACAAATATCTACTTTATTATTCTTACAACAGACAGTGTTAGCACACTACAAACTACAACTCACCCTGTAAAGGAACACAGAGAACAGACAGTATCGTGAAGAAAAGGGATGCACTCTGGATACTGACAAGAGGGTGGTCGGTAAAGCAATCCGTCTTAACTGTTCCAGGTTATTTGGTTTCAGCACCAAGAGAGAAAGGGGTTGTATATGTCACTAAGGGCCTTCAGGGAAGGACGAGGGGGACAGACCCACAATGTACCTGGCGCTTGAGATGATCTTGATGCTCGAAAGCGTCAAGTCAGTTACAGGATACTTTGCAGCTCCTGCGACAGAGTTTGTGACAGGAGACAGCTGCAGGTTTCAGGTGGTAGGCAGTTCGGCACGTGAGGCTGGAAGGACAGCTGCAGGCTGGCCTACACAGCGGCTCGGGTTCATGAATCATTGTCTCTGTGCTGGTTTGCAGATCTGGAACGCGGGTCGAGGCGACTCCGGCGGCTTTAGTGACTGCAGCGTGACAACAGTCAGTGGTGCAGCTGGTCGCGCTTAGAGGGCTCGACTGCCTCGAAAATGTCCTTAAACGATGGACACTGGTTGATGCTTGTTGTGGCACTCCTCCTACCTTCTTCACAGGGCTTGTGTCGAACTTTAAGACAGATGGCCCAAAGCTGAGGAGAGTGTTTGCAGGCTCGCTGTGTGCTGGCTGGGTACCGTTTCTGGAGCTGCTGGACAGGTCCTCTGAGTCTGATATATCCCTCTGTTCTCTGGGAGATGTTTAGGGGAGGGAATTTGCTTCTCTCTTGGAAATCCTGGCCTTCCTTCACTGGTGGAAGCTGTAAGGTAGACTGTACCTTTGGCAGGGTCCAAATGAGTCCTTCTTCTTACTCCTTTCGAAGTCGTCGGTGGATCAGCTAAGTGAAGGGCTTAACTCTCTTTTAAAGCCAAATGGGCTCCAGTGATTGGTGCAGTATAAGCCTACCTTAAGGAATCAATCCTAGGTCTCCACCAACAATCTTCTGTTATGTATGAGGTCATAACCAGTGTGCTTTGCAATAGGAAAGGTAAGGGGTGACAACATGTACTACTAAGTCCCACCCATCTTCCTGTCTGTTGTGGATCAAAGTGTCTCTCTGGTTAATGGAGCTCTATGTGACGCCTTATTAAAGCGCAGGTCTCCCTTGAAGTTTGAGGTGAGAGCAGACTTCTGTCTCCCTCAAATCATATACTTCTTCCCTCTGAAAGGGGGTCCCCTAGTAGGAGTTGCCTACTGTAAATAGTTGTCCCAGACATGCCATTCACTTCCCTTCATACAGAGGGGTGGGAGCTAGCTTCAGGTTGACTCATTGCATGTCAAAGAGGTTTTAATGTCTTGCCTCCTTCTGTCAGTTCTGAGCTCCCACCAGCAGAACTTTAGACAATAGAGAGGGCAGATCCATGGGGTCTTTTATTTTTTAATTAGGCTGGCTATGGGAGGGGGAAGGTGTGCCTTCTTCCTTCCTGAGATGCTTAGATGTACCTGTGGCTGTCACATTCCTGTTAAATGTGACAAGGAGGACTGCGCATGTAGGCTGTGTCCACCCCTGCAGTACACTTGACTATGTGTTTGTTGTGCTGGTGAGCAGAGGTAAATGTGTGTAGATTAGCCCCACACATTTTCTGGGGTTGATCTCCCATCATTCCTTTTCATTACAAAACTTCAAAAAAGGCCCAGGCGAACCCACACTGCCCGTGTGGATCGTAAAATTCCTGACCTGAACCAATGTTTCATTGTTTAGGGCCACAAATAGCTTTAGCAATGCTGGATCGATATCCCACTTCTGAAACGTACCCCACAATTTGGACCTATTTAGCCGATCAAATCGCACTAAATCGAAAAACCCGGCATATACGGTTGACCCCTGCTGCCTGATATCATAGTTCGCTAATTAGAACTGCCACAATATCCTCATTAGTTGCCAGACCTGCCCTTTACCCAGTCTGGGAGATGGAGAGGACAGTACACACTTCTGGTTATTCTATGGGGATCACAACAAAATAAATAAGGCAAAAGTTTCGAAGCACAAAACACCAACATTCGAGACCCACATTTTACCACATATAAGAAAATGAAAAAGGTGGAGGGGTATTGGGGGGGGACTCAGGGGGTGTCTCACCCCATATATATGCAGTAAAAAGTATATATACATTCTATGCCCAGTTGTGCATCTGTTATATCATAATTCCATATGCTTCATCATGCATGAGGCAGCGAGAAGTGGGATGGGGAGGTTAAAGGAGTGCAATGTGTGCCCAGTGCCTACTCGACTGTATCTCCCCTTGCCCCTGTGATGCAAAGGTCCATATGCACATTTTCTTCTAAGAAAACATGAGCCCCAAAGTCCCAATGACCCATGGTTTTCGAATGTTGACAATGGACGACCCTGCCTATAGCTCCGCCTACGTGGATATTCCGGCACGCTCTTCATCTGGACTACTCTGGGTCCCGGATTCCTGTGCCAACCTGTTCCCGCCGTTCTAATGCACTGTTTCTCTGCTCTTTTCATAGCAAAAGCCACAACCCTGCGCCATCTGGCAACTGATTGCCGTACTGGCAACAATTGCCTGCAGGCCCATTTACTATTCTTCTTTTATACACATTTCACTGCAAAAATAGATGGGGGGGGTTATGTTTAGGTATATATTAGGGTGGGAGACATGGGGAGGGTGTGCGGTGGGTCTCCCCTGTTAGGAAAGAATTCTCTTTACTGCACCTTTCCTTCCATCTTTATGGAACCTCCAAACTTTTTGATTTTTTTTTTATTCTGACCTGTACTTTTTGCAGTACATGTGACCTCATTGTTGACCCTTTACAAGCTCACCCCCTCCGAAGAACTGAGCCTAGACTGCCTGTCACTGCTACCTAAACTGGTTTGGCTACAGCTTCCCAGAGTTGGTTCTGTCACAATATAGGTTGGTCTTCTACACATCTGTCCACCAGGCCAGAGTATAGAAAATCAGTCCTAACACCCCGCCCCCACTTTTTTGCGCTGAAAAGTGTAAATTAAAAATGTGAGGAAATGGGCCTCGAGCAATGTTGGTAGAACCATGATTGCAGAGCAGATCCGGCATAATTCCCTTATATCAGCATTTGGTGGAATTGTTCATTTGCTGCCACAGCAGATTTTACGGTGTGGGGTAATTTAGGGCATAAGAACAGTGGGTGATGGAGGTTGCCCAGTGGCTCTAGGGGGGGCCGTCTCCGTCTTTCACATAAAATAACCCTATGCGCTGAAAGATTAGCCACTCTCTGATTTAATACAATCCAAATGCATTTTTCCCCCTAAAATATATTTTCAATGTGTTGCCATGCATTTTTCATTTCGGGCATTTAATTCACTTAATGTGTTTTATATTGCTTCTTAGTGCCTGACAAATGTTTGCTGTCAGATTACTGTGGCTGGCCCTGCAGAATCCCAGGTTTGTTTACTTGAGTGTTCTGTGCCTCAGGCACTTACTCCTCTGATGGCTAACACTTAAGTCTGCTTCCGAGTCCCGATTTGTTGCAGTTTATACCTTCTTTTTCTTGCCTACTTACCGAGTGACCTTTCTTTCTGTATATTTCTTATGTCTATAGAGTAATCATGCTATAGTGGTAATCTATGTAACATGGTGAGTTCAGTTCATTTTCGCACTGCTACAGCATTGCATTATAGTAAATGCACTTTTGAGGCCTCTTGCGCAGGGGTGTTGCTAGGTCTGGAAAAGATCTGGGGCTGCGCTAATGTCGGGACTCGGGGCTAGCTAGCCTTTTGGTTGTATCCCCTGAGCTTTTATCTGTGGATACAACCAAAATACTTAGGGTTATAACCCCCCTGACCTCCCTAGCGGTGCCTCTGCCTTGCAGTTCATGTAAAAGAGCGCATTAATCCCACAAGGGCCGCGTGCCGTGAACGACACGTGCGAGCCTGCGCACAAGAGTAAATCTGCACATTCTGCGTATTCATGGATCCAAACACATTTCACCTCACCTCTAACACTACCCCAGGCAGCCCTCTGACAGTACACTCTCCTCCCCACACCACATTCACCTCCGACACTACCCCCAGGTAGCCTCCTAAGACTGGATACCACCCACCAGTCCCTTTCTTTCTTCCGACACTACCCCAGGAAGTTGCCTGACAGTTCCCTTCTGATACCGGCTTCACCTCTGGCACTACCCCCAGGCAGCCCCCTCATGTCCGGACAACACCCACCAGCCCCCCTCACCTTCGACACTACCCCAGCCAGTCCCCTCAATCCCACACACCACCAACCAGCCCCCTCACTTCCGACACTACCCCCAGGCAGCCCCCTCGAGTCCACACACCACCCACCAGCCCCCCTCAGCTCAGACACTACCCTAGCAAACCCCCTCAAGTCCGCACACCACCCACCAACCCCCCTCACCTTCAACACTACCCCAGGCATTCCCCTGACAGTACACTCCTCCCCACACCTCCCTCACCTCTGACACTACTCCCAGGCATACCCCTCAAGTCCAGACACCACCCACCAGCCCCCTCACTTCCAACACTATCATAGTCAGCCCCCAACAGTACACTCCCCTCCATGCACCGCACTCACCTCTGACAGTAACCCCAGGAAGCCCCTGCAAGCCAGACACCACCCACCAGGCCCCTAACCTCTGACACTACCCCAGGCAGTCCCCTGACATTACACTCCCCTCCCCACACAGCCCTCACCTCTGACATTATCCCCAGGCAGGCCCATCAAATCTGGATACCACCCACCAACCCCCCTGACCTCCGACACTGACCTAGGCAGTCCCCTGACAGTACAATCTACTCCCCAAACCACACTCACCTCCGACACAACCCCCAGGCAGCTCCCTCAAGTCTGGACACCACTGTTACACTCACCTGGCTCCCACAGGGGCGTCGATCTGAACTGGACAGCTGCGGTCTCCACCAATGTGATGCGTAGTGCCGAGATGACAGTGTGGACTGGCCCACCTAGCTTCGTTTGCTTGGCCCGTAGGAGTATTCTTCTGCAAATGGAGAAAGGGAATTAACCACCTGTGGAGTTGAACGTTAACCCCCACCCCCGCTGTTCTCCCCACTGACCACCTTTAATGTCCCCTCTTATAGTCTCATCTGATGGTTTGGAAAGATGAGCTCTCCATCCTGCACTGAGGGCAGGGGCGCGTAGATAACCAGTTGCTTCACTGGTTCGAAGGAATAGGTGAGTTCCAGAACAATATTGACTCTGAGATTTCCGGCAAGATGCTGTAGGTATATAATTTGTAAGAGCTCAAATGTCTGACTTTCACTCTTGTCCGATTCCTTGCAGGTTGCAGCTTGACCCTAGCGAAGAGTTCCTCGTGGCAACCGGTAACATTCAGGTAAGGATTTGTATTATCCAACACAGTTCGATAAAATAATGTCAGTATGTAACCGGTTGCTTTCTCCCCTATTCAGGTGCTGAGACAAATTATGAAGTCTCGGGGAATAATGCCTCCAGCGGTAAAATTAGGTAAGTCTATTGTGGTGAGGAGGATTCCCCTTGTTTGTCCCTTTGTTTCACCTTGCTGTCCTTTTGTTTTCCCCTTAGGTGCCGGGGTACGGCGAGGATGCGGTGGAGGCTGCGCCGACCCGTGAAGAGGAATAGTACCCCTGGCGGTAAAATCAGGTAAGTCTATGGGGGGTAACTAATATTGCCTCTGTTTATTCCCTTGGCTCACCTTGCTGTTCTTGTGTTCCCTTTAGGTGCCGGAGTGCGGCGGGAACATGCAGAAGGAAGTGGTGGATAGTGAAGATGCTGTGAAGGCCGGTGAGGTCAGCGCGGCGCTGCAGCAGGTGAGGCGACGTGCATAAAATTACTTCTTTCTTCCAGCTCGAATGCGCGGTGGATCGGGAATTCAGGTAAGGATCAAGGTATTGCTCTTGTTCTAACCTTTTCTCCTTCTTTCTCCATTTTTCTAGGAGCTCTTTTTCTAGGAGCTCCAGACTCGAGGCACGCGTGGCAGAAGACTGGATGCAGACTTGCAGGCACGGTGAGCGTTACGCTGCTGGATGCAGAATAACGCGAAGCGTGTGCTGCCCTTGGGGCGTGGTTTAAATAGCCTCCAAAGTAGTCCCAGGTAAGTATTCCTCCCCGACCCCACCCGAGTAAAAAATAGTCCCTAGGTAAAGTAGTCCCTTCCAAGCCTCTTTTGGCTTGGAGCTCTGCAACATGGTCTGCATCAGGTAAGTTTGCAGCATGGTCTGCATCAGGTAAGTTTTAATCTATGAGCCTGGCGCCTATGGCGCCAGCACTGACTCTCCATATGTGCCTGGTGCCATAGACGCAAGGACTGCACCCAAATGGCCCCTAGCAGGGGTTGTTGGGCTTGCTTGGAATAACTTGATGCAACTTCCGGGGCTGCTGGACGTGATCTGGATCCCCGGGGGTAGGCATCATGACAGCACTCCCCCCCAAGGCCCGTCCTAAAGTCATTCTTCCCCGTGGTTTTGGATTGTCTGGGAAATCTCGGTGGAATTTTTTCACCAATCGGGGTGCATGAACGTGGTCACTAGGTTCCCATGACCTTTCCTGTGGTCCGTAACCTTTCCAGTCGATTAAATAAAAAAGCTTTGACTTCACCAGCTTGGAGTCCAGGATGTTCTTAACCTCAAATTCGGGTTCCCCGTCTATAAGGATGGGGTCTGGTGGCTTGGTTAGTCTTGTCCCTGGGTGCACTGGTTTCAAAAGTGACACATGAAAGACGGGGTGAATTTGCATATTAGCAGGTAAGTCCAACTTGACGGCCACTGGGTTGATAATGGCCTTAATAGAGTAAGGTCCCAAATAACTGGGGTTAAAGGTCCGTGTTCCCTTTAGAGGTATGTGTTTTGTGACCAACCATACTTGGTCCCCTATCTGGTATTGTGGAGTATCACTTCTATGCCGATCAGCATTTTTCTTGTATTTTTCTTTCGCTTGTTTTAAATGCGCAGTTGCTTCCTTAAAGGCTTGTGTAATCGTAGCGTGCAGATGGTCCACTGCGAGCATTTCTAAGTGTTGGGGTCAGTCAAGGTCTGAGGTTCGAGGATGGTACTCATATAAGGTATAAAAGGGGCTTTGTCCTTCCAGAATGTACTGAATTATTGTATGCATATTCGGCGATACAAAGAGTGCCTTTCCAATTACTCTCAGTCTGATGTAATATACAACGCAGGTATTGTTCAAGAGTCTGGTTGGTCCTCTCTGTTTGACCATCGGTTTCGGGGTGGTGACTGGTCGATAACCTCACATCGATTTGCGCCAATTGACAACATTTCCTCCAAAAATGTGAAATGAATTGACTGCCCCGGTCAGAAACCAATACGGACGGAAATCCATGTGTGCAAACAATGTTTTCGAGGAACTCCTTGGCCAGGATTGAAGCTGAAGGTAATCCGTTTAAAGGAGTAAAGTGGGCCATCTTGGAAAAAATATCCACAATAACTAGAATGGTGTTAAATCCATTGCATGGAGGTAGATCAGTAATAAAGTCTAACGATAAGGTGTGCCATGGTGTAGGCGGAATGTCCAAAGGTTGTAAGAGTTGTTTGGGCGCAAATGCCACAAGACATTACAAATGATTCAATATCCTTTCGCCAGGTGGGCCACCAGAATTGTTCTTAATTTTAGCTTCAGTCTTTGCGATACCTGAGTGCCCCTCCATTAGGGTGTCATGATAATGGGAAATGACTAGCTCTTGTAGTTCCTTGTGTGGCAGAAATAGCCGCCCTTGGTAATAAGGCAGGTCATTTGTGATAGAGTAGTCCGGGCCTTTCTTTACCCAGTCCTGCAGGGCTGTGGAATCAAAGAGTTGCTGGATCTTTGCCTGAATGTCCTCTAGTGTCTGTAGAGTAGTCATGCCAAGAATCCTTTGTTCGGAAATTATAGGTACTGGTTCTGGGTTCACTTCTGCCTCCCCCATCCCTATTCAGGATAAGTCGTCTGCTTTACCGTTCTTGCAACCTGGTCGATAGGTTATCACGAAATCGAACTCGGCAAAGAATAATGCCCATCGGAGTTGGCGTGACGATTGGGCCTTGGCTGTCTTTAAATACTGCAAGTTCCGGTGATCGGTACCGAGAAGATAGTGCCGCCAAAACTTGAAGGCAGATTTAATGGCTAATAACTCCTTGTCGGTAACAGCATAGTTTAACTCGGGTGCCGAGAACTTTCTGGACCAAAATGCTACTGGGTGAAGCTGGCCAGTTTCAGGGTCCTTTTGGGACAGGACAGCTCCCATGGCTAAACTGGATGCATCAGTTTCCACTATGTATGGAAGTTCAGGGCGAGCGTGCTTTAGTACAGGTGCAGACGTGAATTTCGCTTTCAGCTTTTGGAAGACATTTTCAGCTTCTTCAGTCCACATAAAGCATTTGTTTTTTCGCAAGAGTGCTGTGATGGGATGTACAACATGTGAGAAATCCGGGATGAATCTGCGATAGAAATTGGCAAAGCCGAGCATGCTTTGTACTCCTTTAACTGAACTCGGTGATGGCCACTTAAGAATTGCGTTCACCTTTCGTGAGTCCATTCGGACTCCTTTTGGACTCAGGATAAACCCAAGGAATTCAACATCCCTGGCATGAAAAACAAATTTTCCAGTTTTGCATATAGTTTGTGCTGGCGCAATTTCTCAAGGACTGTTCGGACGTGCTTCACATGGTCAGATTCTGAAGAGGAGTACACTAGAATATCATCGATATATATGACGACACAAACGTCAATGAGTTCACGAAGGAGATCATTTATAAAGTATTGGAAGGCTGCTGGTGCATTGCACAACCCGAAGGGCATCACCTGGTATTCGAATAACCCGTACTTAGTGCGAAAAGCAGTCTTCCATTCGTCGCCCTCTTTCACACGTACCAGATGGTATGCCCCCCGGAGATCCAACTTAGTGTATATGCAGGCGTCCTTTACTTGGTCTAGTAGTTCGGGGATCAGAGGCAATGGGTATCGGTTCTTAACAGTGATCTGGTTCAATGCGCGGTAGTCTATGCACGTTCTGAGGTCACCTTACTTTTTGGGCACGAAGAACAAAGCTGAAGATGCAGGTGACTTGGATGGGCGAATGAAGCCATTAGCAAGGTACTGGTCTAGGTATTGCCGTAGGTCAGGGTTCTCAGGTTCTGTAAGGGCATAGATCCTGCTACAAGGGGGTTGTGCACCGGGTATGAGATCGATTTAACAATCGAACGATCTGTGAGGTGGTAAGGTGTTTGCCTGTTCTTTGTGGAAGACATCCTGGAATTCTTGATATTCTGGAGGTAATTGCACGACTGATGTGGTGACTGTGGCCAGGCCTGCGTTCCAGTTTTTCTTTGGGTAACAGGTTTGTGCACAATCCGGGAAGGTTATTCTCTTCTCTCGCCAATCAATACAAGGATTATGTGTTTCCAACCAAGGTATCCCCAGTATTATTTGGAACTGTGGGGCTTTGATTAGATCAAACACAATAGTCTCTCGATGCCCATCCTGACCCAATAGTGTCATCTCTGCGGTGGAATGCGTTACAGGCCCAGAGGCAATTCAGTTCCATCAACTGTGGTGATGACATCTGAGGTGGTCTTTCGGCAGAGAGGTAGATTCATCCTGGAAGCCAATTCATAGTCGACATAGTTTCCTATGGCCCCGCTATCAATGTATGCCCTTACTGCATGCATGTCATGATCTCTGCTTCCAAAAGGTCAGGGTTTTCCCAACTCCCTTGGAAGCAGATCCATAACCCAGGTTCCGAGTGCCAACCAGTCCCAATTGGGACCTTTTGGACCCAGTCCTGGCGCCAGTGGCACCAGGCTCATAAATATGCCCAGTCCCAGCGCTGGAAGCGCCGGGCTCATAATGCTTGGGTGGACTTACCTTCAGCAGACCATGCTGCTTACTTGCCTGCCAGTTGAGCCTCTGATCCTCTTCTGTTTGGAACTACTTTTCCTGTTGGGTGGGGGGCTGGAGCCACTCCCTAGATTCAGAACACTGGAACTCTTCTGGAAGGCAGGAACTCTTTTCTTACCAGGAACTCTTTTCTTACTTAGGCGTGGCTGTGGAAGGAGACATCTAAGCACTACAGGAGGCTATTTAAACCACACCCGGTGGATGAATCTTGCTTTGCGTTATTCTGCAACCTCTGCAGCAGAACGCTCATCGTGTCTTCTGCATCCGGTCCTGGGCCTAAGGAAAAAGGCTTACCATCCTGAATCCAGTCTTCAGCAACACCTATAAAGACAAGAAAGAACAGGTTAGCATTCCGGCATCTGAAAGGCAAAGGCTTACCATCCTGAATCCAGTCTTCAGCAACACCTATAAAGACAAGAAAGAACAGGTTAGCATTCCGGCATCTGAAAGACAAAAGTTTACCAACTCTTTGCACGCTCCGGAGGCCTTCGGCGCTGCATCCCGCATCTGAAAGACAAAACAAGGTGCGTTTAAAGACATTGGGGAACTTTAATACTCACGTGCCATTACTCCTTTCCACATCTAATCCAGTGGGTATTCCGGCACCCTGCAGCCGCTCCGAACTCGTACCTGCAAAATAAAAAGACAGTTAGAGCGCATAGTGAAGCAGGCAACAAGCGCTTACTTACGTGCTTCCAGGCGCTTCTATTCATCACACGGGCTCCATCTTCAACTCACTTCAGCCCGTCATCTGCCATCGCCGGAACCCTGCAAAACAAGAGACATCATTACTAAAGACTTTAAAGACATTTGAATGACTCGAAACTTACCGTTCGTGCAGTAAACGACGGACAGCAGTCCTCTGAAGTCAAGAGGCCTGCGCTACCTATCCAGTGAAGAAACTGGTTACAGCACCCTGCCCCGAGGCAGATGGAGAGCTCGGCATTCACTTACCTAAGGTGAGAGCGTTAACATTTGGGGGTCTACAGGAGAGGAGAAGAGGAAAGAGATAGGGACACCCCAATAACCCCAGTTCATTAACCCCATATTTTCTATCTGCAGACATCTTACTCTACACGTCAGGCATACAGTGCACAGAGGTCCAGCCCAAAGAGCCAACCGGGTGCTACACATCACCTTTGAAGATACAGTAGTCGCCCAGTCAAGACCGGCGCCTCTGCGAGAATCAGGTGAGCGTTACAATGCAGACGTGATGGCTGCTTTGGATCTACGAGGACCACTGGTATGAAGAAATGCAAGGTCTGAGTATCCTTCTTTAAGCTCGGCAAGCAGACCTCTACGCTTGTCGAGCGTGGTCGTTTCTCGAGTCTGACTCCATATGGCTTTTATCAGCAGCTCCTACCACCTGGGTGGTTTTACAGGGCAATCCCGTAGAAAATGCCCAGAAGCTCTGCAATATAGACACAATTGCATTTGCCGTCTCCTTTCTCTTTCCTTCTGGGTTAAGGGTCCTTTAACCCCTCCGATTTGCATGGGTTCTGAAGCATCTGCTCCTTTGCGGTTAGCGTGGGTTTTGACCAACACCCAATTCTCAAACTTGGCCCGATCAGCCTTTCTGTTCTGAAGTCTGTGATCTAACTGGACCACTAAGTCTATATGTTCAGCGCAGTCTTGAGGTGGGCTCACAACTTGAGCCAAGACATCCTTGAGTTCTCCTCGTAGCCCTCGATGAAATAACGTGATTCGTTTTACCCCGGGCCATCCAGTTTCCAATATCAACCTATTAAAGGTCGCGATGTAGGGTAGGAGGTCCTGATTACCCTGTCGTAGGGACAAAAGTTCGTTATCCAAGGCCTGTCCTTGGGAGTGCCTGGCAAATAGTCTTTCCATGCTCATTTGAAAGCCCTGAAAATCCCGAATAATTGGGTCATCCTGAGTAACTAGTGGAATTGACCAATCAGCTGCACTGCCGGGACTGACTCTCCATATGAGCCTGGTGCCATAGACGCCAGCACTGCACCCAAATGGCCCCTAGCAGGGGTCGTTGGGATTGCTTGGAATAACTTGATGCCTGCTTCCGGGGCTGCTGGACGTGATCTGGATCCCCGGGGGTAGGCATCATGACAACCACCCACCAGCACCCCTCACCTCCACTACTGGCCCAGGCAGACCCCTGACAGTACAATCTCTCTCCCACACCACACTCACCTCTGACACTACCCCCAGGCAGCCCCCTCAAGTCTGGCCACAACCGCCAGTCCCTCTCACCTCTGACACTACCCCAGGCAGTCCCCTGACAGTGTACTCCCCTTCCCAAACCGGCCTCACCTCTGACACTACCCCTAGGCAGCCCCCTCAAGCCAGGACAACATCCACCAGCCCATCTCACCTCCTATACTGGAGAGACCCCCAGCTGGCCCATAGAGTTGCGGTTTGCTCTGCAGTACTTTAAGATGTGATAGCTGCACCTTGAGATGGATAGGGGTGCAGTTTTTCTTACTCCAACACCAATCAATAAGGACAACTCAATGGTTTGGCAAAGGGGAGTCCGTTTAATGACAAGTACAAAAAACGAGGAAACATGGAAATCAACAGTGACGCGATAGCCCGTCTCGCTTCAACTCCCACGAACTTCATACAAACAGTAACATTTATATCCAAAACTCATCATAATCTGACATGCAACACTCAAAAGTTAACATGCAATTCTATTGGTTGGAAAAAGGTAACTTAAATATAGGTGCTATATCTGTATATGGTAACGGAGTGCCGGGATTGGATAAACACTATCAGGTTGGCGTCTAAGCCCTTCCTTCAAAAATTACTACGGTAGGCATCACTAAAAGTACAACGTCCCATTGGTTCTGCTAACTATAGGACCCTAGATTATTTGGTCCATTGTGATTGGGTTGGCATCAACCCGATGGATAAATCTCCACTTTACTTAGCAGCACGCAGAATGGTCAGCTAGGTGCTAGATGCCCCAAGATTCACCCTGCCTCCATTCCATAAATCATTACTTTAGTGGCTATGTGTCAATTAGTTGGCTGTGGTCAGCCTCGAAACTGTATCTATTTTTCAGGAAAAGTTATGATATCTCTGTCTGGGTGACAGCCAGACACAGGTGTGAATCCGTGCCTCTTCTTGCTCGGATGGTCACGTGCTGCTCAGACCGTGAATCTGCCTAGTTTTCCTTCTATTTGCGCATTTAATTCAAATTCGGCTTGCCACCTGCCTGGGCCTCCCTATCTCGGCCTTCCTGAGATAGGCTGTTCTGTTCTTAAGTTTCGATTCTGCAAAGCTACTGTTCGCTCCTTCTATCGGTCTGATCCTGGCTCTTCCTGGCTCACGTTGCCTCTGCTGAGTTTCGATTCAGCCATCTCTTCTCGTTTTAGCTGGAATACAAATCCTGTACTGTTTGACCTCTAGTAACCTGAGTTAATTCTGCTTTTGTGTAAAGTGGATTTGCACTTATACAACATGCTTTTTTTGAGGAAGATTGTGTATTATGGCTCTTACCGTTCTATTCTTCTACTTAGCATAGCAAGCCGCATTGTTTTCTTAGCTTTCTTGCAGTTACAAGCATATGTACAGGCGTTAGCGGGTTGCACATCTTCATCCTGCTTACAGTTTAAGTTCCTTTGTCTTTCATCAACGTTCTCTTCTTTCAGTTTTGCGATATCTTTATGTATGGTATTTCGTCTCTTTGTGTCATCCTTGGGTCGTCATATCTTCTATGGGTGCGTTAGACCAGGCCCTCGTGACGTCACCATTCGTCTTCCATTAAGGACTTTTTGGTTTCTTCCTGGACAGTACTTAAGCAATCTTCATTTCGTTTCATTTGCTGGTAGGGTTTTCTCAATGGATACCTTACTGTCCATGGTTGTCTGGCTATCGGTGCTTCAATGGGTATTATTCTTCTGATAGGCACTCGGCAGAGCCCTACTGCGGCTCTCTGCTGGTTTATTTACTCATCATACTTCACATATCTCGGTGTGAACGTTCCTGGTACTCCAAAATTGTGACTGGAGTGCAGGCCTCGCTCGGGACCTCTTCTACACACCCCACTCTGGTCAATTCATCGACCACTTCCGCTTCCTCTTTTGGATTCATCTTACTTGGTTCTTCTGTATTCATTTCTTCTTCATCTTCTGGGTTTGTACATGATGGTTGAAGAAGTGTCTCTTTGGAGTCCATATTTTTATCACACCTCTCAGGCTTCCTGCTGTCCTTACATGTTCGTCTTTGTTCCATGTCATTAGCTGACGTCCATTTGGGCTGCAATAAATCCATTTTCCTTCATAATTTCTGCGTTTCCTGGGGTAAAGAAACTTTGTACCTTCTGGTGCATGCTCACTGGCCTTCACAAAGTCTTTTTTTTCTTCATCAATCAGATCTCTGGGCTTCCATTTGGGTTTGACATCAATCATGATCTTCATCCCTATGGCTTTATTCGCAGTTTTCTGGCATTGCGAGATTATTATCTTGATAACGCAAAATACTAGTAATATCATCACTAGCAAGGCTCCTAGGAACTTGAATGCATCCACCATCCATTGTGGAACCCATGAAAACAGTGATCCAAACCAGCTGTCACAATCAACTTCATCGGTTTCATTGATCATCTTGTTCTGTAGGTTTGTCAGAATACCTATAGCTTCTGTTAAAGTTCCATTTTCTTCGTCGTGAGAAGGTATAAATGTGCAACATGATTCCCCAATTTCTGCACAAACTCCTCCATCCATAGCTGTGATCATGTCAAGTACATATCTGTTCTGAAGAGTCATCAGTCGGATATCTCTTAACTCCTCCGTGATCGCATTGAATCCTTCTATTGGGTTACAGGTCATTTGGTCGAAAAAAAAAAGGTCGACAGGACAAATGGTCGACGCAATTTGGTCGAAAGACAAATGGTCGAATTTTTTTTTGTTGGTATTTTCACATTTTTTTTGGGGGGGTCCCCCTCCAAATCCCCTTTGTTTGCTTAAAAACCCTTTTTTTTCCTAAACGAAAACCTGAAAAATATATATAAAAATAAAAAAGAAATTCTACCATTTTTCTTTCGACCAAAATGTGTCGACCATTTGTCTGTCGACCAAATGACCGGACAGCCTTCTATTGTCGTGTTGATGGTTTGCAGTAACTCCCATCTGGTTATCTGCAACCATTTAGTATTTGCTCCAACTTGAAATCTTGACATCAGAATTGTCGTGAACACTGATGAGGTGAGGCGGAACAGCCTGTGTTCATATGGGATTGCATGAAATGCTTCTTCTGATTTGGCAGAGAAGTAATTCTCTCTCTTCATTCAGGTTATCAGTTCCACAGATCTCTTCTTCCTCAGATGAGCATCTGCTTTCGGGAAGCTATCAATATTCAGGTCACTTTTCGGGATCACTAATGCTGGAACGTGGACATTCACTATAGTGCATATACCTCCCCAGTTTTTTCGGTAGTCTGATGTATGCTTTGGGTCCACATACCCAATAATGATCCATGATCACTGCAATCCCATGAGTCATACCTGGGGCTTCAAAAATTCGGCCGCAGTTCTGAATCTCTCCCATTTTCCTTGTGTCATTGTTCCTGAAGCACAATTTCAGACTTTCTAGTGGCACTATCTGCAGGGGTCCTTCTCTGTCTTCGACCCATGTTAGTAGTTTTGTAGGTTTAGGCCATAGTGGTTTGCACAGTCTTTGTGAGTTTTCAATTGCTTGCTTGCAGGCTCCGAAGACCATCAATGCCCTGCAGATCACTACTTCTTTCTCCAATCCGTCTGATGAAAGCACTGTTCCCAAAATCTGCATCTGGCCTCTGTTTTTCCAAATGTGAGCCTCTGCTGGAGTCTTCCCTTGGACATTTAGTCTTGGGTTCACTTCCCATCTTATTCCTGCTCCTTTAACTCCAGGCTTCTCGTACCTGATCACATGATTCCTAGTATGAGCTCCGTTTCTTGTTTTAATGTCTTGGACATAATCATCTTCATCGGGGTAAGCCGGTTCAGTTGCCCATATCAACGATGCATCACTTCCCATGAACTGGCCTCTGGTGTTGCACTTTGCTATGTGTGAGAGACAGTGTGCTGTCTGGACATCAATTTCTACAGCCACAAAGATCTTGGACTTCCCCATGCTGTACGGCAGGAGTGCACAAACAAAGCATTCTCCTTCTGAATTTCGTCTTCCAACTTCTTCATGTGCTGGTACCAAATGGTGTTACCTAAGTGTGCTGTGCTATCCAGGTAATCGTTTAGTTTATTGGTATCTTCATGCATGCTTCTCATGATGCTCAAGGTTTTTCTGTAGTTTGCTATAACTACATCTCTGAACGCTTCTGTATGGCTTTTTCTTGTGGGAGGATCCTCAGGTATCCTGGCCCATGGTGCAGGCTTCTCCATCTGCGCCATTTGAGTGGACATGAGTCTGGCAGCTCTTTCCCAGTCCTCATGCATCTTTTCTCTGTTGCGTGCAAATGACCATGCCAACCAGCCTGACACTGGTCCGGTATATGGCTGTATTGTAGACCTGGTACTTGTCCCTTGTGTTAGAATATGTGTGCTGGGTAATACAGTATCTGTCGTTTGGTTCTTCAGTTTCTCTTGTCGTTCCCTCGCTCTGGCTATGTATGGGAATAGTAAGTTTACTAACATTTGTGTCCTTGCGGAGAGTTTTTCTGAGGCCGTTTGTTAAGGATTTCTGATATGACTGCTTCTGTTGGTCTTTCTCTTAATTCTTCTTGTTTTCTCCCACTGTCTTCTGTGAAGCTTTTTATGGCAGGCAGTCTCATCTCCTCTGCTGTTTTCGTTTGTGGTTCTGCGGTCATTGACACTAGGCCTGTTTTGTGTGCATTCAGTGTGTGTGTGTGTGTAGTTGTCAGTGTTTTTTCTTCATTCATTTCATGCCGACCCTGTCTCCGGCTTTGCTGCTCATTTGTTACCATAAATGTGTGTATATCACTATTAATCACGTTCATTTCAAGTTCATTTACTCTACCATCAGATTTTCTAGCGACTGCAATTACTATATAAGGTCTGGGTGCTTTTGTGGGTTTCATGCATATATCATCAGATGGGTGCACTGAAATTGGACTGCTTCATGCGCCAATAAAGAATGCAGTTCTGATCGTTAATGACAGAAAGATAATGACAATTATAATACATAAGTACATTATGCCCTTATACGTCAGGCGACAGCATTTTCTTCCAGAGAAGAGAGGGTGCCTCTCTGCTTGTGGGAGGACCAGGTTGCTGCTCTGGGCCCCCATCTCGATTATTTACCCAATGTCAATTTTGTTGTTCCCCCACTCAATATCGTTCTTCGAGTTCTATGTCGAAAGTATCAGGTGCTTCACAAATGTCCCCCCGCTTGCGAGCGACAATTGTCTTTTACTTCTGGATACAATTCCTTTGCTAGACTATGGAAAAAATAGATTAAAATAATACTTCGGTGAGTCACGTTTACTGTGCATGTTCAAAGTACGTGAGCTCCCAGTACACTCCTCGAATCTGCTTTAGTCCGGAGGACATATTGGACACTGGTCAGTATGAAGAAATAGGGATAGAAATAACAACAAACATAACAAATGGAGTTCTCGACTCTGCTCCCTCGATCTGTCCCTCGGCGGAAAGTTTCACGATCGTCTCCTAAGGATTCGTTGGAGATTGGAAGTTTTGATTTGAGCTATAGTACCATGCAGGACCATGTTTAGCTGAGTACATTTTACTGGATATCCGAGGAATGTAAGTACGTCAACATTGACTGGTCTTCCCACTAGCTCTGGAAAGTCTTCAATAAGGTGAGAGAAGACGTTGTATGCCAATCTGCTGTCTTCTGGTGACAGGGACATTTGTTCTGTCTTTGTTGAGATTCAGGATTATATGTTCTTTCCTCGATGTAAACAATGTCTGCACTGTCCGGGCGCGTGGAGTGCGACTGAAATGGTGATCCTATTTAAAAAATGGCTTAAATGTTCAGTGTTTGCTAGATCTCGAAGGAATGTGAGAGTGTCTGTTGTCGTCCCGACAATAGTTGGACAGTCTTCGATTATACGAAAGAACAGTGTGTTGATGAGCTCATCTATTTCCGTCTGTGTTGGGAACATTTGCTTCTTTCTTACTGTACTCAGGGAGTATGATGAGTTGTTCGGCAATGACAGTAAGCAGTTGTCTTATTATTTTTTCGTTTTCAGGATCTTGGAGAAAGTCTGTGACACTGGTGAGCCTCCCTACCAGTGACGGGTGAGATCTTAGCACTAGGTTGAAATAGGTGATCACGTCCTTTGTGATGTCTCTACTGTGGGGCACCAGAAGTGCTTCCAAACAAAGTCTCGGTTTTCGATGAATCGGGATACTGTATCTGTTTCCAATGTAAATATCCTTGGTCAAAATTTGTCATAGTCTTTTTTCTCATCACAGCTTAAGTGTGCCTCAGTTCAAAGTTCAAATCAACAAAACATGTTGTGGCTTATACATGTAATTTTCTTCTTCACCCTGCAACTAGGATGCACAGAGTGTCCGTTTTTATGTCCTTATCCCATGTTTTGCTTAGAGGAAGGGTCCAAGTTAAGCCACAACTTGCAAAAAGTTCTTTATCTTTACTTTGCTGGTCATGCGTCCTTCTTCCTCATCATGGATCTCGTCTGCACGTGCTGTAGATCTTTCCCGTTTTCTGTAGTCTCTTCGCGGTGGGATGCAGGCACGGGTATTCCTCTGATGTATGGCTTGATATCACCCAGGAAGATCCAAGCTCTTCTTCTTTGTAGCTTGACTGCGGGCGGAGTGTAGTCCTCCACTGTGAAAGGACCATTGAACCTTGGCTCGTCCCAGTTTTTCCTTGTATGGTTCCTCACCAAGACGGCGTCTCCAGGGAAGATGAGTGGAACATGTAGACCTTGAACTGAGTCTGGTGTAGTGGCTCCTTCTGTGTTCTGTGCTGCGCTGCAACCTTTTCGTTGTCGCTGCAGCTGGTCTGAAATTACAGTAAAGCAAGATGTCATGCAGTTCGGAGAGTTTTGCATGTCAGACCCTAAAACCTCTCCTGTTGACTGGGCATCACATCTAGCTCTATCTCGGGGTGTTAGGGGAGTTCTCATTCTTCTTCCTGTGGCTAGCTCGTGTGGCATAAGCCAGGTTGGTTCCGAAGAGCATACAGTGCCAGTGGAAGGCAGTGCAACCAACCCCTCTTTAGAGTAAGCTTCAATTTGGCTATTTTCTCTTTCAACAAGCCGTTGAGCTTCTCACTGATCCCATTACCTTGTGGATGATACGCCAACGAGAACTTGTGCTTTATACCAAGCAGCAAGTTAATCTGCTCGAACACTGCATTAACAAAATGAGCCCCATTATCTCATCTCATGACTTCACACACCCCCCACCTGGGGAACACTTCCCTTACTAAAAATTTGGCAGCACAGGTAGAGTTTGGGTGTGTACATGGACCTGCTTCTATCCATCTAGAGAATGGACACACCACAACAATTAAGTATCTGTACCTGTTGCATACTTGAATCATGTCGACGTAATCGACATGCAAGTGCTGAAAAGGCCCATTTGGCCTGGGGATGACTCCTCTCATTACCTTTAATGTGTACCCAGCGGTGAATTTCTGGCAGCTTATGCAGTTCACCATAGAAAATGCAACATGCTCAGCTAAATTCGGTATGAACCAGTCTTCTGCGAGCATTGCTGCTAGATTCTCTTTTGTCATATGCGCCGGGTAATGTAACTGCTCCAGCGCTATTTTTAATAGGGCTACAGGCATTACTGGTTTACCAGTGCTGTCTTGTCACCACAAGCTGTCAGAGGGGTTTAAAGAACACCATCAACGTTTCCACAGGTTTTTCTCGTCCTGTGGCGCCTCCCCTTGGAGTTCCATTAGCTGCGTTTGCCCAAGATCGTTGTAACCTTCAGGTGTGGTTCGTGCAACCATCATTCTTTCATGGGTGCACACGACTTCCACTTCCATAATCGTCTCACTTTTGGATGCCATACGCTTGGCTTCTGTGTCTGCAACGTGATTTCCGTGTGAGACAAAATCTGTCCATTTCGTGTGGGCAGCACATTTCACGACCGCTATGCCCGCTTGGAGCTGTAGTGCCTTAATCAGCCTGTCCAATAAGGCTGCGTGCTGCACCGGTGTGCCGTTTGCTCAGAGGTAGCCTCTCCTTTTCCAGCGCGCTAAGCCTGCCTGCCTGCACCGTTGATGTCACATAGGCTGAGTCACTATACACCGTTACTTCCTGGTCTGCGTGATTCTCAATGACAAGTATCAACGCCAATAATTCTGCAGCCTGTGCTGAATAATGAGATGGTATTTGTGCACTAAGAAGCACTTGAAACTCTCCATTTGCTGTGTGCCTTATCACAGCAACGCCTGTATATCTTTGCCCATCACTTTGCTCGATTCTCGAAGACCTGTCAATAAAGACGATCTCTCCTCCTGCCAAGACATGGGAATTTATCATAGAATTCTTCATAATTCGTGCAGTCATGTGTCGGCTCTCCTTCCGTGACTGGCTTTGCTATAAACATAGCTGCGTTCACTATCTTACATCGGACTATTTTAATTGATGGGTTTGATATGATCACTTCATAAGCAGAAGCTCTATGAGATGTCAATGTGCCCTTTGGTTTCTCTAGAAAGGCAAATAATGAGTGTTCGACGTACAACGTCATGGAGCATCCCATTACAATGGTTGTCGCCTTCTCTATGGCGAACGCTGCGGCAGCTAAACTTTGTTCGCAGGGAAAATGACCTATCATTACTGGGTCCAGATTCCCACTGTAATATGCCAGGGGCTTGTACCCCAAGGAGGTTCTTTGAGCGAGCACTGCCATCATGACGTTGCCATCTGTGTGTGAAAACAGGTAAAATTCCTCTGCATAATTGGGAATTCTGAGAACTGGAGCTGTACAAATCGCTCTCTTGAGTTCAGCAAACCCTTTCTCCATGGCTTCAGACCATTCAATTTTTTCTTTTGTCACTTGGGCCTTCTTTAGGGCCTGAAGTAAAGGCTTAGTATAAGAGCTGTAATCGAAAACCCATGCCCTAACATAGTTGCACAGGCATAAAAAGCTCTGCATCTGCTTTATCGTGTGCGGCTGAGCACAATATGTACAATATGGCTTCAGCCCTTTCTGGGGTCACTTTCTTGCCTTGATGTGAGATCAGATGGCCTATGGACAGCACTTCCTGTTGACAATATTGTAACTTTTCCTTGTCAACCTTATAACATTTCTCAGCCAGTATAGTCAGTAGTTGAACAGAATCGTGCCTGCATTGCTCTTCTGTGGTGCTGCAAATTAGGATGTCATCGGTGTCCAGTCATTTGGTCGACTACAAACTGGTCGACTGCAATTTGGTCGACGTCATTTGGTCGAAAACCAAATGGTCGAATTTTTTTTTTTTATTTATATATGTGTTTTGTGGGTTTTCCTGTAGAAAAAAAAAAGAAAGAAAAAAAGGGGGTTGGGGGGACCCCCCCCCAAAAAAAAAAGGGGTAAAAATAAAAAAATAAAAAAATTCGACCATTTGGTTTTCGACCAAATTGATTCGACCAGTTGTCCAGTCGACCAAATGACTGGCAACCGATGTCATCCACATATTGCAAGATGACACTTTCTAGTGAAATATTGCTCAAATCCATCTGCAGGACTCTGTTGAAAACAGACGGAGACTCACAGTATCCCTGTAGCAGCCTCGTGCTTTTCAGACACATTTGTCTGAACGTGAATGACGACAGATCTTGTGAGTCACGGTGCAACGGGATTGAGAAAAATGCATTTTTCAAGTCAATCACCATGAAATATTTTGCCTCGACAGGTATATTGCACAATATTGTAGCAGGGTTCGGGACTAAGGGGAACTCAGCCTCAACAATATCATTTATTGGGCGTAAATCCTGAATTAAACGCCAAGACCCTCCTTTTGATTGTTGACAGGATACACTGACGTATTACATGGTGACTCTGACGTCACTAAGTTGCCCTGGAACATCATGGCAGAAATTGTCTTAGAAATCCCTTCATCTGCCTCTGTGGACATGGGATAATGTCGGGCACTTGTAGAATTGCTCCTGGTTTCAGTTTAATCCTTACTTCTCCAACCTCCTTCAAGAGACCTACGTCATAGGGTCCGGTAGTCCACACTGAGAGAGGCACTTTAGCTATATCGTCATCAAAATATTCAGGATGTTTTAGCGCCAACATCATTCTCTGAGGCACTTCTCTTTTGATCATCTTTACCAAAAAGGTGAGATTTACTTCCACCATTGTCTCTCCCGTGTCTGCTTGTTCTTCAAACAAATCGTCATCGGTGACGTCAGTCACTCGATATCCTTCTTCAATAGCAATTAATGCGCACCATTGTCTGCCTTCATCATCGTAACCATCAACCAAACCAAGACCACTTTCCCTCGCATTGCAGCTGTGTGTATCATCAAGGGAAATACTTGTCCCTCCTCCTCATGCATAGATATTCTTGGTCTGAATAAAAAATCATCAGGGGTTCTCATGATTCTATCTGCAAGGCCTGGCAATCCCGCCATAGGCACTTGCATGCCATATGCGAACAGTTCTGGCTCTAATGGTGTTAGGTAGAATTCTCTTCTAAGGCTAATTTCCCTTATCTATAGAGTCCCCCAGCAGCTTTGCTGGATTTCAAGGGTTTATTTTTTTCTCCTGCTAAGAGTGAGACTCTTTTTACCACTCTTAGGCATACTTGTGATGTGTGTTTGAGGCTATTTTGTGCTTATGGTCTATGGGGTTTTTCTCACCCCCATGGGTATCATCTTTTTACATGTGTGTTACACAGCAACCCTCAGTGCAGTAACACAGGGGTGTCACAGTGACCCCCAAACATAGACTCCATACCCTCGGACTGACTACTGTCTCCCAGGGCATGTAAAGTCCCCATTGACTTTACTAGTCAATAGTTATGAACAAAACCAGTACACACCATCTTACTATGGAGGCACTGGGAAGGGTTAATAGTTTTTCCCTGGTGTTCATTTTTGAGAGGGTACCGTCCAGTCCCTCTCTCCAAAGTCTATGGCTGGTGGCAGTGGTTACTACCATAAATATTCTACCGCAAATATTTTCCTATGGGATTTTCCCATTGTTCGAGGCTACCACTTTTTCTGACAGCCTTTAACATACCGCTGGATTATTTTATTATTAACTTTACTCTGGTAGGGTTTTTTTGCCAGATCTTTAATAATATTTCTTTCTTGTGTATTTCTCTGTAATCCAAGTCGAGGTTGCAGCCCTTTGTTTGTCCTTTTGGCGGGCTTCTGGACAGAAGCCTTCCTTTAGGCACCGGTGAGTCTAGGGTAGACAGGATGTGTGGGAGGGGGAATAGGCACCCTGGACAGGGTTCCCTAAGCAACCCAAGTCGCACACTGCCCTGATAGGCTGGCGGGTTATCCCACCAGGATAACCACCCCGCTGTGTGAGTGACAGCTAGGCTGTATGAATGGGGGTTTCTGCATAAAAGCAGGGACCTGCGGACTGAAAGACAGAAGTCGCCACTGGACCTAAGAAATCCGGAGAGAAGAGAAGCCGAAGATATCTGCAACGACTGAACAACCGGTGAAGCCCTGCTGCAGATCCTCACCACTTTTCTCCAACGACCAGAGAAGATCTTCACCTGCAAGAGCCTTCTTCCGTTGAACTGGTGGGGCCAACCAGTTTGCCAATCACCTTCCCAGACCTGCCTTGGTCGAATCGCCAGTGCCAAGCACTAGGAGACCGGATAGCCAGGCACCTGTCCACCACGACCGCCATTTAAAGGAGCGTACCTTTTATTCCGTTTTGGCATCACCGCGGCTGGCTTCTTCCCTGGGCAGTGCAGAGACTCGAACCTTCCTCCATGACGAGAGCCTCTATTCCTCTGCTGGATCTCCCGAACTGCAGGAACTTCCAGGAACTACCGCCAGCGCAGGAGCCTCATCCACTTTTAAGGTACATTGTTCCGCCAGGCCTCTCGTTTCGTTGAGTACTGCTAAAGGTGTTTTACATCCTTTACTTACCTTCTGGGCCGGCCCGTCCCTGTCGTCTAACATTGTCTTTTTACCTTCTGCAACCGCATTTTCAATCGTTAACCAAAGACTTGACTGCAGCTACTAGAACCGTTTGATCCTGGGCACATTGCCCTGTACCATTGACTCTGGCACAGGCCTATTCACTCTGGCTATTTCAGTTACAACTGCCTTCTCTAGATTGCTTTTCATAAAGGATTGTGTTGGTGCACCTAAACTTTTATAACCACCTTTCCTTCCCCTTTATATATTGTTGAAGTGCCATTTTGCTCGGTTTTCACCCAAGTATTGCTTATGCTAAAGTACTGCCTGGCATAACTTGTTCACAATCCAATTGGGAAGTGTTGCTGGTGTGTTTAGGAGTCTAACCCTGTATAACTTGACCTTTCCCTCCCTCTGAAGAAATTGTTAGAGTGCCATTTCTGCTTGGTTTACACTGTGCCGTTTTGCTCAGTTTTCACTCTTACTCAAACTTGTCTACAATTTAAATAGGGAGTTCTGTATACTTTTCTTGACTGTTTTAACTTGCTTTAATGATAGTGATTTGTGTGCTGAATTAAGAGTGTGTAAAATGAATATATATTCTTTTTGATACAAAGCTTTGGTCAGTGTTTCCTTGTCCCATAGTACTGTAGTCCTATTGCGTAAACCCTGAATACTGCACATCTCCCTCATGAGATAAGTCTGACTGCTCAGCCACAGCTACCAACTAAATTTTTGTGGTACAGACTGATACCAAAGGGGATTTATTGCAGATACCTATAGTCCTAATCTTCTGTAGCGCTCCCTAAGGGAACTGCATAGGTTTCTGCCTAACAAATGGTATGGCCCTCATGGCTATGTTTCCTTAGTATGCTCTAACCATTTCACATACACCCGAAAAGTGCATTCCTGGAGTGGAGCATACTATGCCCTCCTCCGTGAACGAAATTGTCATGTTCAACTTTGTCATTAAGTCTCCACCCAAAATGTTTACTGGGGTCTGACGTGAATATAATAAAGGTACATTCATTTTGCACTCTCCTGGGAGACTGGGAGTGCGTCTGTAAAGGGAATTCGACTGTGAGCTCCTATAAAACTCTGAGTATCTATGGCCTTGCCGGACAAGGAAAACTTGCCTTCACATATACACCAGCGTGTCGCACCCATGTCCACTAGGAAGGAATATTCTTTACCCCCTATAACAACATCCACCCTAGGTTCCCTATGAGGGTCTGCTTCTAAGTTCTTGCCTGTATATGTGGCATGCAAATATGTCGTCATATGCTGTAAGACAGCTTTAGATAAAGACCCATTTTGTGGCCATGGCATGAACATCTTGTGGGCGGTACCTTTATCCACTCATTGCTATATTTCTTTAGCTTGGATGCGTGTTTTGGCAATTGCTTGCATAAGTGTGCTAATGGAGTAATGTCTTCCATGCTTAAATTTGTTCCCTTTCCTCTTATATAATACTTGTCAATGCTTTCATTCAAATTCAACACTACAAATAATATGAGTGAGTACCAAATATCGCAAGCTCCAATCCAAATTTTTTACAAAAACATTTTTTATACTTCCAGTTTGTTCAAAAACATCAATTTACATGCGATTATGTCTCAGCTATCAAATTGCATGAAATTTTAACTCAATTTCCTCAAGAAAATGTTCAATACATATGACGTCACGACAGAAAACATGTAAGACAGACACTTAACAGACTAGACAGACACCAGCTGGACACAAATATCTCTGCCTCTAATCATTACCCCTTCGTGGAGTGTAAATGAACCCCTTTCACAACGTCTTTAAACGTTGTGCTAGCCTATTCATTCCCTATTATGTGGGACCTTGGGTACACGCTTCTTCTAGCCGCTATATTAAAGCGTAGGAATAAGGCGAATCCTCTCACTTCTCAGGTGTCCGCCCTGGTAACCTCTCTCTTCTCGGGTGTCCACCCCGGTAACCTTTATTTATTTTATTATTCTCGAGTCATTATCCCCTCATATATATATATACAGTCTTCTCTACTTCTGACTATTTTGTTTTTCCTCCTCCCTGCATTACTTTTTCCCTTTACTTGCTCTAAGGCATACACTGTTTACCAAAGCACTTAATTTTTTCTTCACTCACCGTTCTCATGGTTCCTCACTGGACCCTCGGGATCACTGCCTTTGTTACCGCCTTCTTCAGTTTTTTGCTCGCTCAGCTGCCTGTAGGAATGGGAAGGGATATGTGGGAAAACGGGTCCCTTCAGGGCCTTACTGCAGACTTCTTTTACACTACCATTGTCTACGGGGAGCTTCACAGTCTACTCAGCCGAATGGCAAAGGACCTGTGATATTGCCAAAGACCTAGAGTTACTTTATGTCGACGGCCAATAGGTGTCTTAGTATAGTCTAATACTCGATAGTCGATAAACCATCCTCTGCTACCAAGCATACTGGAGAGACCCCCAGCCGGCCCATAGAGTCGGGGTTTGCTCTGCAGTACTTTAAGACAAGATAGTTGCACCTTGAGATGGATGGGGGTGCAGGTTTTCTTACTCCAACACCAATCAATAAGGACAACTCAAAGTTTTGGCAAAGGGGAGTCCGTTTAATGACAAGTACAAAAAACGGGGAAACACCCACCAACTTCATACAAACAGTAACATTTATACCCAAAACTCGTCATAATCTGACGTGAAACACTCAAAAGTTAACATGCAATTCTATTGGTTGGAAAAAGGTAACTTTAGTATAGGTGCTATATCTGTATATGGTAACGGAGTGCGGGGACGCCCACCTATCAGGTGGGCGTCTAAGCCCTTCCTTCAAAAATTACTACGGTAGGCGTCACTAAAAGTACCACATCTCATTGGTTCTACTAACTATAGGACCCTAGATGTTTTGGTCCATTGTGATTGGGTTGGCATCAACCCCATGCATAAATCTCCACTTTACTTAGCAGCATGCAGAATGGTCAGCCAGGTGCAGGATGCCCCAAGATTCATCCGGCCTCCCTTCCATCAATCATTACTTTAGTGGCTATGTGTCAATTAGTTGGCTGTGGTCGGCCTCGAAACTGTATCTTCTTGTCAGGAAAAGTTATAATATCTCTGTCTGGGTGACAGCCAGGCGTAGGTGTGAATCCGGGTCTGTTCTTGCTCGGATGGTCACGTGCTGCTCACGCCGTGAATCTGTCTAGTTTTCCTTCTATTTGCGCATTTAATTCTTATTCGGCTTGCCACCTGTCTGCGCCTCCTTATCTCGGGTTTCCTGAGATCGGCTGTTCTGTTCTTAAGTTTCGATTCCGCAAAGCTACTGTTCGCTCCTTCTATTGGTCTGACCTTGGCTCTTCCTGGCTCACGTTGTCTCTGCTGAGTTTCGATTCAGCCATCTCTTCTCGTTTTAGCTGGAATATGAATCCTGTCCTGTTTGACCTCTAGTTACCTGAGTTAATTCTGCTTTTGTGTAAAGTGGACTTGCACTTATATAACATGCTTCGTTTTGAGGTAGATTGTGTATAATGGCGCTTGCCGCTGTATTCTTCTACTTAGCATAGCAAGCCGCACTATTTTCTTAGCTTTCTTGTGGTTGCATTCATATGTACAGGCGTTAGCGGGTTGCATATCTTCATCCTGCTTACAGTTTAAGTTCCTTTGTCTTTCATCAACGTTCTCTAAGTTCAGTTTCACAATATCTTTATGTATGGTATTTCGTCTCTTTGTGTCATCCTTGGGTCGTCATAACTTCTATGGGTGCATTAGACCAGGCCCTCGTGACATCACCATTCGTCTTCCATTAAGGACTTTTTGGTTTCTTCCTGGACAGTACTTAAAGGATAGTTCCGGGACTTTTTTTTATTGTCCCTACGGTTCGGCCATGTGTTTTTAAGCATAACTCGGTAGATCGTAGAAAACTTTCCTATGGACCTTACCCGACTTTTCGTCCATTAACACACTAGAAATCAGTCGCCATTTTCTGATAATCCTATCATTTCCCCCCATCGCCCTGGCTCACCTGCTTTTGCGGCACTAAATCAAATCCCCCGCCCCTGAAACAGACTTTATCAAAACATTCATATTCCCCGCCTCTATCCGTGACGTGACTGTGCTGCGTAGGCAAACGCGCCCAGGCGTCTTCTACGCGACTACACACATAACCCGGAAACCAACACAGATCAGCTCACAACACAGCGCGCCACAATTGGGAATATGAAACTGTACTTTTAAATCAAACCGCAAGATTGTAAATTTGGTAAAGTACATTTATTTGACATCAAATGTTTAGAGAATATTCAGCGATTTGCATTTTTATTTGCTCACGTTCCAAAAAGTTAGTTTTGAGGCACGCGGTGTTCCTTTGCTGTAGACAGGGTCTTAGATCATCTCACAATACAGCGCCACAATTCGGAATATGAAACTGTGGTTTAAAAGCAAACGGCAAGATTGTCCATTTGGCAAAGTACATTTATTGGAACTCAAATGTTTAGAGAATATTCTGCGATTTGCATTTTTATTTGCTCTCGATCCAGAATAGTTCGTCTTGAGGCAAGCGATGTTCGTGTGCAGTACACAGGGTGTTGGTTTACGATAAAATAAGCTCTTCGGTCACACTGATAATCGCATGGCTGTTCCAACAACGAGGCACTAGGCCACCACAACGGTCTGTATGTTGCATCTAGCCGTTAGTACCGCGTAAGGGCATACTTGTACTTGGCGATCGTCCCATAAAATGGTCAGGGTGCTAACGTTGTTCACGCGGAGAAGCAACTGGCGGTTAAAAAAGCCATCCGCCGGTGTCTGGTACTCGTGACACATACAATAATGAATGATGTACCTGTTTGAAAAACATAAAAAATGAAATTAGTCTCACCATCAGATCTTTATTAAAATTATTCATTTTATATATTAGGTCGGGAAATTATTTCATAGCTAAGACAGTGCAACTGGGTATTATACATCAAGGGGGGGCTGTAGGATACTGAGACAGTCCCCCAGTGCAGGGGTTGACAGGGAGGCAGTGCAGGTGGAGAGTGGAAGGGCCCAGGACCGAGGTCGCAGACAGTGGACCAGTTGTAGCAGGGGAGAGGGAGAGAGAAAGCAGAAGCAAAGAGGAAGGTTTTGAGGTGCTTCCGTAAAAGGAGATGGTTCTCCTCAAGATAGTGCGCGGTACAAAACAATATGCCACATAGAACGAACAAGTACAACTTAACCCGTCTTTAAAGCTACTCTATAGTAATTAAATTGCGGTATAAACTCATCTAAAGAGTTACTTACATTATATTTGCATTTTCCATTGTGTCTGTGCGTAGGGCAGCCCCGAAATACCACTCCTTCTATGCCGACGTTATTTCTTCCAATGAACGAACATTAAATGGCTTTCGTTTCTGAAATTTTATTCATTATCGTTTCTTACGTTATTGCACCACACCCCCAAAAAGAAGTCTTTCGGGATGGTCCCGGCCTGTCAAGGTCAAATAACAATAGAACCTTATACTGAGTCGTGGGCCATTCCGGCACCCGAGCAAAAAATCAAAGCAGCTGACCTTCACTTTGAACGAGCACACATTCCTAGTTAGCTACATTCAGTGTAAGGCCATCTCACAGGACTTGAAATTTACACTCCATCTTTGCATTTTGTCTGCGTGCTTTGCAGCCCCAGAGAACCATAAATACGGAGACATTCTATATTTTTTGAAAAATTATTTATATTACTGTTTGGTTTAATTTAATGCGCAAATGAACAAGGTTGGATAGACACATTGCATGTACACTGAGCAATCACCTTTATTTACACATTACATAGATACACATATTCAATGGGCCTGCGACATGAGGAGACTCGAGAGAACAGACAATCAAATTACAATCATTTAAACCGTGATGTGTATTTCTCAATGAGCTCTTCTTTAGGTGGACATGGAACAGGGGCAATGTTGGGTGGCAATGCAGTTGTCCCCTGCACAGGTTCGTTCACAACTCCATGTATGTGCCTATCTAGGACATCAACAATAAGTCTCTCAATAAAGTCATATTGCATATCCTCAAACACTGGTTTGATAATCCATTGTTTACTTCTTTTAGTGAAGGCCTTATTGTAGCGAAGCGTCCCTAAAGTTCCGGTCGTCCTACTTTGTTGACGGCCAACATTATGGTTATGTGCCAAGACCGCTAGAAGAGTCCGATTTATCATGCCCTCCATGCCAAAATGCAATCGTTTTGGCCTGTACTTTAGGCACATATTGTGGAACACCTCCAAATCTCCTGTGTGGCAGAATTCCGTGAGTCCCCTCAAATCTCTTGTTATAGTTTTATCAAATACAATCTTTTCAATGGCTTTGTGAGTGGGTGATGAAGGAATCAACCACTTCTTCTTCCGTGCCGCCTCTGTGGACAAATGGCCATGTTCACAACTGTGGAAATGTTGGTTTGTGTTCCAACGGTGAACGTTGGTACAGTGTAGCATTACTGACCGCCATTTTTCCAGTAGAATTTCCAACGACCCCCCCCATGTTTTTGAGCTCCACCAAAGATGGTTGCTGATTGACTTGGACCACTGTGAAATACCTTGCATATCTTTTTTTTTACCTGCAGCCGACATTTTTTTATTGATTGTTTTTGCAAGATGCCAAACGTCAAATTGGTGATTTATATTTTTGTACTCTTCTCTCATTGTCTTGGCAATTGAAACATGTCTGTCCATGGCTATCAGGTCGATCACCATTCCCCGCGATTGTAGTTCTTGCAATGATGCTACAAAGCCAACTTTCTCCATGGCCACTGAGGATGTACTGTGTGACACCTGCACGACCACCGAACTCACAATTTTCTTACTTTCCATGTCCTGAAAGTGGTAGGTGCAGTACTTGGCTGAAAATCCTGGGCTGTCGCACTGTCCATCACCGGCTAGCCTGAACCGTTTGCCCGCAAATGTACTATCAATAGACATTTTTTCCATTCTCCAAGCTTCGCTAATGGCTGGAAATAGATAATCGGTTTGGTATTTGTAGAACTGAGTTTTCGCAATGAAATGGATTCCCACAAACTGAAAGAAAGACTCTAACTTTTTAAAACTTGAACCACTAAAAAGTGCAGCCGCTGCACAAAGTAGATTGCCTGCTGGCAGTTGCCCCAGCATGGGTTGTGCAGACCATGAGAAAGGATGATATTTTGTACAGGTGGCATGTATTTTAAGGTTAGTGCCTCGAATTGCACGAGTCACATTAATCAATGGCTCCCCACATACTTCCCCACCAACCGAATGCCCACATTTCATCCGAATAATAATATCAATCAAACAACTATCGAATACAATGAATTTGGCCTCTTTCCTTATACTGTCACTCTGCATCCCAGCTGGTTCTGCCTGTAACGTTGAGGACATGTCACTCACATGAAAGGTAGAATCTCTGATATCGTCTTCCGCTATGTTCAGTGATATTGATGGTGTTTCATTGTCGTCCACTTCATTCTCTTCCATTGCAACATCTGTTCCTTCTCCGGCGATGGGTGAATAAAACAATTTCTTCAACTTTCTCGCGGCCTTAGTTTTTGCGAGTGTGGATTCTGTAAATTGATCTCCAAATGCATCCGAACTACCAGGAGGACATTCACTATCAATGGCTGGTGGTGGTATAGCTCCGTTGTCAATCACTTCATATTCTTCCCATTGGCACGATGCATCTCCAGTCTCAAGTCCCTGCCAAAAGGTTTGACAAGCAACATCTCTTGTTCGCTTCACTGTCTGTGTAGATCTAGTTCGTACACCCACTCGCAACTAGAGGACAGATTGGAAAAGGGATGTTCAGTTTAAACACAACTTAACAGTATTGAACTATTAACAGTGAAAAACAACATAATACAGTGACCAGGACACTAACCTTCTTTTGCTTTCTTTTCTTTGAAACTTTCTTGCCTCGAACTTCAACATCAGGACGCTGTTGCTCCGACTCGTGTGTGCATGTCTCCACTTCCTCTTGCGCTGCAACGACTATATTTTCATGATAAGCACATCCATCACGCACTGACGCTCCATCGATTCCCTGAAACATAGAACTTTCATTAGTATGTATAATAATATTGAAAACACAAAATGTACTTGGGGACCAATACCCACGTACATCTCAATAGCAAAACACGAATGAACGCTTTGTGTAGAACATTCAAACGACAATTATTCACGCATTGTTGATCTAGTTAGATGGAACTGTCAAGATCCATACCTCGGGCTCCTCATAGACTTCCATTGATGATATTATTGAAGATGATGCTTCAGTAACTCCCTGAAACACAGTAATTGCATTAGTATGGTTTTCTATTTTGTTAAAAAGAACATAAACTTTGTGCAGGCGTCAACGGCTCATCTAAATAGACCTGCACAAATGATCAGTTGTCTAAAATAAATAATGGATATGTAAATATGATTCGATTTGCTCGATCGTTGGAAGTGTCACCACCCAGAGATCTGCATCAACTACTAGGGGTGATGTTCTTGTAGAAGAAGCTCCGTCATCTCCCTGAAACATAGTACTTGCGTTAATAAAGAAGGAAGTATAGCGGATGTAATCACGTCATATGATTTCGCTTGATCGAACTGTCAGTATCCATACCTCGAAATGCATAAGAACATCAAGGGACGATGTAACTGCGGTGCACACTTCTGCAAGCTGTTGCGCTGACCCGTAACTGCATGCTCCCCCTTCTTCTTGGACTAATGCTCCATCAACTCCCTGAAACATAGGACTTTCATTAGTAATTAACACAATATTGAAAAAAGAAGACACATAGGAGGGCGACGACAGAAGGACATATCAATGGCTAAAAACGAAAGAAACATTGTGTGTAACAATCACGTTACAAGAATGCAAGATCTGATGATCTCCATCGATGGAACTGTCCGGAAACGTACCTCGAGCATCTGAGTGACATCAACGGTTGTCGTCAATACATTGGACTCCTCAGCATCTCCCTGAAAGACAGTACTTGCATTATTTTGGATAACAATAATTATAACTGAAAACAAAGACTAGAGGACGAGTACAAGGGTGTACCATTAGGTAAAATAATCACACGATAAATTAAAACTATTGATTTACATGCCCAAAACAAGTCAGTGGCAGAATAGCTAAGTAAGATTACCCGATAGGCGCTTGAAGTGGCTGATGACTGCAATAACGACACGGATGGAGAATCTTCCGCCTTCATATTGAGTGGATACATAAATGGGGAAATTATTGTTAGCTAATGCTACACACTACCGCAAGGCCGAGAGATAAATACGTAAACTTGACTCACCAGTGGAGGGATGTGGACGAATAGAGTGGGAATAGCGGTTGAGAGCAATTTTCGCCTCGCTCGCGGTGTGTTCTTCTTTATTAGCAATGATGTGGAGTACATGTCTGAGCTAAAGTGCCTGCTGCAGATGCGGTATCGATCACCCCTCTTGTCCGCAAAGACTTCTAGGACTCTACTTTCAAGCTCAGACGGTGGATATCCGCAATATCGGACCCATTCTCTTATCTGATCTATTGTCTTAGGGAAAACATGCATTATAGTACCTTCAGATTTATTATGGGTCTTCGAAGGGCAACCGCCAATGGAACAGGCAGGCATTGTGGAAAGTTCTGAAAAGTAAAGATCAACAATTCTCTATGAATACCAATGTGTTAAAATATTAAATGACACATAAAAGGTTCAATGCAAGGTTTGTTTTGGTTCTTGGAACTATACACGTTATTCACATGCGGATAAGTATTTGAATAACTTAAAAAAAATAGAAAGATAATTTGACTATGTGACTAGTTCCTTGCATGTACTGTCTTGAACGAAAAGAAATTGGACGCAAAATGATTATGGTACATGGCCTTACCTTGACGAACAAACAGTTAGATGCAGGGATCAGAGTAGTTTCTTGTCGTAGAACAGGGAGCAGTTCACAGGTTTGCAAACTGACGAGTTTCCTCGAAGTGGTCACGGACGTTCACAGAGACGAAGAGCAGATAACCAGCACCTTCACGGGTTGACTAGCAAAGCGCAAAGAAGTTCTCATTAGAAATATGAAGTGGGTTATAAAGAATTCGAAACAGGGGTGTGTTTGTGAATGAATGACGTGTATATGTCGTGGCATTATGTGGATTGCAGGGGGCCGCCCAGCGTGAGGGGGGGATGCTTGGCAGTAGACACGGGGTCTGGAGGTAGACATGGGAACAACAACCCATGCTCTATAGACCACTTTGAAGTGTACATGGTCTTTGGCACCTCTTGGCCTTTATCGCTCCCTGACAGCTCCACTTGCCAGCACAAGTACCCCGGTGAGAACTGCCTTTGATAGGGCGGGGGAGGGGGGTGGATTGGGGCGGTGGTCGTGCAGACAAGACACAGGAAGACTCGTGAATGGAGACACACTTATGTGGATTGCAGGGGGCCGTCCAGCGTGAGGGGGGATGCTTGCCAGGAGACACGGGGTCTGGAGGTAGACATGGGAACAACAACCCATGCTCTATAGACCACTTTGAAGTGTACATGGTCTTTGGCACCTCTTGGCCTTTATCGCTCCCTGACAGCTCCACTTGCCAGCACAAGTACCCCGGTGCGAACAGCCTTTGATAGGGCGGGGGGGGGTGTGGATTGGGGCGGTGGTCGTGCAGACAAGACTCGTTTGCCGCAGGGCCTCACCAAGGAGAGGCCATCTAACTGCATGTAAGAGGCAGGCTGCAGGATCTAGTACATGGAAGGCAGGGGGGTGAGTTTATAAATACCTCACCCTCCCAGGAGAATATATGGGTGCAGTTCACCCTTGAGACCCTGGATGCCTAGGCAGTTAGTCAGCAGCAGGCTGGCCTGTGGTGGCAAGGCGGCACGGGCCAGAGGGGGTCATCTCTGTACCCGGTGCCCAAAAGGATGATTTATTATGATCAACCATATTGATTATTTACCAATAACCATGTTTTGTATCAATAAAATCCAACTGCCTTCCTTTTATTGCCAACGCTTGAACAAAGTGGTGTGGTAAGTATTTTTGGGGGAGGAGGCAAGGCCGGGAGGCTTGATGCCAACCCGCAAAATAACATATGTATGTCTGCTGCATATGGGTTCAACGGTTATGTGGATTGAAGGTGGGCGGCCAGCGTGAGGGAGGATGCTGGCCGGAGACATGTGGTGTGACAAGACAAGGCACAGGAAGACTATTCAATGGAGACACACTAGATTCATTTAAAAAATCAAAACAACCATTGTTAAAATATATGTTGGGTTTTATTTTAGATCTTAATTTCAATTGAACATAAATAATAAACATTACACATTGTAAAGTTCCGGTTGCAGCACATCCAGGGAAAATCTGCGGTATTGTCCACTGTCGCTGGGGAAATGTTGTCTAATGGCAAGTACCGCACAGGCTGGTATTACTCTCCGAACGTGGTGTCCGAGCCTCCCGTGAAGCCACCAAGTGAAGCAACGATAGGCCACCAGCCTGTACCACCTGTGAAAACGAAAGATGCAAACTGTATTAAAATGACAAAACTTTCTTATCACTGTCGATTCAGGTAAAAAATGTCATTCTGCTTTGAAAAAAATTCTATCTAGAAAATGCAAAATATGGAACCAATTTACATGCATTCGAATGATATGTAGATGTCATTTTATATGTGGGAGACGACCATGACATAGTAGTGGCATCACTGACATCAAAACCAGAGTATACTTACTTGTTACTCGGATTACGCGGACGAACAGTGCCGCGAAGTTCGTGCATAAGCACCATCATCATCCTCAACACGGTCCGTGAGAGGCAGGCTTCCCTGAACTCTGGCAGCTCGGTGATGCATTGCGGACTTGGCTCGCCTTCCGAAATGTAGGCCAAGCACCCGGAATTTTCACGGCAGCAGCAGTTCTCCTCCTCAGTTGGCATTAGCTCGCACCGATTGCACGTGCACCAGGTGGAGACGCCGTCCATGCGACATGGTCCAGGCTCTTCATCCGTTGACTGGTCCTCCCAACTGCCGTCCGAATCCCCATCGTTTTCGCGTGCTTGCCTTTCCAGTAGTTCCTCCTCGGTGTACTCGGACTCGTTCATATACAGCATTATTGTAGCCATTGTGTGGTAAAGAAAGTAAAATAATTTACAGAGATGGTTCAGGTGTTCACAAGGCCTAGAAGCGGCGAAGGTAGCTGACCAGAGCACAGAAACGAGTCACAGAATACTCAAAGTAACACAGACAGAGGAATGGAATCGAAAATCTCCTGCTGTGTGTTGTGAAACGGTGTGTTTATACTTATTGAGGAAAGAGGCGTCCTGCCATTTCCATGGCGACACTTCATTAGCTGAGGCGCAGCGATTGTTGACACGAAACGTGCTTTGGCGTTGGGAAATGGGCGGTACGCGTCTGCTGATGTCAGGCTCAGGGGCGGGGGATTTGATTTAGTGCCGCAAAAGCAGGTGAGCCAGGGCGATGGGGGGAAATGATAGGATTATCAGAAAATGGCGGCTGATTTCGAGTGCGTTAATGGACGAAAAGTCGGGTAAGGTCCATAGGAAAGTTTTCTACGATCTACCGATTTATGCTTAAAAACACATGGCCGAACCGTAGGGACAATAAAAAAAAAGTCCCGGAACTATCCTTTAAGCAATCTTCATTTTGTTTCATTTGCTGGCAGGGTTTTCTCAATGGATACATTACTGTCCATGGTTGTCTGGTTATCGGTGCTTCAATAGGTATTATTCTTCTGATAGGCACTGGGCAGAGCGCTACTGCAGCTCTCTGCTGGTTTATTTGCTCATCATACGTCACATATCTCGGTGTGAACGTTCCTGGTACTTCAAAATGGGCGACTGGAGTGCAGGCCTCACTCGGGACCTCCTCTACACTCCGACACTACCCCCTCAAGTCCACACAACACCCACCAGCCCCCCTAACCTCTGACACTCCCCCAGGCATTGCGCTCCCCTCCCCACACTGCCCTCACCTCCTACACTACCACCAGACACCCCCCTCAAGTCCGACACCACCCACCAACCCCCCTCACCTCTGACACTACCCCAGGCAGTCACCTGACAGTACTTTCCCGTCCCCACACCACCCTCACCTCTGACACTACCCCCAGCCATCCCGCTCAAGTCCAGACACCACCCACCAGCCCCCGTCACCTCCGACACTACCACAGTCAGCCCCCTCAAGTCCACACACAACCCACCAGCCCCCCTCACCTCCGACACTACCCCAGGCAGTCCACTGACAGTACACTCCCCTCCCCACACCGTCTTCACATCCGACACTACCCTCAGGCATTGCCCTCAAGTCTGGACACCACCCACCAGCCCCCTTCACCTCTGACAATACCCCAGGCAGTCCCCTGAAAGTACACTCCCCTCCCCATACACCCCCTCACCTCCCACACTAACCCCAGGCATCCCTCTGAAGTCTGAACACCACACACCAACCCCCCCCTCATCTCCGACACTACCCCAGGCAGTCCCCTCAAATTGAGCCCCCGCTCACCAACCCCCTCACCTCCAATACTACCCCTGGAAGTCCCCTGACAGTACACTCCCCTTCCTATACCGGCCTCACCTCCGACACTACCCCCAGGCATCCCTCTCAAGTCCGGACACCACACACAAGCCCCCCTCACCTTCAACACTATCCCAGCCAGCCCCCTCAAGTTCACACACCACCCACCAGCCCCCCTCAGCTCTAACATTACCCTAGCCAGGCCCCTCAAGTCTGCACACCACCCACATGCCCCCCTCACCTTCCGACACTCCCCCAGGCAGTCCCCTGACAGTACACTCCCCTCCATACAGTGGCCTCACCTCCAACAACACCCACCAGCCCCCCTCACCTTCGACAATACCCCAGCCAGCCCCCTCAAGTCCACACACCACCAACCAGTCCCCCTCACCTCTAACAGGCAGTCCCCTGACAGTACACTCCATCCCCAGGCACCCCCTCAAGTCTGGATACCACCCACCAGTGCCCCTCACCTCTGACACTACCCCAGGCAGCCCCCTCAAGTCCAGACACCATCCACTAGCCCATTCACCTCTGACATGACCTCAGCAAGGCCCCTCAAGTCCACACAATACCCACCAGCCCCCCTCACCTCTGACACTACCCCAGTCAGCTCCCTCAAGTCCAGACACCACCCATCAGCCCCCCTCACCTCCAACACTACCCCAGTCAGCCCCCTCAAGCCCACACAAAACCCACCAGCTCCCCTCACCTCCGACACTACCCCAAGCAGGCCACTCACAGTACACTCCCCTCCACACACCGCACTCACATCCGACACTACCCCCAGACAGCCCCCTCGAATCCAGACACCACACAACAGCCCCCCTCACCTTCGGCACTAACCCAGCTGCCCCCTGAAGCCCACACACCACCCACCAGTCCCCCTCACTTCAGACACTACACCAGGCAGTCCCCTGACAGAACACTACCCTCCCCCACACCACCCTCACCTCCAACACTACCCCCGGCAGCCCCCTCAAGTCCAGACACCACCCACCAGCCCTCCTCAGCTCCGAAACTACCCTATCAGGCCCATCAGGTCGGCACACCACCCATCAGCCCCCCTTACCTTCCGACACTGCCGCAGGCAGTCCCCTGACAGTACACTCCCCTCCCCACACTGCCCTCACCTCCGACACTACCCCCAGGCAGCCCCCTCAAGTCTGGATACGACCCACCAACCCCCTCACCTCCGGCACTGCCCCAGGCAGTCCCCTGACAGTACACTCCCCTCCCCACACTGCCCTCACCTCCGACACTACCCCCAGGCAGCCCCCTCAAGTCTGGATCGCACCGACCAACCGCCCTCACCTCTGACACTACCCAGGCAGTCCCCTGACAGTACACTCCCTCCCCACACTGCCCTCACCTCTGACACTACCCTTAGGCATTGCCCTCAAGTCCGGGCACCACCCACCAGCCCCTTCACCCCTGACACTACCCTCGGCAGTCCCCTGACAGTACACTCCCCTCCCCACACTGCTCTCACCTCCTACACTGCCACCAGGTACCCCCCTCAAGTCTGGACACCACCCATCAACCACCCTCACCTCTGACACTACCCCAGGCAGTCCCCTGACAGTACGCTGCCCTTGCCCACACCACCCTCACCTCTGACACTATCCCCAGCCATCCCCCTCAAGTCCAGACATGACCTACCAGCCCCCCTCAACTCTGACACTACCCCAGGCAGGCCCCTCAAGTCCAGACACCACCCACCAGCCCCCCTCAACTCTGACACTACCCCTAGGCACTCCCCTGAAGTCTGGACACCACCCACCAGCCCCCCTTACCTTCCGACACTGCCCCAGACAGTCCCCTGACAGTACACTCCCCTCCCCACACTGCCCTCACCTCCTACACTGCCACCAGGCACCCCTCACCTCCGACACTACCCTTAGGCATCACCCACAAGTCCAGACACCACCCTCCAGCCCCCCTCACCTCTAACACTACTCCCAGGCATCCCCCTGAAGTCCGGACACCTCCCGCCATCCCCCTTCAGCTCAGTCACCACCCCAGGCAGCCCCCTGACCGTACACTCCCCCCCACACTGCCTTCACCTCCAACACTACCCCCAGCCAGCCCCCTCAAGTCCAAATACCACCCACCAGCCGCCCTCACCTCTGACACTACCAGTGCCAGCCTCACCAAGTCCACACACCACCCACTAGCCCCCCTCACCTCCGACACTACCCCAGGTACTCCCCTGACAGTACACTCCCATTCCTACACCTCCCTCACCTCCCGACACTACCCCAGGGCGTGCCCTGACAGTACACTCCCCTCCCGACACTGCCTTCGACTCCAACACTACTCCCAGGCATCCCCCTCAAGTCCGGACACCACCCACCCGCCCCCTCACCGCTGACACTGCCCTCACCTGTGACACTAGCCCCAGGCAGCCCCCTCAAGTCCTGACACCACCCACCAGCACCCCTCACCTTCGACACTACCCCAGCCAACCCTCTCAAGTCCACACACCACCCACTAGCCCCCCTCACCTCTGACACTACACCGGCAGTACCCTGACAGTACACTCCCTTCCCCACACCACCCTCTCCTCCGACACTACACCCAGGCAGCCCCCGTAAATCCTGACACCACCCACCAGCCCCCTCACCTCTGACACTACCCCAGCCAGGCACCTCAAGTCCACACACCATCCACCAGCCCCCCTCACGTCCGACACTACACCCTGACAGTACACTCCCCTCCCCACACCGCCCTCACCTTCGACACTACCCCAGACAATCCCCTGACAGTACACTCCCCTCCCCACACTTCCCTCACCTCTGACACGACCCCCAGAGAGACCCCTCAATGGTGGATACCACCCAGCAGCCCCCTCACCTCTGACACTACCCCAGGCAGTCCCCTGACAGTACACTCCCCTCCCCACACTGCCCTCACCTTCGACACTACCCCAGGCAATCCCCTGACAGTACACTCCCCTCCCCACACTTCCCTCACCTCTGACACGACCCCAGGCAGCCCCCTCAATGGTGGATACCACCCACCAGCACCCTCACCTCTGACACTATCCCCAGGCAGCCCCCTCAAATCCGAACACCACCCACCAGCCCCCCTCACCTCCAACCTTACCCAAGGCAGTCCCCTGACAGTACACTCCCCTCCCCACACTGCCCTCACCTCCAACACTAGCCCCAAGCAGCCCCCTCCCACCTCCAACACTACCCCAGGTACTCCCCTAACAATACACTCCCATCCCCACACCACCCTCACTTCCAACACTACCCACAGTCATGCCCCCCAAGTCCGGACACCACCCACCAGCCCCTCTCACCTTCCGACACTACCCTAGACAGTCCCCTGACAGCAGTGGCGTAGCCAGGAATCAAATTTAGGAGGGGCACAGAGGGGGCCAAAGGCAAAAGTAGGGGGACACAGACAAAAGTAGGGGGAGAACATGGTCACTGCTCGTCTTAAGTAGGGGGTGCACAACGGGGGGCACAGGGTTTCATAGGGGGGTCCCCGGCCCTCCCAGACCACCTTCTAGCAACGACACTGCCTGACAGTACACACCCCTCCCGATACTGCCCTCAACCCCAACACTACCCTCAGGTATCCCCTCAAGTCCTGACACCACCCACCAGCCTCCCTCACCTCCAACACTACCCGAGGCAGTCCCCTGACAGTACACTCCCCTCCCCACACCGCCCTTACCTCCGACACTACCCTCAGGCAGCCGCCTCAAGTCTGGACACCACCCACCAGCCCCGCTCACCTCTGACACTATACCAGCCACCCCATCACAGCATCCCACACAACCAGTACAATGCATGGCTGCAACTCACCGGAACCTCTGTGGTATGCCTTCACCATGAAGCAGAGTCCCAACATGTCCACCGCCAACATGATCAACAGGAAGCACCGAAGATCATTCCAGGAACAGAGCATCTGCTGTCACTCCCTGGAAGACCTGAATCTACAGCACCCCAGCCAGTCCGCACTATATATTTTTATTTTATTTTATTTTTTTACATTTATATAGCGCACATGCAGCCCCAGGGCATCACGGCACTGTTACTTGTGGCAGACCTTAGTTACCTATGTTGACCTTAGTAGACTGCACCAACAACACTGTGGCCACCCCATCCACATGTCACAAGTGAATGCAATGCAAAGTGGCATGTGCATGTTGGCCATGGGTGACTGCAAATGCACCAAAGTACAGCAAGTGAATGTGACGTGATGACAGAAGTAAACCGATTCAATCATCGGCCAGATCAATAAATGACCATGCACATTACAGCCTAAGCATACGTGAGCTGGGTGGAAGGGGTGGCAAAGTCCCTGTCAGGCACCACAACATGACCGGCCCGTGCATAGGTGATGGGAGTTCAGTCAGAGAGTGCACTACTCACTGAGACAGGAAATGTGTGCTGCCACAGAGAATGAGCAAACATGGGTCACAACTGCATTCCAGGAACAGAGATGGAGCAAGACTTGAGAGCAGGCAGTGTGTGACTGCACATGCTGGTGGGCGTGTGCGCATGACATGGGAGTTTTACAGCAATGATAGCCTAATGTGCTAGTGACATGACTAGGCCACCCATCCACACTGAGCCCACCTCCCACCGCAGCAACCACAATGCGAAATACACAATGCAGTAAACATAGTGTGGGCACATACACAATCCCAAGCATGTGCAAAGGGGACACATGTACAACAGTGGCCCTGAAATGAAAACAACGTGAAACTGTGCAAACACATGTACATCATCTCACACACACCAGAACCCTCCTCCCCAACCACGCTGACGCTAAACACACAGTGATGCTGCACATGTAAATGCAATTTAAAACATCCAGTTCAGCCACCGATTGTCTGATGGGCCCAACCCCACATGTCAGGCACATGTGGATCCACCAACCCGCAACCATTACAACAGCTACATAACACACACACGCACGCCACAATAAACATGACCTGCAATGGAGAGAGGCACGGGGTGTAATGTCAACAATCAAAGTAGCAGACACAAAAATGAACTGCATGAAGCGTGGAATGGAACCATATAAAACCTGTATTAAACAAAACTATATACAACAAAAACTGGAAGGAAAGTCCAAGAAGTCCGGGGTAAATGATGACAAATGTAAAGAACCGTATACCTAAATAACTAAGAATTAAATAAATTAAATCTATACTTAAATAACTATGTACAGATGCAGCGGGCTAGTCCTCATCACCAATGTCACCTAACCTGTCCATCAGGGCTGAGTCATATGCCACATCCACCTCCATCAGGTGCGCCTCTGTTGATTCCTGGAGGGCTTGCAGGGTGGACAGCATCTGTAGTTTGGCGTCCTGTGCTGCCCTGCAAGTGGCCTCCAGGATGGCAGCCTGCCTCCTCGCCCGACCCAGCACCACCTCAGCCCAGGCCACCATCACAAGTGCCTCCTGTGCCCGCTGTCTCTCTGCCAGCAGCTGCCTTTCATAAATGCAGAACATGGAAAAAATAGCGTTTAGCACATCCACATGGTCCTCCTGCCCCAAAGTCACCACCTACCTCCTTGGTGTTATCTGCCCTCTAACAGTCTGCCTCCTTCTTGTTGCCATCTGCTGCTGCTGTGGCCAGTGCATGCACACGTTGGTACGCCCTCTGACCTGATGACGATTGTCGTGGGCGTATGGAACCCACCAGCAAGATCACGAGGTGGTACAGCTCATTGTGATGATGGGCAAGCATACCACGAGTAGACACATCATGCTGGTTTGGGTGGAGGCACCCCGGAAGGCGTGCATTGCTGCATCCGATGGGCCAGGGACAGGATTTTGCAAACGCATCTCCAAGGTGGCCTGCAAAGCCTCATGCCCCTGGGACTGGGTTGCAGCATTCACACCCACCAAAACACCCCCACCTAACCCCATGGGCTGGGCTGCAATTGCCACCTCCTCCTGCTCTGCCAACCTGGATGACTCCAGAGTGTCTTCCACCGTGGATTGCTCCTGTTTGGCATCACCTGGTCCCACTGCTGCTGGGGTGTCCCCTGCCACCTTCACCTCCTTGGACTTACCCCCAGCAGTCACGCCCGATGGTGGAGGTGCTACCTCAGCCACCCAAAAATGAGCTGTCACAGTGAAGTGGCTGGGGCCTGCGCATTTGTCCAGTGGAATGATCCCCGCATCCAAGCTGCATAGTACCGCTTCCGCCGTCTTCATCACCTGCAGCAACAGTGGTAAAGGAGACACAAAACAGCGACACAGACAGAAACCCCTTGTGGCATCAACAACATTCACTGAACCATAAATTGTCCAAGGCACAACCAGCATCATCCACACTCACACACATGGACATGCAAGTCACATCCAAACAGACACAACAACACAGGCTCAATGTCAACCGCAGTCATGACCTATGCAAATGTGAAACACAACACAATGTGGGCAGTGCACAGACACATACGAAGAGAAATCACATGTAACAATGGTAAAGTCCCTGTGACCCAACTGCAACCTGATGCACATCCATGGGAGCACAGGGGTGGGCAGGGAGTAAACTGGTAGGATGTACATACATGTAAATCATGTGAACACAGATGTGTAGTGCCACTGCCGTGGACACATTGTGGGCAAGACACACAGTGGATTCCTGGCCACCAGTAATCAACCATGATTGCACCACTCACAGCATGGCCATGCCAACACCTGCCTGGGAATCTTTCCACACAATCACATCAAACAACATGCCTCTGTCACAACCCAGCCTATGCGCATGCAACACATACATGCATCAATTGCACAGGCACATGTGAGGATGCCATGGCCCCAAGCACATACACATGGCATGCACACACATCAACTCTGAGTACACAAACTGCGGCATGGCAAATCACATCAGAGTTCCAGAAACTGCAATGCCCCAACTTCACTACTCCAAACATCAAAAAGCATGTGTCACCTCCAGATGCGGGGGAAGCAGAGTCACACATTGCTTTGGTCTGCACAACATCATGTCCATCATGCATGCACCTGACATAGGCACCACATCCTCATCTGGCAGCATTGACACCAAAGCATGTCTCAGCTGCAAGTGACATTGCAAGTACGCGGTTTGCAGACCTGTACAACGACACACACTGCAAATACGAGCGCATCCCCATGCCACAGATGTCACACCTCACACATGGGGAGCATTGCCCGGGGCATGCATGCCACTGTCGAGCGCTGAAACACACATGCTGCAAACCTAAGAGTGTCACTACAGACATGCAGGCACATGTACAACACACCTGCACCGTAGAGCACTGTACCACATGCCTACTCACTAGCCGACTCCAGACGTCATTGCCAATCGCAGACCTGGTAATACAGCTCTGGATAGAACCTCACCAGGACCTGCATTTTGTTATTGGAGAATCGACACCTGCCTGCACGGTGCACCTCCACGGTATCACTGGCCTTCAGAGTGTGCAGGGCCTTGGTGTGGATCCTGGATTTGAGGTCCTCCCAGCTCTTGTGGATGGTCTTGAAGCAGCAGACTGCCACCTCCTCTGCGTTGATGGCAGCTGTTATGTCCACCCAGACCTGACGACGTCCTTCCTTGCTGCGTTGCTTCACTAAGTCGAAGAGGGCATCATAATTCCAGGATCATATCCACCAGGATATCAGCTTCCTTTGAGGTGAAGTTGACAGCACTCTGCCTCGCTGACATGGGGTTGCCGCTCTGGTCGGAGGAAGATGGTGCTGACATGGCAACCCCCGAGGTGTGGGTGGGTAAGGTGGTCCTGGAGATGGGCTGTGGAGTAGCGGTGGTGGAATGGGATGGTGGGAGTCCGACAGAGCAGATGAGGTGGTCACAGGGCCGGAGACAGGAGCACAGACAATGGCTGGTGTTGGGATGGAAATGAGTCTATCCCATCCCCCTAGGCACTTTAAAGTGAGGCGAATCCCATACAAAGCCGTGCAATGTGTTAAGGGAGAGAGAACCATGCTATAAAACTCGGCACAAATATAATATACAGGTAACGATAGATGAATAGGTCCGTGCGCGGTTTATAGTTAATATGTCGAATGACATATTTTCGAATGCAATAATGTGGGGAAAAAATGCAGAATTTTTTTTTTTTTTTTTTTTGGGGGGTCTCCTCAACCCCCTGTTCTTTTTTTTAATTTACAATGTATTTGTATTAGCTAAACCCAAAAAAAAATATACATTTTAAAGAAAATATTCGATATTTTTTTTTTCGACATTATCTTTTTTCATCATTTTTGCATTACAATTTTTTTTTTGACATTTTAACTGGATACCCCTGTCCGCGTATAGACAGGAACGCCATTTTGTAATTATGGTAGATGAATAGTCTTGTATGGCCGTGCGGCACAACCTTAGCTCCATGGAAGAACTTCACTAGGCTCAGATCATTAAGACGGGAGGAGCCCGTACGGCCAGTTCTCACAGAAGCGTCCCCTTGTTCCTTCACTGTTGCAATTACTTAGTATCACTGGGAGGAATGCACACTGCAAGGCCGTGAGACAACACCAGGCTCTGTGCAGTGCTCATTCATCACAGCCAAACTGCCAGCAGACCTCTAACCCACACCCAGCCTACCCAGACACATGGCCCACACCACAGACTTCTACATTCCCTGATAGTGAATGGCCCCAGCCCCCAGTCATAAAACCAATGGCCATAAAAGATCTAAGCATGTGCGGCCGTTTCACCCCCCCACCTAAATACATCCTTTATAAGGTACAGGGTGGTTGATTTGATTTGATTTGATTTTGATTAATTTCTTACGCGCACCAAGCAAACAATTGCATTTGGGCGCAGATGTTAACTATATGTTATGTATTTAGCTGTGGAGGTTTAGGGTCACCATGGTTACTTAGGTTTATTTGAATAGGAATGTTTTTAATTCTTTTCTGAACGTTGCCAGTGTAGTGCATGAACGGATGCCAAAAGGCACCTGGTTCCACAGCTTGGGGCTGAACGCGGAGAACCTCCTGTCTCCTTTAGAGGTGTATTTTGTCCGAGGGACACATAGCAGGAGTTTGTCTCCTGAACGGAGGTCTCTGGTAGGGTAAAACTGGTGGATTCTCGTGTTAAGGTATCTGAGTGCGAGTTTGTGGTAACATTTATAGACCAGACACGCCACCTTGAATTTAATACGGTCCTCCACCATCAGCCAGTGGAATGCTTTTCGAGATGAAGAAACGTGATCTCTTTTGCCCAGGTGGGCAGTTAACCTCACTGCCGCATTCTGGGCTTTTTGTAGTCTTGACATTTGTTTCATAGGAATTCCTGTCATGAGACTATTACAATAGTCAAGATGGGCATTTACCAAGGCTCCCACCACCACTGGCTGATCTTGGGGTGTTAAAAAAGGTAGTACGTTCCTAAGCAAGCGCAGGGCGTAATATACTGCTTTTATTTTTGCCCCGACTTGTGCATCACTAGTCAAGTTTTCTTGCCGGATGCAACCAAGATTTTTTACTTTCCTAGAAAAAGGCATGTTTTCACCTAAGATTTGTGGAGTTATGTGGGTTCCTTCCTCTCTGTTTTTGTTCTCAGATCTGAATAGGACTACCTCCGTTTTGGCTGTGTTGAGCTGTAACTGGTTGCACGCCATCCATCTTTTGACATCCTGCATACACCGGTCTATCCTTTCAAATGCCTCCAGCAGATTATCTGTCTCCACATAAATCTGCGTATCATCAGCATGAGAATGGAAATGTAGACCGTGTTTCCTCAGGATGTCAAACAGTGGTCGAATGTATAGGTTGAAGATCAGAGGTGAAAGTGCTGAACCCTAGGGGACTCCACATCTCAGATGTATTAACTCTGAGAGGAAGGCTCCCAGGGCCACCTGTTGAGTTCTGTCTTGTAGGAAGGAATCGAACCAATCCATTACATTATAATGGATACATTATAGATCAAAACGAGGGTGGAACCCTTTGGGTGCAAGAGGTGTGATATCAATAAAGCGCAGAATGTGTGGATCAGCATGACTGTATTTCTGCCTCCCTTCTCCCTGGCACCAGTCCCTGAGCCTCCCAGGTGCATGCCACAGTGATATAGTAGTAGGCTTAGTGTATCATAGCAGTTCTGATACTGTAATTTATGAGGGACCTGACCTTCACTCCTCGGAGAGATGAGCCCAGAGGTCCCATGTGGGAACTATCAGATGTGGGAAATGTGAACCAATATTAGCCTGGCATCCCCTATGGAGCAGGCCCATGTATATGGTCTCACCAACCAGTAGCGCTAGTTTTTACTGTATATTAATGCTGCTCTACTGTCTTTTGTGCTTCTGTTTGTACTGAGTTTGCCCAGAACATTCTCGAGCAGCAGAGTTCTTTGCTGATCCCTTTGCATTTTGTACAATGAAACTTTGATATCCTTGCAAGCAATCGCTTGGCCTTCTTCCCTAGAGGGTTGTATTATTTCTGGCGTGACCGTAAACAAGGACTTGCTTTCATTTGGTGACCCTGCCGATGTGATCCCATTGCCCCCATACCTGCCGAGGTATTCAGGCAGCCTCTCCGGAAGGCCTGCGCCCACCTACAGTGACCAGCCCTAAAAAGGCATACCCCCGAATGGCCCTGTGGGAGCCGTGTTTGCAGAATCCTGCCTGCTCTTTGGAACAGGGTGCGGCCCCAATGAGAGGTTTTGGAACCCTGTGAACGGAGCAGTTCAGGTGAAGACATGCACGTGAGTATGGCCTGCAAGGGATAACAAAATAGGGGTGGATGTATGGAGTAGCATGAACAGTGTAAACATGCAGTGATTGAAATTGAGAGTGTGGCATTTTTGTGAGTGTGTTGATTTTTAGTTTTTTTATAAATGTTTATGGATATGGAGGGGGGACCAGAAAAGAGGGAACCTCCCTGCGTGAGGGGGGAAGGTGGCGCCATGTGCATTATTTAAACAGTGCAGGATAAATACAAGGATAAATATAGGAGCTCTGTATAATTAGAGAGCTCGGGAATAGTAGTGCTTGTTGTTTTAGCTTGTTATTTTAGTTTGTTTTATTAATGTATTTTATGGTGTAAGGAGAAGGCCGGGAGAGGCATGTACGTGTTATGTGTGGACGTCTGAGGAGAGTGTGAGGTGTGGGTGTAGTTACAAAGCTCTAATCGGGAATAGAAGGGTGGGGCTTTTGGACAGACGATTTTATATTGGGATGTTTATTGATGACATTAAGTTGCATTGTTGACTAAATTGAACTATATATGTTTTGAACAAGTTATTGTACAACAACTGAGGCGCAGCAGCATAGGCGTAGCCCCACTAACCAGACACACGGCAGGTGCAAATATGGGGGTATAAACTCCCCTAGACCACATATGCAAGGCCCTACCCCTGTATTGTGAAAATGTTAAGAAGTATCACAACCTGTGACGTGAAAGAGCCTAGAGGAAGAGGATGAACCTACACATGGGCAGATCGGGGCTCTTTTGACAGAAGCGTGTTTGAACATATGTCTACCTTCCTGACAGCAAAATACAAGGGAAGACCGTTGCAGAATAGAAGGGAAGTATTGAACCTCTGGAAAATGTTTGAGGATACAGAGGATCCGAAGGGGGAAGGGGCGACACACGACAGTAGTAAAGAGACAGGCGCAGGGGAAAATGGGAAGAACGTGGAGGGGAAAAAGGAATATATCCAGTCGCAACTCGCCCACCAATCCAACATATGTATCAGCAGGAACGATGGCAGCAGCACCGGCCACGCCCACACCTCCCCCTTATCTCGCACCTCCGGAGATTACTGCCCACACTGGGGTGAGTGCAAGAGACCTAGAAATAGCATTGGCATCGACACGCACATTGTTAGCCAGGCTAAGGGCAGCATGCGATGTGACCAAGAAAGATACTGCGGTGCCACCTGTGAGGGCACCGGTGCAACCAGCTGGGGATGAGTGGAAGTCGGGAGACTACTTATTCAGAATAGACAGTGCACCTATAAGAACCGTTCACGTACAGCGTGGTGGAGAGACAGACAGCTTTAGGCTACGAGAATGTAGGGTCACGAAGAGGAGATGAAGAAGACCGGAATGAATTTGATGATACTGAGGCCGATGGGGAAGGGGACGCAGAGCAATCACCCCAGCACACACCAAAGTTAGAAAGTTTGTGGGACGGAAGATTGAAGGAGAGATTTGGCAGAATAGCACTAGCAAGGAAAAAGGGAAGTGTGACTAAAGGCGGGAAAGGAAAGATCAAAATGCAAATGCCACTGATACACAAGGGAGCGGGGAGGCCTCACTATGTGCCCTGGGCACAGATGCACAAGAATAACCTCCTTAAAGCACTCCCACCACTCACTGCGTGCAAGTAGATATATGATTTTGAAAAGAACACATGGGGGGCGCTCGTGAGCCTGAACAAGATGGTCGCAGGCTAAGAGAGCGCTGAGAACAATCGACATAAAGCGGACTCTGAGGCCGACAGCAAAAAGAGGCACCAAAATGAGAACACTGCTACCGCTTCCCCAGACTGGCCTCCAGCCATCTGGTACATGGCGCAAAGCAGCCATTCACTAATGCCCGTGTTAGGGAGAATTCTCATAAATGGCTGATTTCCCTTACCTAATGAGTCCCTCAGCAGCTTTGCTGGATTTCTAGAATTTATTTTTTTCACCTGGTAAGAGTGTGAGCCTTTTTCCCTCTCTTACATGTGTTTTGCTGTGTGTGTTTTCACTTTTTGTGTGATCTTGGGCACTGGAGCCTCACCTACTCCATGGCCTAATATTTTTCATGTGTGTTACACATCACCTTCAGTTCAGTGACACAGGGTTGTCTTTGAGACTACTGTCCCCCAGAAAAGGTAAAGTTGTGATTAACTTTATTTTAGTCACTTTAAACCACAGATCCAGTACACCCCATCTTACATGGAGTATTGAAAAGGGTTCATTCTTATCCCTTTTTGTCTGTGTCAGTTGGAGTATTGTTTCGCTCCCTTTACATCAAGACTTAGCTAGTGGCAGTGATAACTACCCTAACTTTTCTACCGCGGTTATCTTATATAACCATGGTATGGTTTCAGGCTATTATATTAGCCTCGAACATAAACCCGCTTGACCAAATACATTTTATTTTGGCTCCAGTTGGGTTTATTCGCCATTTCTTTTTGTTAAAGTCTTTCCCGTGTTTTTCTCTGCGCGCCAAACCAGGGATGATTCCTTTGTTCGCCGTCTTTTCGCGGGATTCTGCACAGAAGCCCTCCTTAAGGTGCCTGAAAGTCTAGGTAGGCAGGATGTGAGGGAGGGATCTTTGGACCACTGCCAAGGGTTCCCCTGGTAACCCAAGTCGCACTCCTGTTTGATTGGCTGAGGGGACTGTCCTTGCCAGGACAGCCACCCTGCTGTGTGATTGACCAAGCTGTATGAATGGGGGAAAACTGCATAAAAAGCAGGTCTCTGGGACTGGAAAGGCAGAGTCCCTACTGGAACCAACGAGGAGCTGATGGAAGAGGACCCCTACAATGACTGAACTGCCCAGTGAAGCCCCGAATCTTCAGAATCCGACAACAGAGAAGATCCTCGAGGAAACGTCTTCCCTTGAGCTGGTGGGACCAACCAGTTCGCCCAAACTGCAAGCCAGGACCCCTCCTCTCGTCGAATTCGATGTACAGAGCTACAGTGGCCCGGATAGCTAGGAAGGTCGGACCCTGCTTGGGATTTAAGGAGCGCACCTTTTATTTGTTTCTTTGCTCTGCTGCTGGTTTCTTCCCTGGGTAGTGCAGGACCCTCCAGTCTTCCTACTTCTTGTCAGTCCGACAGTCGCTTCAGGAACCGTGAGCCTGCAGGACCTGCCAGGAACGTCCGCCTCAGCTGCAGCTTCTTCTCCATTTAAGGTACTCTGCAAATCCGGTTGCTCATTTCGTTCAACCGCGGTGAAAGTGTTTGAAATCTTTCTCCAATCCGAGGGCTTGTCCTTCTCTTCGAACTAACGTTTCTATCAACCAACCTCGTCCAGAATCCATGCCACAAACTTTACCACGAACTACCCTGAACTGTGTGAACTTGAGCAAAATACTTTTGACCCATTGACTTTGGCCCTAAGCCTTTTCTGCATGATTCTATCTCTGTAGTTCCTCTTGTTCAATTGCTCTGAGTACTTACCTGTTGGTTTGATTTAATTTCTATTAACTTTGTCTTTCCCTCCCTTTTAAATTGCTAGAGTGCTATTTTGCTCCCACTTCATTTTGTGAGCTTAACCTGTCTGGGATTTAAGGGAAGTGGTGTGGTGTATTGAGAGTGTGATTTTCAGACTGCTTATAATAGTGTAATGTTATACAACTGAAGAGTGAAATAAATGTATATTCTTTTACTCGAAAACCTTGAGTCAGTGTTTGCCTGAATCATAGTAATTGCTGTCCTTTGTGTAACTATTGATACTGGTCACTTGCTCTTGAGATAAGTCTGGCTGCTCAGCCATCCCTAGCACTTTCACTGTGTAGTACGGGCTTGTACCAAAGGTGAATTTGTACTGTCACTTGTAGTCTTATTTGTGTGTGGTGTTCCCAAAGGGTACTGCATATAATTCTGCCTATCAGCTCGTAACGGGGAAGGCAGCAAATGGCTAGCCTAGGTGAAGAAGCAAGGACAGTGAATTGTGTGGTGTGGTCTGGAGAATGATTGGGCCGCACGACTGCTGCAATATTTTGGCGCACACACCGAGTGAGAAGGAGTCCACCTGAACGCCGCCGCTCCTGGCATGCAACATAATCGTCGGGATGTGCTCAATGAGCCCAGTGACAGGGGCGAGCTGGGACCAGCTATGGATGTGGCGGATGAGCTGGGAAGAGTCCGCCACTCCGTACAATACGTTCCCAAGGGCCGCCTCTCTCAACCACATCAAGTAAGTCACCGTTAGTGCAGGGACCGTGCGCCCACACAGACCGATGAAATGAGACCCGCACCAAGCCGCATCCAACTACCCCCAGCTGGTGGGAGGGGTCGCAATCTCCCACAGAAAAAGGCACATAGAACTGCAGTCTGCGCCGACCCCGGCGGGGTACTCATAGCTGCAGCACAACGGCATAACTGATGAAGCCGAGGGGATCCCCGGACTCTACTCCCTCAACAAAGAGGTTGGATTCCGGCGTGTAGTGCGGCCCTGTACACTGCGAGCACCCATCACGAGGTGGCACAGACACTTGAAGACGCGCCCACCTTTTGTACCTTAGATGCACTTCCCAGAGGCAGACTCTGTCCATGGCCTGGAAGCCCCCAGGGGAATGCATCACACTGGAGAATCCAGGGATCAGAACCAGTTGCCTAAGCTGACAAGGAGCGAGGCAAGGTGATAGAGGGCATAACAAGTGCCCCAGGACATGGTCTAATGAGCAGGTGGCAAATGACAACCCCAACGTCCACCCTGGACATAGGGGAGAGAAAGAAAAGCATAAAAGTAAAGAGGAAAAGGCTAACAGAGTATATACATTGACGAAGATGTGAAAAGCTAGGCCTACAGGTGAAACCGAGGTGGGGACACCCCCAAAATCCACCGCGGGGGGGAAAGCTGAAGCAAGAGCAACACACGTGGGCCTGGCTACAAGTGCGTGCAGTCTAGGCAGCCCAACCAACACTACCAGTAACCCCACACATACCCAGAGTGAGTCCCACTTGGCCTCAGAACGTAAACCTGAACAGCAGAGACCCATAACACTAGGAGGCACTCAGCTCAAAGGCTGGTAACACAGCGCTCAGAAAGTGGGGACCCCGACAGCCTCCCTATAGAGATGGGGGGCCAGACGCAACACAGGGGAAGTCTGTGCAGTGACACAGGATCCTCTCCAATCACCACATAAAACGAGACAACAACAGTGGGGCATGCAACAGGGTACCCACACCGCAGACATCGCAGCCACCCCAGACGCCACTCAAACAGGAAGCCTGCACAGACGCTCTGCAAGAAACAGACCCGAAATGGAAGTCCAAGCACAGCTCCAGGCCATATTGGTCGAGATGAAACTAATTGGCCAGCGGACAAAGGTAACTAATACCGCTGTCCATGACATCAAACGAGACCTCCAGGACGTGCAGAGCCTCCTGGCAGCCCAAGCAGAGAGAACAACAGACAATGAGCAGCAAATCAGCGACCTGGAGGATAATCAGACAATGATAGAAACCAACCTGGATAGGGTAAATAGTGAAGTAAAAAGACTTGGTAATAAGATCGAGAATCAAGAAAATAGATCCTGCAGAAATAACCTTAGAATCGTAGCCGTCCCAGAAAACGCTGAAGGATCGTACATGGATAAATTCATCTATGACTTCCTACAGAACTCTCTGCAACTGCCCAATGCCAGGGACTTCATCATAGAAAGGGCACATCGAGCACCAATACCTAAACCGGCACCAAATGAATACCCCAGAGTCATAACCATAAAATTACTAAATTTCCAGCACAAAGTGGCCATTCTAAAGGCCTACAGAATGGCGACCCCAGTGCACGTAGGCAGAGCAGAAATAAGAATATTCATAGACTTCTCGCTGGAAGTATCGAGATGACGAAAAGGCTTCAACCCTTTATTCGAAGCACTCAAGAACACGGAGTACAGGCATTATCTCAAATTCCCAGCAGTGTGGTGCATACAGATCGACTGACAGTGGCACCCCTTTGAAGATCCAGAATCGGACAATAAAATATGGTCAGAAAAACACCCAACCCCACCTGGCGTCTCAACACATACTATCTCGGGATAACAGAAGCCGTGTAGGGACTCACACAAAAAAAGGAAGAATATTTCTCCCTGAATGAGAGCTCGGTTGACAGCCCAATCACACTATGGGAGGGTTATAAGGTGATACTCCGGGGAGAGACGCTTTCTCATTTATCAGCCCGGAGTAAGCTACAAACCCGGGAAATTGCAGAGTCAGAGGAACATGCAGCCATGGCAGAAGAAGAGTGCCTTGTAGCAGGCACAGTGGCTGCGAAGGACGCACTGGTAACGGCCCAGGAGGTTCTAAGGAATTTGGCTTTAGACAATGCCAAGACTGCCTACTGGGCCATGCGTAGTCAGATATACGAAACGGGGGACAAGGCCTGCAAGAAACTGGCATTGTTTGAAAGACTGGAAAGGAACAAGGGGTATGTATGCGCTATACAGGGGCCCGCGGGGGAACTATTCTCTGAAGACGCTGAGGTAGCGGAGGCATTCGCCACTTTTTATGAGCATCTCTATTTCCCCCAGACGACACCACTGGGATCTGACGGCCCACACTTTCTGGGCTCTGTCTCACTCCCCAGACTATCTGAGCACCAAATAGGCAAACTAGAGGTGGAAATCACAGAGGAGGAGATAGCGGCGGCCCTGGCCCAACTCCAATCAGGGAAAGCTCCGGGCCCCAATGTCATGATCTCTGCTTCCAAAAGGTCAGGGTTTTCCCAACTCCCTTGGAAGCAGATCCATAACCCAGGTTCCGAGTGCCAACCAGTCCCAATTGGGACCTTTTGGACCCAGTCCTGGCGCCAGTGGCACCAGGCTCATAAATATGCCCAGTCCCAGCGCTGGAAGCGCTGGGCTCATAATGCTTGGGTGGACTTACCTGCAGCAGACCATGCTGCTTACTTGCCTGCCAGTTGAGCCTCTGATCCTCTTCTGTTTGGAACTACTTTTCCTGTTGGGTGGGGCAGGAGCCACTCCCTAGGTTCAGAACAATGGAACTCTTCTGGAAAGCAGGAACTCTTTTCTTACCTAGGCGTGGCTGTGGAAGGAGACACCTAAGCACTACAGGAGGCTATTTAAACCACACCCGATGGATGAATCTTGCTTTGCGTTATTCTGCATCCTCTGCAGCAGAACGCTCATCGTGTCTTCTGCATCTGATCCTGGGCCTAAGGGAAAAGGCTTACCATCCTGAATCCAGTCTTCAGCAACACCTATAAAGACAAGAAAGAACAGGTTAGCATTACGGTCTTCAGTGACAGCGCTTCACTTACCTGGTCCATCGGCTGCATTCCGGCATCTGAAAGACAAAGGCTTACCTACTCTTCGTGCGCTCCGGAGGTCTTCGCACTGCATTCCGGCATCTGAAAGACAAAAGCTTACCAACTCTTCGCACGCTCCGGAGGCCTTCGGCGCTGCATCCCGCACCTGAAAGACAAAACAAGGTGCGTTTAAAGACATTGGGGAACTTTAATACTCACGTGCCATTACTCCTTTCCACATCTAACCCAGTGGGTATTCCGGCACCCTGCAGCCACTCCGAGCTTGTACCTGCAAAATAAAAAGACAGTTAGAGCGCATCGTGAAGCAGGCAACAAGCGCTTACTTATGTGCTTCCAGGCGCTTCTATTCATCACACGGGCTCCATCTTCAACTCACTTCAGCCCGTCATCCGCCATCGCCGGAACCCTGCAAAACAAGAGACATCATTACTAAATACTTTTAAAGACATTAGAATTACTCGAAACTTACCGTTCGTGCAGTAAACGACGGACAGCAGTCCTCTGAAGTCAAGAGGCCTGCTCCCCTTATCCAGTGAAGAAACTGGTTACAGCACCCTGCCCCGAGGCAGATGGAGAGCACGGCGTTCACTTACCTAAGGTGAGAGCGTTAACCTTTGGGGTTCTACAGGAGAAGAGAAAGGGAAGAAGAGAGAGACATTCAATAACCCAGTTCATTAATCCCATATTTTCTATCTGCAGACATCTTACCCTTCGAATCAGACATACAGTGCACAGAGGTCCAGCCGTGTGTTACACATCACCTTTGAAAATACGGTATATGCCCAGTCAAGACCGGCGCCTCTACGGGAATCAGGTGAGCGTTACAGAACGCAAAGCCTACCGCAAAACTCCCGTCCAGGCGCTATGGAAACCTTGGATACCGACCAGCTAGCCCAGTTACTTGGGGAACTAAGGGCAGAAGTGCATGCAGCCCGTCAGGAAACGAACACTCAGAGAAGGGAACTGATTATTTCCAAGGAGCGAACAGATGATCTCGCTAGACAATTGCTACAGTCACAAGCCGGACAGACCCCGTTACCCGCATCTGGGGGAAATCTTCCTTCTACATCCTCTATGAATCCAGTGCAGATCAACCTACCTGGGAATGTACCTCTGGCTCCGCCCGAACGATTTTCTGGTGACCCAAAGAGGTTTGCAGTATTTATCAATCAGTGCCGGTTGCATTTCTTATGCCGGCCAGCAGTCTTTCCAACTGATCAAGCTAAAGTAGCTTTCGTGCTTTCGTACCTTAGTGGCAATGCGGCAGACTGGTCGATCCCTCTAGTAAATCAAGATGATCCGGTCCTCCATGATTTTCAAGCTTTTCAGCTCAGTATGGAAAAACTGTTCGCAAGACATTCACAGGGGCAGGCCTTGGACAATGAGCTTCTTTCGTTGCGACAAGGTAATCAAGACCTTTTGGCTTATATTGCGTCTTTCAACAGACTGATAGTGGAAACTCAATGGCCTGAGGACAAAAGGATTACGCTGTTTTATAGAGGTCTACGTGGAGAGCTCAAAGATGTGTTAGCCCAAGTAGTGAATCCCCCACAAGATTGTTCGGACTATATAGACTTAGTCATTCAAATAGATCACAGACTGCAGAACCGGAAGGCCGATCGTTCCAAGTTTGATGCTCGAGTATTTTCCAAGCCGCCAACTCCTTCCAAAGGAGTAGACTCCGGGGAACCCATGCAAATAGGGGGCCTGAAAGGTCCTCTAACACAAAAGGAGCGGGAAAGGAGAAAACAGTTGCAATTATGCCTCTATTGCGGAAACTCAGGGCACTTTCTTCGAGACTGTCCGGTGAAACCTGCCAAGAAGGCAGTAGGAGCTGCAGTTACCAAAGTTACAAACTGTGAGCAGGGAAACAACCTCGCCCGACAAGAATAGAGGTCCTCTTGCCGAGCGTGAAAACCAGTTCCGTGACCTCGCATTTCATGATACCTATGGTCCTCATTAGCCCTGATAATCCGGATCGATTACATGCAATTGAAGCTTACGTCGACAGCGGTGCCATCGGCAATTATGTGGATCATGAACTGGTTTTGAGGATGAATCTAACTCTTTGTCCCAAGGCTGTAAAGGACGTCATTACTACGGTGGATGGACCGGAGATAGCCTCCGGACCAGTAACGCATACCACTCAAGAAGTGACGCTAGTAAGTCAAGGTGGACACCATGAGAAGATCGTGTTCGATGTGATCAAGGCTCCTCAGTTTCAGATTATTCTAGGAATACCTTGGTTAGAGAAACACAATCCTCTGATCGATTGGCGAGCAAGAACGGTCCAGTTTCCAGGATGTGTCTCTACTTGTCACCCTCCACCTGGTGTTGCACTGGCAGCAATTTCTTCAGAGACTCCCCAGTTACCTCCCGAATACCTAGAATACCAAGATGTTTTCCAGAAGGATCAGGCTAACTCTCTACCTCCTCATAGGTCTTATGACTGCCAGATAGACCTGATACCTGGATCTACTCCTCCTTGTAGTAGAATTTATGCCCTCACCGAGCCTGAGAACCTTCACCTTCGACAATACCTGGATCAATACCTGGCAAATGGGTTTATTCGTCCTTCCAAGTCCCCTGCTTCTTCGGCTTTGTTCTTCGTTCCAAAAAAGGAAGGAGACCTTAGAACTTGTATAGATTATCGCTCCCTGAACCAGATCACCGTCAAGAATAGATATCCGTTACCTTTGATCCCTGAACTCCTGGACCAAGTCAGAAAAGCATGCATATATACAAAGCTGGATCTTAGAGGAGCCTACCACTTGGTACGAGTTAAAGAGGGCGATGAATGGAAGACGGCCTTCCGCACCAAATATGGGCTATTTGAATATCAGGTCATGCCCTTCGGACTTGCAATGCCCCGGCCGCCTTTCAATATTTTATGAACGATGTCCTCAGAGAGCTCATAGATGTGTGTGTTGTTGTTTACATTGACGACATCCTCGTTTATTCTTCATCGGAATCTGAACATCAGAAACACGTGAAAATGGTCCTCGAAAGATTGCGTCAACACAAACTTTTCGCTAAGTTGGAAAAATGTGTTTTCAACGTGACTGAAGTTGAATTCTTGGGATTCATATTATCACCTAGCGGAGTGTGTATGGATTCAAAGAAGGTCGATGCAGTTCTCAAATGGCCATCACCATCCTCCATAAAAGGTGTGCAAAGCATGTTAGGCTTCGCTAACTTTTACCGCAGGTTTATCCCCGAATTTTCTCGAATAGTCCAGCCCATCACTGCCTTGTTAAAGAAAAACAAACGTTTTGAATGGTCTACCGAGGCGGAACAAGCTTTCCAGGAATTGAAGACTAAATTTATCTCTGCACCAATCTTAAAACACCCTCGCCCCGAACTCCCCTACATCGTGGAAACTGATGCTTCAAGCCTTGCCATGGGGGCAGTTCTATCACAAAAGGACCCGGTAACCAATCAGTTGCATCCCGTGGCATTTTGGTCCCGCAAATTCTCGCCTCCTGAAATCAATTACACGATTACTGACAAGGAACTTCTGGCTATCAAGTCTGCCTTTAAGGCTTGGCGGCATTATCTGCTGGGGGCGCGACACACCGTTACTGTGATTACGGATCACCGAAACCTGCAATATTTGAAAACCGCAAAAGCCCAATCCTCTAGACAACTCCGTTGGGCATTATTCTTTGCCGAGTTTGACTTCATAATATCGACCTGGTACAAAAAACGGTAAAGCTGATGCCCTTTCTCGGATGGGAGTGGAAGAACACTTGATCAACCCTAAACCTGTACCAATCATTCCCGAACAAAGAATTCTGGGTGTAATCGCCACACAATCCATAGAGGAAGTTAAGGATAAAGCCAGGCAACTTGTAACTCCAGCAGACATACAGAATTGGCATCTGCAGGGAAAGGACTTTGCAGTAAAGGACAACTTATTGTATTTCCAAGAACGATTATACCTGCCCAGCACAGATTTACAGAAAAAAGTAATCTCTTGTTATCACGATTCTTTAATGGAAGGACATCCCGGTATGGCCAAGACCTCAGATAAGATCAAGCGCTACTTCTGGTGGCCGTCTTGGAAAAAAGATATCAGAGACTTTATAATGTCCTGTGGAGTATGCGCCCAAAACAAGAGTCAAAAGGAAAGACCAGCAGGCCTCTTACGCCCTATTGACATCCCACCTCGCCCTTGGCATACGCTTTCTATGGACTTCATCACCGATCTACCTCCATGCTCCGGATACAATACGATTCTAGTAATCGTGGACTTATTCTCCAAGATGGCGCATTTCATTCCGCTCAAAGGCTTGCCAACAGCAGCAACTCTGGCCCGAGAATTTCTCGAAAACATCGTCCGACTGCACGGTTTTCCTTCGGTTCTAATTTCGGATCGAGGTAGTCAATCTATTTCTCATTTTTGGCGAAGTTGCTGTCTGTCGGCTCAAATTGATGTGAGACTATCGCCAAGTCACCACCCTCAGACCGACGGACAAACCGAGAGGACCAATCAAACTCTGGAACAGTATTTACGCTGCATGCTACAACAAACTGAAAAAACTTGGAAAGACATCCTTTGGATAGCCGAATATGCCTACAATAACTCTGTCCATTCGGGAACTGGGAAAACCCCGTTTTTTCTTTTATACGGCAGTCACCCTCGAACCTCGGAGTTGGATCCCCTCCAAGATCTTGAAACACCAGCAGTAGACTACCTGCATTCTACAATCACCCAAGCCTTTAAGGAAGCTGTTTCTCACCTTCAAAGGGCTAAAGAACAATACAAGAAAGGAGCAGATCAACATCGGAAGGAAGCCCCTCAATATCAAGTAGGGGATCAACTATGGTTATCCACCAAATATCTACCTCTAAAAGGGCCACGCACATTCAACCCAAGATACCTTGGTCCCTATTCCATCACTACCATAGTAAACCCAGTAGCGGTCAAGTTGGACTTGCCCCCGCACATGAAGATACATCTGGTCTTCCACGTCTCTCTATTGAAACCCGTGCAACCTCAAACCCGACAAACTAAATCTCCAAAACCCATCCTAGTTGATGGAGAACTCGAGTTTGAAGTCAAAAGCATTCTGGACTCCAAGATCTCCAAATCTAAACTATTTTACCTAATTGACTGGAAAGGCTAAGGCCCCCAAGAGAGATCCTGGGAACCTGCTGAATATGTCCACGCTCCTCGCCTAATCAAAAGATTTCACCGAACATTTCCTGACAAGCCAAAACCCCCGGAGAAGCCCGGTTTGGGAGGGGCCTTGAGGGGGGGTACTGTCATGATCTCTGCTTCCAAAAGGTCAGGGTTTTCCCAACTCCCTTGGAAGCAGATCCATAACCCAGGTTCCGAGTGCCAACCAGTCCCAATTGGGACCTTTTGGATCCAGTCCTGGCGCCAGTGGCACCAGGCTCATAAATATGCCCAGTCCCAGCGCTGGAAGCGCTGGGCTCATAATGCTTGGGTGGACTTACCTGCAGCAGACCATGCTGCTTACTTGCCTGCCAGTTGAGCTTCTGATCCTCTTCTGTTTGGAACTACTTTTCCTGTTGGGTGGGGCAGGAGCCACTCCCTAGGTTCAGAACACTGGAACTCTTCTGGAAAGCAGGAACTCTTTTCTTACCTAGGCGTGGCTGTGGAAGGAGACACCTAAGCACTACAGGAGGCTATTTAAACCACACCCGATGGATGAATCTTGCTTTGCGTTATTCTGCATCCTCTGCAGCAGAACGCTCATCGTGTCTTCTGCATCTGATCCTGGGCCTAAGGAAAAAGGCTTACCATCCTGAATCCAGTCTTCAGCAACACCTATAAAGACAAGAAAGAACAGGTTAGCATTACGGTCTTCAGTGACAGCGCTTCACTTACCTGGTCCATCGGCTGCATTCCGGCATCTGAAAGACAAAGGCTTACCTACTCTTCGTGCGCTCCGGAGGTCTTCGCACTGCATTCCGGCATCTGAAAGACAAAAGCTTACCAACTCTTCGCACGCTCCGGAGGCCTTCGGCGCTGCATCCCGCACCTGAAAGACAAAACAAGGTGCGTTTAAAGACATTGGGGAACTTTAATACTCACGTGCCATTACTCCTTTCCACATCTAACCCAGTGGGTATTCCGGCACCCTGCAGCCACTCCGAGCTTGTACCTGCAAAATAAAAAGACAGTTAGAGCGCATCGTGAAGCAGGCAACAAGCGCTTACTTATGTGCTTCCAGGCGCTTCTATTCATCACACGGGCTCCATCTTCAACTCACTTCAGCCCGTCATCCGCCATCGCCGGAACCCTGCAAAACAAGAGACATCATTACTAAAGACTTTTAAAGACATTAGAATTACTCGAAACTTACCGTTCGTGCAGTAAACGACGGACAGCAGTCCTCTGAAGTCAAGAGGCCTGCTCCCCTTATCCAGTGAAGAAACTGGTTACAGCACCCTGCCCCGAGGCAGATGGAGAGCACGGCGTTCACTTACCTAAGGTGAGAGCGTTAACCTTTGGGGTTCTACAGGAGAAGAGAAAGGGAAGAAGAGAGAGACATTCAATAACCCAGTTCATTAATCCCATATTTTCTATCTGCAGACATCTTACCCTTCGAGTCAGACATACAGTGCACAGAGGTCCAGCCCAAAGAGCCAGCCGTGTGTTACACATCACCTTTGAAAATACGGTATACGCCCAGTCAAGACCGGCGCCTCTACGGGAATCAGGTGAGCGTTACACCCAATGGTTTCCCAGTGGAAATGTGGAAGAGGCTGGGAGAACCAATCATAGGCCACATGCACAGCATGCTGGTGCGCTCCCAGAATGAAGGGCAGTTCCCTCATGATCTCAGGCAGGCAGCCATTGTGCTGATCTCCAAGCCTGGGAAATCACCTGAGCTCTGCAGCTCATACAGGCTGATCTCACTCATCAATGGAGAGGCCAAGGTTCTCGCCACATTCTTGCCAATTGATTGCTAGGGGGCATACACTCCCTGGTCCACCCAGATCAATGTGGATTCATGCCGTCCAGATACACCCGGATGAACCTGCAAAGAGTGCAATTCGTTATCGACCGGGCTGCTGCGATTGATGACCCACTTGCATTACTGGCGGTAGATTTCGAAAAAGCCTTCGACTTAGTGGGATTGGAGGCCATGTGGGCTATCATGGACCGGATGGGATTCGTCACCAACTATATGGCGTGGGTCAAGATGCTGTATGATTCTCTCGAAGCTGTAGTGAGGGTTAATGTGACCACCTCCAGGGCTTTTAGGTTGGGGCGGGGCACCAGGCAGGGCTGCCCTTCTGACCCCTACTGTTTACACTGGCCATAGAACTGCTCTTAATCAGGTTCAGGTCGTCAATGGAATGGTCTGGTTTTGTGTGACCGTGGGGTGGGGAAGACCGGGTCTCACTCTATGCAGATGACCTTGAGTAACCCCAAGACTTTGTGCCCGGCAGTTACGAATATTCTTACCGAATATCAGCTCTTTTGCGGCCTGAAAGGAAATAAACAGAAAACTGTCCTCTTCCCGCCCCAAGGCAGGGCTGACGTGATCCCGCGGCACTGCCCTTACTCGGTCTCCATCCAGAACTTTGTATACCTGGGTATCGACCATCAGCCCTAACCCGAGGATTTCAATAGCCTCAACCTGCAACCGGTGGTAGATAGGTTTGAAGCAAACGTCACCCACTGGCAATCACTCCCACTGACGATGATGGGCAGAGCGCCTCTCTTTAAAATGCTCTCTCGCCCAAGATTTCTTTGTCCTTCAGAACGCCCCCCTTCATGTCCCCAACCCAACCTTTGCGTCCATAGAGGTCACCCTTCTGAGACTCATTTTGGGAGGGAAACAGCCCAGCATAGCATTAAAAAACCTACAGAGCTCCGTCTGGGAAGGAGGAATAGGCTTGCCATGCGTCCTGGCTTACTATTGGGCTGCACAACTGGGGGTGGTAAATGATTGGCTCCATGGGGCCCCCAGGCTTCCACATATAGGTGGAGAGATCAGGAGTATGGGGCGATTACACCCCTCCGAGCACTGTACGGCATTGTAGAAATCAGGACAGTAGGCGAAGTGGAGTTTTGTAGACCTTTATTACACAATGTCTTAACCAAGGTAGTTGGACTCCAGGTTGACCCCACAGTTACTTCACTGTGAGTAAAAGGCACCAGGAGTTCCTCTTCTCTTTGAGTGTCTCCTACTCTCACGGACCCGGATAGGCCCACCAGTTGCTCTCACTCTCCTCTCCTTCTCCCTGCAAAAAGCAACAAAAACGCCATTAGGCCAGTCCCTTTTATACCTGGGGTTTGGAGGGAAAAAGGGCCAATCTGGGACAACTTCCCTCCCCCCCTGTCTGATTGGTGGGGACCCTAGGCACCCACCCTCTATGAATAGTGCTGCCTCCTCCCCACCTCCTCCTTTATCCTGGCTGCCTGGCTCTAGCTTCCCCTCCCTGCTGTCAGCCACACCCTCTCCCTTGGCCCCGACCCCCCAACATTGTGTCTCCCTCGAGGCATGACTCCCGGAGGCCCGTCCTGCTTGAGGCCCCATGCTACCATTCTGGGTCTGCCCTGCATGAGGTAAGGAGGGGGTTCTGGTTGGCTGCCCCCGATGGGTCCTTGCCCAGCTGTCTGGCGCACCGCACAAGTCGGGCTCTCTAGTTCCCGAGCCTCGCCGCCGCTCGCCGCCGGAGGCCGCCGAGGTAGGTTGTGCTCACGGGTCTCCCAGCCGCAGCGCCAGTGAACCCGGTCCTCGTGGGCACACGCGGCGCTGCGGCTGTGAGCACCCGCGGCGCCGCGGCTGCAACGTCGGCACCGTCGCGGGACGCCGACAAGGCTCTCCCTTTAACTGGGACGCCTTCCCGGTGCCCGCGTTCGGCGCCGCACATGCCCGCGGCACAGCGGGCTCCTCTGGCCGTGCGTCCCGCTCTCCCTCTCCGTCCACCCTCACATCCCCACAGGCATGTAAGGGGATTTGACTGACCCGTCCAGGATGACACGACAGGTCTGCAAGGTTTGGGCAGAAGCTATCCAACACATCAACTGGGGAGGGAGACCCATGCTAGACAAACCCCTCTGGAACAATGCACACATCCCTAAAAACCTCAAAATGGGACATTTCATCAGATGGGAGGAAATGGGGATACCGTCCATAGCAGATGTGGCGAGGGATGGGCATCTAGCACCATTTAGCGATATGCAGGACAGGTTTGCACGACCCACTGGAGAGCGAAACAGACACATGCAACTTACACATGCTATCTGAGCCCAATTTCCAGTTCTGACAGATGTCCCAAAGTGCTCCCCCCTAGAAGTAAACATGCTCCAAGCTGGGATCCCGGCTAAGGTCACGTCCACACTGTACCAGGTGATTACCGCCTTTGGGGCCCAGGAGCTCTCTGGGTTCTGGGAGAAATGGGAGAGGGTGATAGGCCCGCGAGAATCCGAGGAATGGGTCGAGGCGCTAATATTCCCACGGGAGATTGGCATAGACTCTAAACTCTGCTTAATACAGTTACAAATATTACATTAGGCCTATTACTCCAGGGCCTCAATGATGTAATGCGGGGTCGTGAAGGATGGAGACTGTCTACAATGCCGTAGGGACGAGGGAACTTTTTTCCATATGCTCGGGGGCTGCGATGTCCTTCAAGACTTTTGGAGCCAATGCATCCACAGCATCAACATGGTCCTGGGATCTCCTGTCCCGCACGACCCAAAAATGGTGATACTCAGGATCTGGGGGGGAAGTGGATTATACCAAAAGCGAAAATAAAAATTCTCTCTCTGGCACTCGGACTCGGAAAAAGACTCATAGCCTCCGCATGGGGATCCCCGGACAGATTGTGCCTAAACTGATGGGTCAACGAGATGGACCGATGCGCATCACTGGAAAGCGGATATACAATGCCAGGGGCGGCCCTGGGAAACACCTGAAAGTCTGGGGCAGATGGACCGAGAGCATTTAACCACCTTGCCTGGAGGGAATGTATGTCTGGGGTAACATGGAACCCCGAAGAGTGAAGACACAACCATTGGTCCCACACTCTCTATTCGCCTCTCCCCGGGTCTGCTCCCTGGGATGCTCACATACACCCTCCCGTGATTCCATGTCGCTTAAATAATGTAATGCACTGTATCTTGAAATGTGACCATGCTTGACTATTGTCTGATGCTTGAATTCTTTATTGTGACGTGTTTTATAATCGATAAAAAGAAATATTACAAAAATTCAAAAAAGAAACATTTAAAAAAAAAAAGATCCGGCATCGGCATGGCGGTTCCTGCAACAGCAAAACATAGTTTCAGCAGACTGGGAAAGGCAGAGTCAACAAGGACAGAATACACCCCTCTGCCACAACAAGAACGCACAGGCTCGAAAGGGAAGTAGCAAAAAGCTGGCAGAGGGCCAGGTGGCTGGGACCCGGATCAGAGGAAGTGCACCAGTCGACCCTAAAAACAATCCAGCAATGAATCACCGAAAAGGCACACCGTTTGATTCCAGATAGAAACACGGGAGGGAGAAAAACTACGATCTAAAGACATGAGAAAAGACAATACCAGGATATAAAAACTAAAAATAACAAAAATGGAAAAACAATAAAAACAGGCCTGTTATTCTAGAAACATACCTTCAACGAATCACGGGGACAGGAACAAGAGGGACGCACCATGGAGCGACGTTGGCCACACCGGCCATCTACCTCCCCAACAGTACCACAAACACAGTATATATGGGAAAAAGGAGCGATCCCCCAGTTGTCTTCCAGCAACCGCATATATGGGCTTTTCAGGCTAATATTGGGTCAGGGCTGACTGGTTGGCCCGCCCAATGTTACAATTTCTGTTTTTCTGTTGGCCCACGGTTGGGCCAGAGTTTCAAAATGTTATGGAAGATCTTCCACTGGTCATATGTTTTGAGAGGAGGACAAGGGACGGACACAGGAGTCATACATGACCTGTTTGATCATATCAACAAGGATCCCACAGAGCCGCATGTTAGATCAACTCACACAACAGCATGATGGCCGAACTCACCCTGATAACCCTGAACATCCAAGGCTTAGGCCACCTTATAAAACGCAAGCGCATGCTCAATTATATGAGAGATTTGCAAGGAGATATCATATTTCTACAAGAGACACACCTCAACAAAACAGAACCGGAAAAGCTGGTACGAGGATGGATGGGCACAGCGATACACTCACCAAGTCACGGAAAACGAGGGGTATCCATCCTGGTTCATAAGTGGGTCCCCTTTCAGGTGCAACATACATGCAATGATAAAGAGGGCTGATTCATTCTAGCAGAATCCGGCATCAACCTTTTACCCTACTAAACATATATGCCCCCACAACCGACACACCAGCCTTCTTTACACGCATGTTTGCCAAGTCTGCCCAATACCTGGGGAACCTCACCATAATAGGCGGAGACATGAACGTAACCCTAGACCCGGACCTGGATCGCCAGGGCTCAAAGCCCAGCAACCTGCCCCACCCCAAGAAAAGATTGACCCTCCAGGCACTAATGTCTGACCTACAGCTAATAGACATTTGGCGCAACACCCACGCAAACCAGCACGACTTCACATTCTACTCACATCGCCACAACAGCTACTCCAAGTTAGACTATTGGTTGATGCCAGCCAACACAGCATACATGGCAACCGACTGCAAAATGTTGCCGTTGACCATCTCAGATCACGCCCTGATCACACTACATATCATGCTCCCATAGACGACCTGCAAGCCCCCGGAGTGGCGTCTCAACTTGCGCATCCTACAATACCCAGGCATAGTGGAACAATTATTAGACGATATAGAGGGATTTTGGGACAGCAATGAGCAAACAGGTTTTACTCCACATAGATGCTGGGACGCCTTTAAAGCATATCTAAGAGAGCAGTTCATATCACGGTGGTCTTATAAGAAAAAGAAATGGGGAGAAACAGAGGCTCGCCTGACGGATGAGCTCAAGAAATTAGAAGCAAGGCACAAAGCTACCCGGGACAGTCAACTACAGTCCCATCTCCTAAAATTGAGAGCGGAAATTAGACAAATAACCACAGACAGCGTGCAAAAGTCATTTACGTGTTGGTCACAAAAATACTACCTCGAAAGCGATACACCCCTTCATTTGACTCAAACAACGTCAGGCCGCACAAATGATTACAACCATCAGGGACAATGCAAACAACCCATTGGTAGGTGATGAACAAATTAATGGCAGATGCACAGAATACTATCGTGAGCTGTACACAGCAACCAATACATGCACACCGAATGCTATAGGAGCCTTCCTAGACACGGTTCCCATTCCTCAAATAGTGGCAGAACGAGTAGAGGATTTAGGCACTCACATAACAGCTGCGGAAATGTCCCTGGCGATACACTCCCTGATTCAGGGGAAAGCGGCAGGCCCCGATGGGATTCCAATCGACCTATGCAAGAGCATGGTCGAGGTAGTGGACCCCGAAACTAGAAGTATTCAAAGAAGCGCTTTCCCAGAAGCAACTACTGAAGTTGATGCTAGCAGCCAACATCATAGTCTTCCACAAGAGCGGCAGGGATCCAGAAGCATGTGGCTCGTATAGGCCCATCTCACTAATCAATGCAGACGCAAACGTTTTAGCTAAATGCCTTGCACATAGAATAGAAAGTACACTTCCACAGCTAATACACAAAGACCAAACGGGCTTCATAAAGAGTAGACACTCCAGCGATAATATTTGCAGACTGCTACACATCATAGCAGGAGAAAGGGACCCATACGATGCCATCCTGGCGGTAGACAGAGAAAAGGCATTTGATAAAGTACAATGGGAGTTTATATTCCACGTCCTCCCCAGATATGGTTTGGGGTGGCCTCTGCAGAATTGGCCCTTCAGTCGGGTACACACCAAGCATCTCCGCTGTCACCCCTACTTTACGCTGTAAACATCGTACCCCTAGCAATTAAAATGCGTATAGATCCAAACTGGACAGGGATACGCCAAGGGTCAGAAGAGCACTGTGTATCGTTGTATGCAGACAACCTACTCCTATATGTAAGCAAAACCCCTACGAACCTCCCTTATATAAAATCCCTTTTGCAAAGCATTGGCCCGATGGTAGGGTACATGGTCAGTTGGAGTATATCTGAGGTGTTTCCCCTGAGACAAGACGTCCCGTGGGACCCGGGTGGGATTGCGCCGTTCACCCTACAACCTCAATCCATAAAATACTTAGGGATTTGCATAAGCGCTTCTGTAGCGGAACTCCGTGACCCCAACTATATGCCGGTCCTCCAGAGCAGTAAAATAGATCTAGTAAGATGGGACACCTTGGCCCTCTTCCTGATGGGTTGTATAAATGCACTACAGATGAATTCTTTCCCCAAGCTGATATATATATAGCCATGATAATCCCAGGAGGCCCAACTTCGTTTATGCTAAATGACCTCGACAAAGCTATTGCCAAATTTATATGGCACAGGAAGAAAGCATGGGTCCGTCTCCCTATCCTACAAGCAGACAATACCAACGGGGCACTGGCAGCCCCCTCACTGAAAACCTATTATCCAGCGGCACAAATAAGCTGGGTGCAGTGATGGTTAAACCCAAGTGACGATACCAGCTGGCGGCACATGGAACTAGACATGATGGCCCCACTGACCCCAATAGAGATTATGGCCACGCCACCTCACAAACTCCCATCAAGGCTAAGAGCACACCCAATTGTAGGTCCGACCATCCAACAATGGCACAGACTCCAAGCAGCGCAGGGAATACCAATCCGAGTAGCGCCAACATGGGCTACCATTCGGTCGATCCTGGCATATCGGCAACCACAGGTAATCCATCGAAATCAACCAGCCAGATGGGCAAACACACGGGCAATGGATATCATAGAAGGTGGAACATTTGTACACTTTAAAGATGCTAGACACATCCTGGACCTGGGGCAAGGGGACTGGCTATGCTACTGCACCATCCAAGCTACGATCCGGGAATACACAACAGCAGAAACCCAATCACTGCCCCCCCGCGCAATGCGAGAAAGCAATGGAGCAACACATGGCCACATTCCTACAGATACGCATATACTACTCCATGGCAGTGCTGGATAACAAAGGCAGAATGCTCACATTAGCGGCACTGTGGACAGAAGACCTGGGAGTCTCTATCAGTATCCCGGACATACACAACTGCTTCTCGGCTATCCCGGCCGCCTCCCTCTCCATAAAAAACAGAGAGATACAGTACAAAATTCTCCAAAGACTACTTTACCCCCGTTAAACTCTATAAAATGGGGCTTCAACCCATGACACTGTGCTGGAGAGGCTGCAAGGGCACTGGTTCAATGGGACACATGCTCTGGTCCTGCCCCATCCTGGACACGTATTGGTGCAAAATACATAGACAGCTCTCAGACATTGATGGGGTGGATGTAGCCTTTAACCCCAAGGCAATGCTCTTAGGCACAGAAGGAACAGAATGGCTTACAGACGGGCTCAAACGCAAGCTCATAGGCCTTGGAGTTTTCACCGCCCGGAAATTCCAGGTGACCCACTGGAAGGCAACACAGCCACCCTCACACAAGGACTGGGTTGCCACCCTCACCAAGACATGCTGCCTGGAACAGGCAGGCTCCAACAAAATCTCGAGATGCAAGCCAACTAGGGGGGCCCATACGAGGAGTTGCTAGAGACATTTACCTGAACTTAGATGGCGTGCGCAGAAAACATGACATACCTAATGCCACCGCCACCTGGTGGCAGCACTTGGAATTGCAAACCCCTCCCACACATCAGTTTCAGGTTGGGTGCACAAACTATCACCCTTCGGATGGGTGGGGGCCAGGGGTACAGGTGGGCGGTAATAATGGGGGGCGTTTCTCATAATACCATGAGAAACGCTTCTGACATAACCAACACAACATGGCCATATCTTCTTGAACTGTTATGTCTCTCCTTTTTTTATGTTTATCCATAAGACGCACTTGACTGTCTGAAATCCTTATGCTGTTGTTAATGTTAATGAAAAACCAATAAACAGATTTTTTTTAAAAAGTACACATTGGGGATGCCCTTAGCAATTGGAGATATTAAAAGCATGTTAGTGGCTGCAGTTGGCAACCGAGCTGAAAGTGTATGGGTGAAAGCGGGATACCTGGGAGTAACGTTGAGCAATGATGCCCATGTGGGATGCATTGTGGGGGGTGTGTCATGATCTCTGCTTCCAAAAGGTCAGGGTTTTTCCAACTCCCTTGGAAGCAGATCCATAACCCAGGTTCCGAGTGCCAACCAGTCCCAATTGGGACCTTTTGGACCCAGTCCTGGCGCCAGTGGCACCAGGCTCATAAATATGCCCAGTCCCAGCGCTGGAAGCGCCGGGCTCATAATGCTTGGGTGGACTTACCTGCAGCAGACCATGCTGCTTACTCACCTGCCAGTTGAACCCCTGATCCTCTTCTGTTTGGGACTACTTTTCCTGTTGGGTGGGGCTGGAGCCACTCCCTAGATTCAGAACACTGGAACTCTTCTGGAAAGCAGGAACTCTTTTCTTACCTACGCGTGGCTGTGTAAGGAGACACCTAAGCACTACAGGAGGCTATTTAAACCACACCCGATGGATGAATCTTGCTTTGCGTTATTCTGCATCCTCTGCAGCAGAACGCTCATCGTGTCTTCTGCATCTGATCCTGGGCCTAAGGAAAAAGGCTTACCATCCTGAATCCAGTCTACAGCAACACCTATAAAGATAAGAAAGAACAGGTTAGCATTACGGTCTTCAGTGACAGCTCTTCACTTACCTGGTCCATCGGCTGTCACCAACGCCTCGCGCTGCCTTCCGGCATCTGAAAGACAAAGGCTTACCTACTCTTCGTGCGCTCCGGAGGTCTTCACACTGCATTCCGGCATCTGAAAGACAAAAGCTTACCAACTCTTCGCACGCTCCGGAGGCCTTCGGCGCTGCATCCCGCATCTGAAAGACAAAACAAGGTGCGTTTAAAGACATTGGGGAACTTTAATACTCACGTGCCATTACTCCTTTCCACATCTAACCCAGTGGGTATTCCGGCACCCTGCAGCCGCTCTGAACTTGTACCTGCAAAATAAAAAGACAGTTAGAGCGCATCGTGAAGCAGGCAACAAGCGCTTACTTACGTGCTTCCAGGCGCTTCTATTCATCACACGGGCTCCATCTTCAACTCACTTCAGCCCGTCATCCGCCATCGCCAGAACCCTGCAAAACAAGAAACATCATTACTAAAGACTTTAAAGACATTAGAATTACTCGAAACTTACAGTTCGTGCAGTAAACGACGGACAGCAGTCCTCTGAAGTCAAGAGGCCTGCTCCCCTTATCCAGTGAAGAAACTGGTTACAGCACCCTGCCCCGAGGCAGATGGAGAGCACGGCGTTCACTTACCTAAGGTGAGACCGTTAACCTTTGGGGTTCTACAGGAGAAGAGAAAGGGAAGAAGAGAGAGACATTCAATAACCCAGTTCCTTAATCCCATATTTTCTATCTGCAGACATCTTACCCTTCAAGACAGACATACAGTGCACAGAGGTCCAGCCCAAAGAGCCAGCCGTGTGTTACACATCACCTTTGAAGATACGGTATACGCCCAGTCAAGACCGGCGCCTCTACGGGAATCAGGTGAGCGTTACAGAACGCAAAGCCTACCACAAAACTCCCGTCCAGGCGCTATGGAAACCTCGGATACCGACCAGCTAGCCCAGTTACTTGGGGAACTAAGGGCAGAAGTGCATGCAGCCCGTCAGGAAACTAACGCTCTAAGAAGGGAACTGATTATTTCCAAGGAGCGAACATATGATCTCGCTAGACAATTGCTACAGTCACAAGCCGGACAGACCCCGTTACCCGCATCTGGGGGAAATCTTCCTTCTACATCCTCTATGAATCCAGTGCAGATCAACCTACCTGGGAATGTACCTCTGGCTCCGCCCGAACGATTTTCTGGTGACCCAAAGAGGTTTGCAGTATTTATCAATCAGTGCCGGTTGCATTTCTTATGCCGGCCAGCAGCCTTTCCAACTGATCAAGCTAAAGTAGCCTTCGTGCTTTCGTACCTTAGTGGCAATGCGGCAGACTGGTCGATCCCTCTAGTAAATCAAGATGATCCGGTCCTCCATGATTTTCAAGCTTTTCAGCTCAGTATGGAAAAACTGTTCGCAAGACATTCACAGGGGCAGGCCTTGGACAATGAGCTTCTTTCGTTGCGACAAGGTAATCAAGACCTTTTGGCTTATATTGCGTCTTTCAACAGACTGATAGTGGAAACTCAATGGCCTGAGGACAAAAGGATTACGCTGTTTTATAGAGGTCTACGTGGAGAGCTCAAAGATGTGTTAGCCCAAGTAGTGAATCCCCCACAAGATTGTTCGGACTATATAGATTTAGTCGTTCAAATAGATCACAGACTGCAGAACAGGAAGGCCGATCGTTCCAAGTTTGATGCTCGAGTATTTTCCAAACCGCCAACTCCTTCCAAAGGAGTAGACTCCGGGGCACCCATGCAAATAGGGGGTCTGAAAGGTCCTCTAACACAAAAGGAGCGGGAAAGGAGAAAACAGTTGCAATTATGCCTCTATTGCGGAAACTCAGGGCACTTTCTTCGAGACTGTCCGGTGAAACCTGCCAAGAAGGCAATAGGAGCTGCAGTTACCAAAGTTACAAACTTTGAGCAGGGAAACGACCTCGCCCGACAAGAATAGAGGTCCTCTTGCCGAGCGTGAAAACCAGTTCCGTGAACTCGCATTTCGTGATACCTATGGTCCTCATTAGCCCTGATAATCCGGATCGATTACATGCAATTGAAGCTTACGTCGACAGCGGTGCCATCGGCAATTATGTGGATCATGAAATGGTTTTGAGGATGAATCTGACTCTTTGTCCCAAGGCTGTAAAGGACGTCATTACTACGGTGGATGGTACGGAGATAGCCTCCGGGCCAGTAACGCATACCACTCAAGAGGTGACGCTAGTAAGTCAAGATGGACACCATGAGAAGATCATGTTCGATGTGATCAAGGCCCCTCAGTTTCAGATTATTCTAGGAATACCTTGGTTAGAGAAACACAATCCTCTGATCGATTGGCGAGCAAGAACGGTCCAGTTTCCAGAATGTGTCTCTACTTGTCACCCTCCACCTGGTGTTGCACTGGCAGCAATTTCTTCAGAGACTCCCCAGTTACCTCCCGAATACCTAGAATACCAAGATGTTTGCCGGAAGGATCAGGCTAACTCTCTACCTCCTCATAGGTCTTATGACTGCCAGATAGACCTGATACCTGGATCTACTCCTTGTAGTAGAATTTATGCCCTCACCGAGCCTGAGAACCTTCACCTTCGACAATACCTGGATCAATACCTGGCAAATGGGTTTATTCGTCCTTCCAAGTCCCCTGCTTCTTCAGCTTTGTTCTTCGTTCCAAAAAAGGAAGGAGACCTTAGAACTTGTATAGATTATCGCTCCCTGAACCAGATCACCGTTAAGAATAGATATCCGTTACCTTTGATCCCTGAACTCCTGGACCAAGTCAGAAAAGCATGCATATATACAAAGCTGGATCTTAGAGGAGCTTACCACTTGGTACGAGTAAAAGAGGGCGATGAATGGAAGACGGCCTTCCGCACCAAGTTGGGCTATTTGAATATCAGGTCATGCCCTTCGGACTTTGCAATGCCCCGGCCGCCTTTCAATATTTTATGAACGATGTCCTCAGAGAGCTCATAGATGTGTGTGTTGTTGTTTACATTGACGACATCCTCGTTTATTCTTCATCGGAATCTGAACATCGGAAACACGTGAAAATGGTCCTCGAAAGATTGCGTCAACACAAACTTTTCGCTAAGTTGGAAAAATGTGTTTTCAACGTGACTGAAGTTGAATTCTTGGGATTCATATTATCACCTGGCGGAGTGCGTATGGATTCAAAGAAGGTCGATGCAGTTCTCAAATGGCCATCACCATCCTCCGTAAAAGGTGTGCAAAGCATGTTAGGCTTCGCTAACTTTTACCGCAGGTTTATCCCCGAATTCTCTCGAATAGTCCAGCCCATCACTGCCTTGTTAAAGAAAAACAAACATTTTGAATGGTCTACCGAGGCGGAACAAGCTTTCCAGGATTTGAAGACTAAATTTATCTCTGCACCAATCTTAAAACACCCTCGCCCCGAACTCCCCTACATCGTGGAAACTGATGCTTCAAGCCTTGCCATGGGGGCAGTTCTATCACAAAAGGACCCGGTAACCAATCAGTTGCATCCCGTGGCATTTTGGTCCCGCAAATTCTCGCCTTCTGAAATCAATTACACGATTACTGACAAGGAACTTCTTGCTATCAAGTCTGCCTTTAAGGCTTGGCGGCATTATCTGCTGGGGGCCCGACACACCGTTACTGTGATTACGGATCACCGAAACCTGCAATATTTGAAAACCGCAAAAGCCCAATCCTCTAGACAACTCCGTTGGGCATTATTCTTTGCCGAGTTTGACTTCATAATTACCTATCGACCTGGTACAAAGAATGGTAAAGCTGATGCCCTTTCTCGGATGGGAGTGGAAGAACACTTGATCAACCCTAAACCTGTACCAATCATTCCCGAACAAAGAATTCTGGGTGTAATCGCCACAGAATCCATAGAGGAAGTTAAGGATAAAGCCAGGCAACTTGTAACTCCAGCAGACATACAGAATTGGCATCTGCAGGGAAAGGACTTTGCAGTAAAGGACAACTTATTGTATTTCCAAGAACGATTATACCTACCCAGCACAGATTTACAGAAAAAAGTAATCTCTTGTTATCACGATTCTTTAATGGAAGGACATCCCGGTATGGCCAAGACCTCAGAAAAGATCAAGCGCTACTTCTGGTGGCCGTCTTGGAAAAAAGATATCAGAGACTTTATAATGTCCTGTGGAGTATGCGCCCAAAACAAGAGTCAAAAGGAAAGACCAGCAGGCCTCTTACGCCCTATTGACATCCCACCTCGCCCTTGGCATACGCTTTCTATGGACTTCATCACCGATCTACCTCCATGCTCCGGATACAATACGATTCTAGTAATCGTGGACTTATTCTCCAAGATGGCGCACTTCATTCCGCTCAAAGGCTTGCCAACAGCAGCAACTCTGGCCCGAGAATTTCTCGAAAACATCGTCCGACTGCACGGTTTTCCTTCGGTTCTAATTTCGGATCGAGGTAGTCAATTTATTTCTCATTTTTGGCGAAGTTGCTGTCGGTCGGCTCAAATTGATGTGAGACTATCGACCAGTCACCACCCTCAGACGGACGGACAAACCGAGAGGACCAATCAAACTCTGGAACAGTATTTACGCTGCATGCTGCAACAAACTGAAAAAACTTGGAAAGACATCCTTTGGATAGCCGAATATGCCTACAATAACTCTGTCCATTCGGGAACTGGGAAAACCCCGTTTTTTCTTTTGTACGGCAGTCACCCTCGAACCTCAGAGTTGGATCCCCTCCAAGATCTTGAAACACCAGCAGTAGACTACCTGCATTCTACAATCACCCAAGCCTTTAAGGAAGCTGTTTCTCACCTTCAAAGGGCTAAAGAACAATACAAGAAAGGAGCAGATCAACATCGGAAGGAAGCCCCTCAATATCAAGTAGGGGATCAAGTCTGGTTATCCACCAAATATCTACCTCTAAAAGGGCCACGCACATTCAACCCAAGATACCTTGGTCCCTATTCCATCACTACCATAGTAAACCCAGTAGCGGTCAAGTTGGACTTGCCCCCGCACATGAAGATACATCCGGTCTTCCACGTCTCTCTATTAAAACCCGTGCAACCTCAAACCCGACTAACTAAATCTCCAAAACCTATCCTAGTTGATGGAGAACTCGAGTTTGAAGTCAAAAGCATTCTGGACTCCAAGATCTCCAAATCGACTGGAAAGGCTACGGCCCCCAAGAGAGATCCTGGGAACCTGCTGAATATGTCCACGCTCCTCGCCTAATCAAAAGATTTCACCGAACATTTCCTGACAAGCCAAAACCCACGGAGGAGCCCGGTTTGGGAGGGGCCTTGAGGGGGGGTACTGTCATGATCTCTGCTTCCAAAAGGTCAGGGATTTTCCAACTCCCTTGGAAGCAGATCCATAACCCAGGTTCCGAGTGCCAACCAGTCCCAATTGGGACCTTTTGGACCCAGTCCTGGCGCCAGTGGCACCAGGCTCATAAATATGCCCAGTCCCAGCGCTGGAAGCGCCGGGCTCATAATGCTTGGGTGGACTTACCTGCAGCAGACCATGCTGCTTACTTGCCTGCCAGTTGAGCCTCTGATCCTCTTCTGTTTGGAACTACTTTTCCTGTTGGGTGGGGCAGGAGCCACTCCCTAGATTCAGAACACTGGAACTCTTCTGGAAAGCAGGAACTCTTTTCTTACCTAGGCGTGGCTGTGGAAGGAGATACCTAAGCACTACAGGAGGCTATTTAAACCACACCCGATGGATGAATCTTGCTTTGCGTTATTCTGCATCCTCTGCAGCAGAACGCTCATCGTGTCTTCTGCATCTGATCCTGGGCCTAAGGAAAAAGGCTTACCATCCTGAATCCAGTCTTCAGCAACACCTATAAAGACAAGAAAGAACAGGTTAGCATTACGGTCTTCAGTGACAGCTCTTCACTTACCTGGTCCATCGGCTGTCACCAACGCCTCCCGCTGCATTCCGGCATCTGAAAGACAAAGGCTTACCTACTCTTCGTGCGCTCCGGAGGTCTTCACACTGAATTCCGGCATCTGAAAGACAAAAGCTTACCAACTCTTCGCACGCTCCGGAGGCCTTCGGCGCTGCATCCCGCATCTGAAAGACAAAACAAGGTGCGTTTAAAGACATTGGGGAACTTTAATACTCACGTGCCATTACTCCTTTCCACATCTAACCCAGTGGGTATTCCGGCACCCTGCAGCCGCTCTGAACTTGTACCTGCAAAATAAAAAGACAGTTAGAGCGCATCGTGAAGCAGGCAACAAGCGCTTACTTACGTGCTTCCAGGCGCTTCTATTCATCACACGGGCTCCATCTTCAACTCACTTCAGCCCGTCATCCTCCATCGCCGGAACCCTGCAAAACAAGAAACATCATTACTAAAGACTTTAAAGACATTAGAATTACTCGAAACTTACAGTTTGTGCAGTAAACGACGGACAGCAGTCCTCTGAAGTCAAGAGGCCTGCTCCTCTTATCCAGTGAAGAAACTGGTTACAGCACCCTGCCCAGAGGCAGATGGAGAGCACGGCGTTCACTTACCTAAGGTGAGAGCGTTAACCTTTGGGGTTCTACAGGAGAAGAGAAAGGGAAGAAGAGAGAGACATTCAATAACCCAGTTCCTTAATCCCATATTTTCTATCTGCAGACATCTTACCCTTCAAGTCAGACATACAGTGCACAGAGGTCCAGCCCAAAGAGCCAGCCGTGTGTTACACATCACCTTTGAAGATACGGTATACGCCCAGTCAAGACCGGCGCCTCTACGGGAATCAGGTGAGCGTTACAGGGTGTTCCCAGACACTCCAAATTTAGAATCCATCATGCAGTGTACTATGGGGGATGATGAAGATACTGCTCAGTTTATTCTCGGGGTTCAAGAGATGTGGAGGGCAGAAACAGGCAACGCCTGGGACCGATCCACTGCCCTTCTCTATTTTATAGTGAAACAGGGCCTATCCAAGAAAGTACAGAAGGCACTCGACAAAATGGCGGGGGTAGAAGCCAAAGTACTGCCCGAAATTCAGAACATTATTGTTCACCATTGTAGAAGGATAAAAGAGTGTGAGAAGGAAACGATTCAGAGACGACAGGCTGAGGAAGAGAAACTGGTCCAAAATAAATTACTGAAAGCAGCTGTGGTGGCAACATAGCCAGCAACGGCACAAGCAGAGGAGTGAGGGTACGCCCCCACTGCGGCGGATGCAAGAATAGCGAGAGTGTGGGCTGAAAGAGGACAAGGACAGTGGGGCGGCAGCCAGCAATTTTCAGGACCACTGTGTCAAGGATGGCAGTAACGAAGGTTAGGTGGGTTCAGAGGATCGAGGGGATGCAGACTTGGGGGACTGGGGCCACAAGGGGGGGGAGCAGGGCAGTGCTGGACATGTGGGAGGTGGGGGCACTTCTCCAGAGAATGTTGGAGTAGACAGGGTGTGGGATACAACTACAATCAGCAGACTATCGCCCTCCACCCCAAGGGACCCCCCAAGGCCCACCTCCCAGAATGACCTCCATACCCTACGAGATCCATCAAGCTTACACACAGCTACCCCTGCAGGTTCCTGCCCCCTGCCAACTGCAATACCTGCAGCAAACAGTTCAGCATTATCAACCCTGCACTAACATGCGGCAAGTAGACTACAGGAATGCATTTAGTAGCACACCCAATGGCACAGTGGCCCCATTCCAAGGCACTACCTTGGTAGGGGGAAACCCTTTCTCGTTTCCTGGGACAGACACATACCCTGACTAGGACAGCCCACAGAGAGCACTTGCGTGTCCAGTCCTGTCAATGACCCTAAATCCAGACGAGGAACCGTTGGTGGGGGCAGAGAAAGGGAACAAACAATTCTTCATTATACTCAGGAGAGAAGCCGTGCATCAGTGAAGGTGTTTTCCCACTTTCATGAAAACCTTCACACACAGGGATTCTCTGGGGCTGTTTTAACAGTTCCATACACAAAAGTGGGAGGGAAAGTTACACTGGCCCCCCTCTTATACTCTGAGAGCTCTCCTGTCAACTTGCTCGGTAGGGATCTGCTAAGTAAGCTGAACATGACAATCTCATGCACAGACAGCAGTATCGTCTGCGCCACACCTGGCATGTGTTCAATGAAGGCAATGCTTGTGATACAAGCCATGGCACCTGATGTGGTACGAGGCATTCTTGCAACCCCGACATGTTAATTTACAGCATAACAGTACGAGTAGTTCCCCAGATTACTAGAACTTGCTGGAGACTACCACTGATTTCATTTTTCGGCCCGTAGTATCCCCAGAGTTGATTACAGGTACAATACCCTCCGTGGACCTAGTGGGTCTGCTAGTGTCAGCAAAAATAATTGTAGTTCTTGGTACTGACCCACACGGATGTGAGTGGCGCACCATCTTATGCATCGATCCTACTGTGCCCCTTAAAGAATTGACCAATTTGAAACCTTTTGAGGATGGCAACAATGACAGGGAAATGATACTTGAAATGTGCATACTCTGTAAGATTATGGTACAGTACTGAAGAGTCCAGAGAACCCTCATGGCTGTTGTCACACCATCCCCATTCGGCCAGACAGACTTACAAATGGTTCCCACGCATTTATGGACAACCAACCCACATGATGTAGGGATGTGCAAGGAAGTAACCCCAGTGATAATAACCCTAAAAGCCGAGGCAGTATTACCCTGGCTAAAGCAACACCCATTGTTGAGGGAGGTAGAGGAGGGGATCAGGGAGACCATATACCCCATTAAAAGGCAACAAGGGTCAGTTGGAGAATGATCCAGGATCTCCGCCCCCTCAATGACGTAGTGCAGAAAGGGTTTCCACTTGTCCCCAACCCGGCATCCATTTTGTCTAGTATCCCCAAAGAAGCGACAGTGGTCGATTTGAAGAACGCCTTCTTTTCGGTGCCCCTGCACCCAAACTCACAGTACCTCACAAAATTTACCCTTGGCAGAAAGCACTATGAACACACTTGTTTGCCCCAAGGGTACTGCAAAAGCCCCAGCATATTCAATAGGATACTACACAAAGGCTTAGGTAACATCCAGGTGCCCAGCACAATAATTCAATATGTAGATGATTTACTGGTATGCAGTGACAGTGAACAAAACTGCTGCACTGTTGCACCCATTAGCGTGGAAGGGGTACAAAGTAGACAAGGCAAAGCTCCAGTATTGCCAACAGGCAGTACTCTACCTGGGGCAACCTATCTCTGCAGATGGGAAAATAATCATCCCTGATAGGACAGCATTAGTGTGTGCCACTCCCAAACCAATTACATTAAAAGGCATCCAGACATTCTTGAGGTTATGCTACTACTGCGGAGAATGGATTCTAGATTATGCAGCATACACAAGGCCACTCCTACAGTAGGATAGAATGGACTACAGCTATGATTTAGAGTGTCAACGATCTCAACCGCTCCTGTCCTTGCCACCCCAGATTACATGCAGGGATTTTACATATTCTCACACTTGAATGGCACACTCATGATAGCGGTACTGACACAAAAAAGCACAATGGACCACAAGCCTACTACAGCAGCACACTAGACACAGTTATGCAAGGACAATTTGCATGCGACCAAGCTCTCACTGCTGCGGCCTTTGCAATTGAGAAAAGTTCCACAATTGTGATGGGGTGCTCAGTAACCTTGTATGTGGAACACCCAGTGTTTGCCATCATAGACCACTCAAAGACCACCCTAACCACTCAGCAGGCATCAGCATACAAGATTATTCTCTCAAGCCCACATAACCATGTTGTGAGGTGCAAAACAGTGAATCTGGCCACGTTCCTCACAGAATCATGCACTGACGAAGACTTGCAACATCATGACTGTGCAATTTATGAGGGCAAGGAAGATCATATCCCCAAAGCCAGAGACAACTATTTAGAGGAAGGCAAGGTACTTTTTGTTGGCGGGTCAGCAACCATTGACCAGGACACAGGGCAGAGACATGCTGGGACGGCAGTGGTGTGCTCAGAGGCGGTTGTATATGAGACATTAGTAATGAAAAGGTTTCCCATGTATTAATCAGCGCAAGCAGCGGAACTCGTATCACTTATTGAGGCCCTTTGGGCGTCAAAGGGATGTTGTGCCACCATTTATTCGGACTCTGCGTATATCATCACAATGGTGCACACAGGTTTCTTTTACGCTAGAGAAGGAGGGGCTTCAGGCGGGCGGACGGCTCAACAGTACAGTATGCCGACCTGCTTGATACACTAATTTCCGCCCTCACAGAACCACCTGTAGTGGCGGTCGTCAAATGCGCAGCACACACCAAAAACACAGACAAAATCTCTTTGAGGAATGCAGCTGCTGATGTTAGGAAAGATTTCCATTTATGTGTAATTTTCCCTCCTGCTGCACTCTGCTGGGTTTTCGCTCACTTTGCTATGGGGAAACTGACATGCCTTAAGACAGTCAGTACTGGGAGACTTTGCTTCCCTTAGCCTTTCACTTTGTTGCAAGTTTTTAGCACCATGTTACCAGTGCACAATTTACCTTACAGTATAGTGCGCTGGGGTCTTCCTTTCATTTCTAAAGGGCCTGGACACCCTCAAAAGATTTTTCGGTAGAAGTACAAATGTGCCTTAGACAGAGCTGGTAGCAGTTGTTATATTTCATATATTTGTAACCCTTTCTTGTGATCCATAATGCACGTTATGTCAGGCTCACTTGGTCTCCACGGGGGCGTGCTCGTGAGCGTAGGGTGTTGTTTGTCCTGATGCTGCTCTGCTTGGCTGGTGATGCTAGCTTGCGTCTCCCCTTAGTCCTTGCTTCAGGAGATGTTAGCCTGCAAGTTGAAAAAAGATATTAGCTACCGAAGGGAGCTGGTCAGTGGTTTCACCTCTTTCCGGCCAATCCTTCACTTCTTCTGGCTCACCTCTGCTTTTAATGGGCGAGCTCTCCATCCTGCACACTCTGGCAGGGGCGTGGTTCACAGTCTTTCCTGGATCGAGTTGTGTCACTGATCCGAATGAAGTTGCTGAAGTAGAAGGCCCGGGAGTAAGCAGTTAAGTCTCTATTCCAATAACTGCTTGGAATGACTGCCTTTAAGTCTTTCTGTTCAAGATAACTAATGTCCGTTATTCTCTTACAGGTGCGACGTTAAGCGACCTTCGGATGATGGATGACCCTCCTGACAATGATGCTCAGGATTCCTGCCGGTAAGTATTGCGCTGTGCTGGGCATGCGAATGTTCGCCTCTGTAGCTTTCCCTTTGCTACGTGCGACTAACCTGTTTGTCATTTTCTTTTCAGCAGGTACGGCGCGAGTCCAGGAAGAAGAATAGAAGATCCGTGTGGCGGTGTCAAGCTGCGGCGCACTGCTGAGTGAAGAACTGTCCGATGAAGTTCCTGGAGCGGGCCGATCAGGTGAGTAGCTACCCAAGAGGGTGCTTTCTGTTCTGTTCTGCAGATGCGGCAGTCCGTGGGAAAGCAGGAGATGAGATCTGGATGTACTGCAGGTAAGGCTTTCGATGCTTAAATAACTCCTGTTATTCTCTATTCGCAGGTGCCGATGGATGGAAGTCTCTGGACGGGCGTGGCAGAAGGAAGCAAGAACTGATCTGACACGGTGAGCGTTACGCTGCAGGAGTGCAGAATAACGCAAAGCATGTTCAGATTGTTGGGTGAGGTTTAAATAGCCTTGCAAGTAGTTCCAAGAATAGTCCTCTTCTCCGTATCCCTTCTCTCAGGTAAAGTAGTTACAGGCCACGCCCTGAACTGAATGGCTCAGCCTCTCAGAGCCAGGTTAATGGACCATGTAACTAACACCTCCATGAGCCTGGCGCCAGCAGCGCCAGTACTGAGTCCAGGTGAGCTTGGCTGGGGCCTGATGAGCCCCCAAGGGGGCCAAAGTCCAGGATGGCCCCACCAGTTTCAGGGTTTTGGGTGCCTGCACCATGACAGTTTAAAGCGTTTGACCCTGGACGGTGGGTTGGCCCCAAAATGGCCACCCCTTATTTGGTCATGCAGCTACCCATGCAAACCAACTATTTTGCATGCTTCTGAATGCCTTGTGTGTGTGTGCCTCCAGGATGTGGGCAAGACTGTCTAGTTCCAAGGCACATCCTGGGTGCCAGAGAGTCTGTTGTGCTGGGAATGACTGGGAGTTAATCCCTCTTAACACCCACGCCTGCTGAATATGTTATCGGAGCAGTGACTGCAAGACCAGAGACAGATCCGTATACAGCCCTGCCCATAACCCAAGTTACTGAGCTTAAGCGTAGGGCACCACAGGAAGAACAAGCAATGTGGCTTAAACATTGGTGTGTGCAGTCTCCAACTGACCTCTTATGGAGACAACAATGTACTGGGAAAGTAGTAATGCCCGTAGAACTGTTATGCATGGCTTTTGAGCAGTTGCACTACCCTTCTCACAGTTCCAAACAACACATTACCGCAGACACCCAGGAAGTCTGGTTTATACCTAATCTCCAGGTCAACGATGGTCATTCAATGCACCACCTGCCAAGTGTTTAGTAAATCACACTCAGAAAATTGTGGACTATTTTGCAAGCTGCCTATTGACTATGCAGATATGGGGGAGAGATGCAATGGGGCTTAATACCTTATTGTGGTGGTGTGTCCATTCCCGAGGTAGGTTGAGGCCAGTCCATGGGCCCACCCAGATGCCTAGTGTGCTGCAAAATTCCTTGTACATGAGATTTTCTCCCGGATAGGGTGTATGTGACTTTCTAAGATCTGACAATGGCATCCATTCTTTCGATGAACTCTTCAAAGAGATCACAGCACTCTTGGGTTTCAAACACTGCATGTGTTCGATTTACCACCCACAAGAAAATGGAACTGTGGAGCATATCAATGGCCTCCTCAAAAGCAGACTTTCCTAACTATGCAACACCCTCAAAAAGAATTGGGTGTACTGCCTACCCCTAGCCCTGTTAAATGTACGCATTCAGCCCAGCAAGGAGCACCACCTCTCCCCCCATGAAATAGTAACTGGGCAGAAGCATGCAAACACCCGTTTCCCCTGTGAGGAGGGCACCAGACTTACATAAACCCTTCTCTTCATTTGTAGTTGATCTTCACTTGCCAAGAATTCTGAAAGAAGTCTGAGATAAGCATTTTTTGACAGGCGAGATAATTCCTTCACTGTCAGCACTTGGAGGCTGATGACTTATGCCAAACAGGTAAACTTTGCCACTCAATCTTTGATATGAGGATTTAGATACACATTTTTAAATCTTTCAATAGCTTTTTATTAAGAATTAATATATCGGATAAAAGGACAACAATATCCGTTTTTAGCCTATTAAAACCGCTTTATGTCATTTCCCAGTTGGGAATGAACTATTTGCCTAAAAAATGTCCCCTATTCTTAGGAGGCCACGCGACTCACCAAAACAATTTGGATATGAAAATTGGAAAGAATCAATACATGACATCATCATCCAGGTGATTATCCAAGTAGGAAGCATGACAGCTATGAATGTTATTAAATATTTGGCATATGTTGATATGATCCATTAAGTCTAACAAACAATCATTATACATTATATATTGTAGACAAGAAAAGGATTAATGCTACACAGAATATAAATCTCCCGAAGAAGGGACTTAGTTCCCGAAACGCGTAGAGCATATACTGAAGAAATTGCCACACTACCAATGTTATGAATTCAAGGGCATGAGAAATGATCTAGAATTAAATGGTCACTAACTGTATTGGTGTGCATGTAATATGTTTTGGAGATAGAAACAATGTATGAAAATAAAAGTATGAATTTGATATCTTCTTAACCAAGTCATAGAAAATGGTCTATATGTAACAATACGATCTATAATTGTTCATTTGAAATGAAATACACACAGAAATAGTACACTTTTCTTTTTTACAAATTATGCATCTAATGTTATTATTGTAAGCAATTTAAGTATGACTAAAAGAAGCAAAAAGTTTTGTTGGTTGGTTTACAACGCAAAAAGGGCGTGCAAGGGACGGGAGGGTTCCACAAAGGTGTGGACCACTGCTGTTGTTCATTGTTGGTACCACCTCGTGTCTAGGTTGGTTTATCTTCCTTGGACCCCGCAAACTTTCAGAAGCTGGAATATAAATGCTATAATTTAAAGGTGTGCTCCTAGGCATCAAATAGATAGGAGGGCCCCAGATGCCCATAGAGATGCTACAATTCTGGGGGGGAAATTCGAGCAATATTTGACACACCTAACATATGTGATCAAGTGCGTGTCCCGACTGATGGCACCACTGCACCCAGATGTGCACACAAAACGTGGCTGCCCTGCCGGCTGACCCAGCACCACCCATCCACTGTTGCTGGGGGAGCTGGTGTATGTCAGAAGCTTTGTGCGAAAATGGAACAATCCCAGGTTCCATGAGCCCTACGAGGTTGTGTTTTCCACCCCTCTCTCAGTAAATGTGAAAGGGCTCCGATATTAGATACCCCTCTGAGACATTCGCAGGGCCCCACCCGATTCCACACCAGCTACTGAAAGTTAATGCAACAAGTCTCCCTCATGTCATGTAGCTTAATGCTGACTATATAAGTGCATGTACAAGAGCTATACAAGCATGCATTGCAGCTAAAGGCATAAGCTACTTCTTAAAATTAAAACTCTCTCTCTCTCTCTCTCTCTCTCTCTCTCTCTATCTCTCTCTCTTCTTCCTCCTTGCCCTGCCCCAGTTGTAACTCATTTACCCTCATCCCCCTAACTTCAACGTCAAATTGTTCATTACCTAGCAATAGAAATGTAATTAGTAGCACTAGAATGTATTCCCAGCAGTGTGGCCTCCATTTTACGGCCATTTTGTTTACGTTTCTCACGTTTTTATTAGGAATATATTGGGGCACATCTTTTATCTGGACAGGCCATCTAAAAGAAGGGAGAGGAACACCGGGAACTGGAATTTAAACAATACTACACCCTTTAACTTAACTGAATTGACCCGAAGCCTGAACCTGAATGAAAGCATGAATGAAAGCACATCCTTTAATTTAACTGGGCAGGAAAACATAACCACAGATATTTTAAAAAAGGTAGCAGGCGCCCCTCTCCAGAAAGAACATGGCATGATAACCTGTTCTGAGATGAGAGTTTGCAGCACACGCTTTTTGCTCACTGTACCTTTCACAGATGGGAAATATCCATTTGCAGATCAGTCTTTGTCCCGCCCACATGGGCAGTCCAGCACCGAAATGCTTTTGTTGAAATAACCACAGATATGCATAACATGACCCCCACACATGACAGCAATACTCACATGACTTTGTACAAATAAAATGTTAGAAGTATTACTTCCAAATGTCAAAAACCTTTTGTGTAATATAAATAATGATGTAAATACTACAAACAGTAGAAGCAGGTTAACAAAAAGACACATATCACGCCATAACAGAATGAAAAGACAAGTATGTAAACCCAAATATGACGCATACCATGGCTTAGGCCTGGATGCATTTGGAGATGTCCATCATCCCGAACACTCCAACAGTTAGTATTCAGACATGGTTGCAATGGGAAGGCGAACAACTAATAGCAGTTGCTATGTGTGCTCCTTAATACCGCTCGCATCTGGGGCACCCAAGGTTCTAATACCACAATAAGTACCAATCATAGAGGCACATTGCCTAATTCATCTTGCGCTATGTAGGATCAGAGGCACTTCCCAGGCATACAACGTCCATCTAGAACCAATTCAGATGCCCAGAAATGCAAAACGAGTCTCACCAACACCAACTGTATAAAACAGCCCTACTTGGTGATAGAAGGAGCAAAATACATTAGAAACGACTCTCACGTGTAAAGTTGAAGGACAATTAGGGTTTCCAGAAAAAAACGGTGGCACTCGTAGAACAGACATGCGCACAAATATGGACAGAGCACGTCACAAACCTGACGTGGATTTCAGCCATAGAGAAGCCGGTGAAAGTGCACCAAGAAAAGACTTATGAACTGTGCTTTTTCAGTGAAGGAACAATTTCTGTCGTTCAAATGAACGGTGTAACAGAACTGTGCTGATTCCAGTCCTCAAGAAGGGAAACGCAGCACTGATGGACTGCTACTAGGTGTGTGGCCTTCAAGCATAATTGCACCTGCCTCCCTCTTGGAGGGGCTATTGTTAGCTAGTTACGCTACACTCAGACCTGTTAGTAGTCCCAGAAGTACAGCTGAACCATTGCAGCACAGCACACGCTGCCACCACCAGACTTTCGCATTCCTCCCCGGGATTGAACCGTATGGCCAACTGCGAAGTAAAAAGAGAGCATCAAATTACATATGGAGAGATGAGCCCAGCTGACCCATGTGGGAACTGACAGACGGCAGAAATGTGAAGCAAACATAGCCTTGTATGCCCTATGGAGCAGGCCCATTTATATCATCTCACCAATCAGAGCTAGTTTTTACTGCATATTTTTTTTAACAACTTTATTTATAACCAGATACAGCAAAATACAAACATGCTATTAAGAAGACAGATCTGCCTGTTATGTTCAGGGTCTTGTTTTCTGTCTTATCCCCCCCGCCCTTCCTCAGTTCTGTTCTCCCAGGGGACTCCCAGCCCCAACGGCCCCTCCAGCTTGCTATGGCCTCAGGAACTGTCTCGCCAGCTGTGGTTGGAAGTTCAATGCACGGAATTGGCTATTGTATTCCAGGAATGGCGCCCAGCAGTCCGCAAAGCGATTGAAGGTTCCTTCATTCGCCGGCGTCACATTCTTGGCCACTAAAATCCCCTACACCTTGACCCACCATAGGGGCATGAAGGGGCCTTCCTGTGTTTTCCTCTTGCAAGCTAAGGTTATCTTTGGCGCCAAGAGAAGCTGAGTAAGTAGTTTAGCAGTGCGTCCCGCCTTCGGGTAGCAGTCCGGCCATGCCGCTCCTAGCAGGATCACCTCTGGATTCAGTGGCAAATGGCAGTGGGTTATTGCTGCAATGGTTTGTAGTACCCCCTCCCAAAAAGCCTGCGCCTTCGGGCACTCCCATTACATGTGAAAGAAGAAGGTCCCCCGGGCGCCACTTTGTCTCCAGCAGGTCGGATCCAGGGACTTCTGAAAATGGTGCAGCCGCTCCGAGGGTTAGTACCAACGGTGGAGGAGTTTGAGTGCACATTCCCTGTTGGTTACACACCTGGAGGCAGAGTTGTTTCTGGTCCAAATGTCCACCCACGTCTGCTCTTCTATGGGGTGTCCTAGATCGGCTTCCCAGCAGGACATGTATGGAGGCTTGGCTGATAACATGCGGCCTTGCAGTCATTTATAAAGCTTGGTCATCAGCCCCTGGCGTGAGCCCTCCTTTAAAGCGTGTTCTAGAGAGTGGAGCTCCCTTGTGGCTCCCTGTCTAACCGTTGACTGTGATATCCAGTGCCGTATCTGGGCGTAGGTATATCTATCCGTCTCTGCCAGCAGAGAGAAACAGCTCTTGCAATCCTCGAAGATGAGCGGGGCGCCATTCTCGAACAGTTGAGAGAGAGTTCGGAGGCCCCCTCGGGCCCAGCCCCCAAAGTTTGCTACATCCTTGCCAGAAGAGAAGTCTGGGTTCCAAAGGACAGGAGAGAGCGGGCCGAGTCCCTTCGGGAGCTTCTTCCTTTGCTGTGCCCAGGCCCAGGAGTTCAGGGTGGTTCTAGTGGAAATCACCAGCCCTGTTACCCCCTGCCGACCACGATTTTCCTCCACACGTACTTCCAGGCCATCCAGGACCTTGCTGGAACAATTCTCGTATAACGAGCACACCCCGATGCCCATATCAGCTTTAACCTTCTGGGGCACAGTACGGATAGTCCTGGCTAATGATATTGCATGCGCCCCGCACTTAAGAGCAGGATTTCAATCAATTGTTTCCAACCTGGATGCTGAGCGGATAACTCTTGCCAATTTTTCTTGAAACTCAGCTTATTAGGACATTTCACAGCTACATAATAGATGCACAGATTCAGCCTATGCTGATAGGGTCAGATGAGCATTTCTCCGAATATCGGCTACTGGACTGTCACATTGATATGATATGATATGATATGGTATTTGTAACGCGCCTATACACAAGTGTTTCGGAACAGCACAGCCACCACGGGCATAGCCAGGAGAAACGAACAGCAACACTCACTACTATTACCTGCCACTGCTCCACCTTGGCTTGACCCCAGCCACAGGCACTGTCAATGTACCATCCACCTAGTCACACACGGAGGCTCCGCTCCCTGCTCCACCACCACCCTTACCAAACGGCCAACTCCTTGACTCACTCCCCATCTCTAGATATCACGCACCAGCCTTAATTCCGCGCCACATGGTGGAGACCTTACTAAGACTACAATACGCCTTCCATTACAGGGCCTACTACAAGCCCTGCCGTCATCCACTGGACTGACCACGTTCTCTCCAACCAATTCCGCCTGGGGAATCTACTTCAAACCACCTGGTAAGATGATCAGACAGTATTCTCTCGCTCTTCGCTCCTCTATTAAAGCAACAACCAGCTAACCACCTTGCCCTCTCCCCCGCCTTTCTCTCCCTTGTTTCTTCCCCACAATCTATTATAAAACTGTCTACTATTTGTATGGATAACCAATATGCTGTATGCGCATTTTGTGGTGGATTAAATACTTTTTATATAAGAAATGTTCACTACACTGCTCACCTGGCATCGGCACACATGCACCTTGTCACAAATGTCACCCATACAAACCATCTGCACATGTGTGTAACCTTTTAAATATGTATCAGCCTTGATATGGACCCACACAGTCAAAACACATGTCGGCTGACCACATTTGGGACTATGAGTCAAACAATTGATGACAAATAAAAATTGCACTTAAAACTGACCTTAAACAGTGTGGTAAATCCACTTTTTAAATCATCAAACGAATTGCGAGGTATCTGGGATAAATCCCAGCTCATACAATAAAGGAGGTGTGGGCTTCACCTCAAACCCATCCTGTGACCTGGCAGCGAATAAGGAAGACACCCCAACAATCAAAAGAGTTTAGCAAGGACGAGTCCATACCTAGGGCCCCATCACGTATACTCATGGTTGTAGTGGAGGTCAACATTGTCGTCCACAGGTGGGCGCCTTGTCCGATATGTGTAGCAGGGAACTTAGCAGGGGGGGAGGGAGGGTCTTGGCTTGTTCAATGCGTGTCCATTTTGGGGGGGTTTCATGCTCGATCCAGGCAGTGGCGTTCGATAGTTGAGCTGCTATGTAATAGTTATAGAGATTCGGTAGCCCCAGTCCTCCCCATTTAGCCGCTCCAGTCATTACCTTTAGCGAGATCCTGGCTCTTTCCCCTTTCCAGACGAATTTTGATACCTGCTTCTGTAGCTGCATGAGGGGTTGTCTGGGGAGTTGAACCGGTAAGGCACAGGAATCTGCAAAGGTCAAGCAAAGATTCCGGAATCTTGGCAGAATGTTCATTTTACACGCTGAGATCCTTCCCAGTAAGGAGATTTCCTGGTACTCCCACCTCTTCAGGTCGGCCTCCAGTTCCTTGAACAGGGGGGGGGGGGAGTTTGCTGCATAAAGTTGCTTTAGGTTTGCAACCATGCGTACCCCTTGGTAGGATGAAGATGTGACGCTCCATTTCAGCGGGCATGTCACTCGACGGTTATTTATGAGCTCATGAGCCATGTTTACCCCTAGCGCTTCCGACTTGCTATAGTTGACTGAGAAGCCTGCTGCCTGCTCAAATGCTCGCAGTTCACCCAGAGTCGCTGGGAGGGAGTTCTGGCTGTTGGTGAGGAAGAGCATCATGCCGTCTGCATACAATGATTTCTTAAACTGTTCCCCCTTTAAGTCCGTCCCTGTTATGGTGTTGTTCTTCCAGATTCTTTGTGCGAATGGTTCCATCACAAGGGAAAGGTTAATGGGGAGAGCGAGCAGCCCTGTCTCGTCCCACAAGAGAGAGAAATCGGGGCCGAAAGCTCTTGGTTCCTCCTTAGGGATGATTTTTTGGGGCTTGGTAGTTGCCCAGTAGCATTTTGCAGAAAACATCGGGCCAAACTGGAAGGCTTCCTGAGTGAGCCGCATGAAGGTCCAGTCTATCGGATCGAAAGCTTTTGTGGCATCTAGGGTTAATACCACTAGATCCTGGTGTTCTTGGGAAGCCACCTTGATGCGGTTGAGGGCCTTCCGAATGTTGTCCCATGTGCTTCTCCCCCTGATGAAGCCCGTCTGATCCGGGTAGATGTTGGTCGGCAGCACTGTCGCCAGTCTGTTCGCCAGCACTTTGGAGTAGATATTTGTGTCTACTTTGAGAAGCGAGATGGGCCAGGTTTTAAGAGCATTATTGTGGTGGACTCCTGCATTGATGGGGATATAGTTATATCCCCCTAACCCCTCACTCTGGTTGTCCTCATTTCACCCCTCTTCCCTTGGTCCTCTTCCTGCTCTGGTGTGAAGGTTAAAAACCTAGGTGTGGTGTTCTCAGCACAAGTTACTTCTGTGTGCCAATCGGGGCTTTTTCAGCTCAAACTTCTGAAAAAAGCTCTCTTGATGATTTCTGCCACTCTTCGTCCTCCGGTTGTGGCCGCTATGCTGCTCAGTCGACTTGATTACTGCAACTCTCTCTATTTGGCCCAACCCAAGTGGCTGATTCTGCGGCTCCAGTGTCTTCAAAATCTAGCTGCAAGGGTTGCCACAGGCCCTCCGAATGGAGCTCACATCACTCCCATCCTCCGCGCCCTGCACTGGCTCCCAGTGGCCCAGCGGGTGAAGTTCAAAGCGTTATGCATTGTGCATTGGGCATTACAAGGCCAGGGTGCGGAATACATACGCACTAAGTTCACAAATTACTATCCTAAATGCTGTCTGTGCTCTGACTCTTCCAAACTGTTATGTGTTCCGTCATTCCGCCGTGCGCGGATTGGGCACTGTGCTTTTTCCATCTCTGCAGCCCAATTATGGTACAAGCTCCCAGTATCCATAAAATAATTATCTAACCATCTATCATTTTGAAAGGCCATCAAAACCTATCTGTTTTAGCCCTTTGTGGCACTGCAATGCCTGTTTGACTTTATCTCTCCAGCGCCATGATACCTTCGGGTGGCCATGCGCTGTAAAAAGTTTTCTTAACATAAACATAACACAACATAGTGCCTGATTCACAAAATGATTTTAACAGTTCCATCAAAGGGCCCAAGAGGAATTGTCAGAAAAGTTTGAAGAATTTGGGCGAGAAGCCACCGGGGCCTGGCGCTCTTGGTTTCAGGGCTTTGATTACCGCTTCTACCGCTTTGGCTGCGATCGGAAGCTCCAGGGTGGATCTATCCGCTGCTGGGAAGTGGGGGAGATTGGCCTGTGTGATAAATTGCTCCTGCTGGGGTAGCAGTCAATGTGTTTGTGAGGTGGGTTGTTGCTAGCTGCAGCTTTGCCTCTTCCCCGTAAGGGTCCCTCACAGCTGTAATGAGATTTCGCCGTCTCACTTTTGCCAGTTTGCTGACCAAAAACTTGTTGGCTTTGTTGCAGTGTGCGTAATAGCTTTGCTTTGTTCTGATCAGGGCCTAGGCTGTGCCTTCCGCATAGCGTGTGTCTAATTTGGTGCGGGAGCGTCAAAGATGTTTAGCTTCTTTGGGTGCCCACCCTTTCTTGAAGTTTTCCTCAGCTGTCCCCACTTCCCCCTCCAGCTCTTCTCTCATCTTGCTGCTTCGCTTCCTATATGCCGCTGCTTGGGCGATTAGTTCCCCCCTAACCACCACCTTCCTGGCCTCCCATCTAGTCGACACAGAAGTGATCTCCAGAGGGCTCTCCTTGAAATAGTTGTGGATCGCTTTGTTGATAGCGACAAGTACTGCCATGTCGGGTAGCATTGGTTCATAGAGGGGCCAGCAAGGTCTCGTGGGGGGTTTGGGTTCAAAATCCCGGGCTGTCAGAATTATTGGAGCATGGTCGGAGAGAATCTTTGTGCCCATTTCCACCTCGTGTGTGAAAGAAAGTAGTTGCGGGGTGGCCAGTAGCATGTCAATATGCGAGGAGGTGTGGTGGGTGAGCGAGAAAAATTAGAAGTCTGTGGCTTCCGGTTGGAGGACACTTCATGTGTCTACGACCCCCAGAGCTTTCAATAGGTGGCAGAGGCTCAGGGCGATCCTAAAGTCTCTGGGTGAGACGTGGTTTGACTTGTCCATTAGAGGGTTTGGAACCCCATTGAAATCTCCTCCTATGACCACCTGGCCTTCAAGAAAGGGGAGAATCTTTGCTTCCAGCTACGCAAAGAATGTTTCCTGACCCTCGCTCGGGCATAAACTGAGATAAGAGTGTATAATTGGCCGAATAGCTCCCCTTTCACTGGGATGTATATTCCCTCCAGGTTTTGCAGGACCTCTCGTTCCCTTAACGGAGTGCCTTTTGCTAGTAGGATCGCTGTGCCACCGTTCTTGTTATCTCCGGATGTCAGGTATTGTTTCGGGTATGCTCTGTCATGCAGTCATGCAAAGTCTCTACAGAGTAGGTGCGTCTCCTGGAGGAATGCCACCGTGCTGTAAAGGTCCCTTAGGCGCCGGAGGGTGGACTTATGTTTTTCTCGGGAGTTTCGGCCTTTGACTTTCAGTGACATGTATCGCAGTTTCAGGTGTGGTGAGGCGGGGTCTTCTGTGGCTCCGCTTCAGTTTTCGAGGGGAATGGGAAAGGGGTGGGGGGACTGCTGGATTGTGCTCTCTAGTCCTGCATTGCTAGTCCTTTTCCGCTGCAACCAGGATTTTGACATTTTCAATTTGGGCCTGAACTTGATCCAGGAACCGAAGAGACTGACCGGGAACAAAAACAGAAAGCAAAGTCAAACTGGGCCCATAGGGCTTTGGGCCAGAGTGTGTATCTATCCACTCGGCTGAGGCATATTGTGGGATATCCAAATTCCATGGGTCAGCTCTGGCTTGGAGAACAGGTTACTTTTTACTTCCCCTCTCAACGTGGAGGGACTTATGTTTGCTTTAGCTGGTTAGGTGGCTTCCCTCCTTTGGGTATCTTTATCCATCAGTTTCGTTGTGAATTCTTGGTTGCTCCCCGATCCCTCTCTGGGGACGGGCTCATTAAATCTTCATCCGGGGTCACGGGTTCTCCCCCTAGGATGTTCGCTGCCAACTCCAGGTAGTGTATTATGCGTCATTGGCCTTCAAATGAGAACTGGAGCGCTGCCGGAAAGAGCCACCGATATTTAATTTTCTGGTCCTGGAGGAAGGTTGCCAGGGGCCTGAGGGCTCAGCTTCTCTGTACTGTCGTGGCCGCCAGGTCCTGAAAATTTTGTAGCGAGGCCCCTTGATATGTTAAGTCCCCTTGGGTGTGACTTGCAGTCATGATTTCCTGTTTCCTGGCAAAGAAATGGACTTGCGTAATCACTTCGGGTGGATCCGCTGTTGAGGAGCTCTTTCGGCCCTTCAGTCTGTGGGTGCGGTCCAGCAGGAGTAGGGACTTGTCGCAGTCAGGGAGGAGGGCGTGGAAGAGGTTGATAAAGTATGCCGGCAGGGCGTGATCCGAGACTGAGGCTGGAACTCCTTTGATTCGAATTTTATTCCTGCAGGCCCTATTCTCCAAGTCCTCTTGTTTGCATTTCAAACCCTTGCTGTCCTCTTCCAGGGCCTGGAGTTTCAAATGTAGGTTTGCGATCTGCGTTGAGTGGTCACTGACCTGGTCTTCCATTTCACTAACTCTGCGCTCCACTTCCTCCATTCAGTTATCTAGCCCTTCAATTTTAGCCGTCACCTCTGTCATGCAGCTCTGAAATTCCAACTTGATGTCTGCAAAAAGGGCTTGTATGTGGTCTTTCGTGGCCCATTGGCCGGGGGATCTCTCAGGCGAGAGAGCTTGGGTGCGACTAGAATCCGCTTTCTTGGACTTTTCCTGCTGCTGTATCATGCTGGCAATATCTGCTGATTTGGGGGCTTCTGTTGGGCCCTTTTGGCTGGGGAGGCTGAGACCTCACTAGGGAGATGTGGTAAGGATTACAGTAGGCTTCCGGTCTGGATATGTTTTGGACTCTTGCTGTTTCCTGCATCGTGTAGCCGCTCTGCTGTGTCTTTGACTATGTTTGTCGATTTAGGGTCTGTGGTTCTTCTGTTCCTGGTGCTGCTCCCAGGGTTACATGACTGCCCTGCAGTAGCTGTTGTCTATGGCCTTAAATGTGGGGGATATTGGTTGTTGTGCTCCTGGATTTGCTTATGGTCCTGGTCCTGTTTGGGGCTCAAGGTCATGGTGCGCCTGGTCGGTTTGGCATGGGGCGCCTCCCGCTCCTTCCGCTCAGTTGTACTGACCCACAGATGTCAGTTTCCTTGCACTCGAAGGGGACGGGGGGAAGAACAATGAGATTGGGCAGCTGGGCTCCCCAGTCCTCTAGTCTTATGCCAGTTGGAAAGCAGCAAACCCCTGTACTGAAAGCTCTCGGGAGAATCCTCCTGTGTCCTGCTTGTGGTAGCCCTGTGGCGCTAGTTCCAAGTTCTCAAGCGGCTGGGATGAGTTGTAGGGATTTCGTTGGGCTGATAAGTATGGCCCCCTTGTGGTCGGCGGGGAGGCCCAGTGGGGGTGCTGAAGGGGCCGATCTGAGCCGACCGCTGGATCGTGGTAGCCCCACTTTGAGACCTGGGGGCTTCCCACCACCTTTCCCTCCTGTCTGGCTGTTGGAGGAGGGCGGCGGCCAGTTTGCCAAGCCTCTCCGACCCCAGTGGAGTGTTGCGTGCGGTCGGGGGGAGGGGTCTGCCAGGTGCTCTACGGCCCTCAGGGTGAGGCTCTCTGCTGAGGGGGAGGACCGGGGTCCGACCTTCCCTTTAGGGCGGCTGATGCTGCCCCGGTCTTGCCGCCACTGCCGGTGGGGATCTCCTTTCTTGTGGGAGTCGGTGTTGGCTCCTATAGTCACTCGGCCGCAGAGCTGCAGATGAGTAGGTACGTTGGTAGGAGCTGCCGGTTCGTCTGTCCCGGTATCAGATGGCGGTCGCCTTTTGGGCAGATCTCCTCAAGAGGTGTCCCACGCTGCCTCTGCTCTCCAGCACTGCTCCACAGGCACCATCTGCTCTGAGCACCTTCCAGAGCCAAAATGTCCACATAAACTATATGTGCCGGCAAGGTTATGAGCCACGGGGACTCTCTCTTCACAGGGTGCTCCCTGTCACCCCGCGGCTCGGGTGCCGTACCTTGTCGTGTGGGCCCCTTCTCGACATGCTTGGACTCCCGACAGGAATCCTCGGCTGCTACTGCTGATGGAACGCTGCTTTGCAGGGAGGGTGGGTGCGGGGTGGCGCCCTGTCGGTGGAGCAGCCAGCTCTTCACTCTCCCCCTCAGCATGTCTCAGTCGTCGCCACATGTATTTCGGGAGCTTTAGTTTGAGTTTCCCATGCCACCGAGTTTCCAGGGCTGTTGCTCTGCATTTTCACCTCCCATTCAGGCGAACTCCTCCCGGGCAGTTCCGCCACCTGTGGATTGTCTCCGATCACCAAATAATGCTATAATGCCATCCTATTACCATGGGAACTCAGGTGTCCCACAGAGGCTATCAACGAGACGACCACATTGTTGGGGATTCAAGCCACCTTATTGTATATTGATGACGCTGTACCATCTTTTAAGTTTCTGCTTGTACTAAGTTTGACCAGAACGTTCTCGAGCAGCAGAGTTCTTTGCTGATACCTTTGTATTTTGTACAATTAAACCTTGATATCCTTGAAAGCAATCTATTGGCTTTTTTCCCTACAGGGTTGCATTCTTTCAGGTGTGAGCGTGAACACGATTTGCGTTCATGGGACAGCAGGCACTGCCAATGCAGTACAGGTGGGCAGCACGCACCTACAAATGACAAGCAGCAGCAGATGGCAATGTGGGAGGCAGCACAGGGCAGGAGGTGGCAGGTAAATTGGCTTCGAAGGCAGCCTGAAACAGATTAAAGGCCATTAGCATGAAGGTTACGTGACAAGCGGTGCAAGCAACGCGCCGACGCGGACCACAGTCCTGACAGGGATACTTAAGGACGTGGGGAGGTTTTGCCTTTGCGCATATGCGCATATTTCTTTCCCCATTTTGAGGCCTGCAGTGTATCGGGTAGGCAATGTTGGATTTTCGCTGTGCCACCGCATATCGCGTTGCGCTGTTTGTGGGAAGCTTTCTGGCTGTTGCGGATGCAATATTTGTGTTTGGTGCCACTGCGTATCCCGTGCCACTGTTTCTTTTCATTGGAAGGTTTGCGGGTATCGCGTATGCAATTTTTGTCACTCAGGGTGCCTCTGTGTATCGCATACCATGCTTTTTGTCATTTTGAGGTACATTTGAGCCTTGCTGGACCACACATCTACATTGCACATCTTGTAGACTGTTCCCTTAATCACATTGCCCAGGGCAATAACTTGGTGAGCCTTCCAATCATCCCTTATACCTGTGATATGAGTGGAAGGGCCCCAAGAGGGAAAGGGGGCCAACGGGGTCAGGGACATTATGATGAAAATTCTGCCCCAGCCCTATAGGGTCGGGACGTGGTGATGAAACATCTGCCCCAGCCCAAGGAGGACATGGCAGGCGCTGTCCACAGGTGGCCCGGCACCTGGTTGCCAACGTGGTTCTAGCCAGACAGGGGCAGAACCCAACACTCTGTGCCACTCATGGCAGGAAGGGATGCCCTGCACAGCAGGAAAAGGCTCAACCCCAAGACACGGCACAGGACACTGGCCCGCAGAAGAAGAAGAACTTCTCTGATGAGGAGCTCCAGATACTCATTGACTACATGTCCGATCACCATCATGACATGGGCCTGTATACGAGGAGCACACATACACTCACACAACGTATGGTGCATTGGCGGCATGCCACAGACTAAATCAATGCCTTAGGGGTGGAGATGCGCACTGCTGAACAGGTTCAGAAGCGCTGGAATTATCTCACCTGTTGAACCAAGCACAAGCTCAGCGTCAACCTGGCTTCTACAATGGAGGGCTCTATTAGAGGAGGAGCAACTGACAGTGCATGAAGAGGCTATGAGCCAACTCATCCTCCTTGAGCAGGTACAAGGCATGGGATGCCCTGAGAATTATGAGGACACATCAGGTGAGTGGCCGTCATTGTGCATCCTGTGTTTGGCCAGTCATGCATCCCCCACATCATTTGAGTATTGTCACATCCAGCTGCATTTGTATGGCAGCCCTGGGTAACGCAGTTGTATACTAATTGACCTTTTCACAATTAACTTCGGGAGAATCGACCTCGGGAAAATTGACCTAATTTAGAAGGTCAATTAGGACATATATGCAGGGGAATCCCCCCGCAACCTCCTACCCAATGCAGAAAACCCTGCCACCTCCCACCCAATACCCTTATATTATTTATAATTCAAAACCAACACAATACATATATAAAATAACTAAAATAATATAAAGGTCAATTGTGCAGAAGGTCAATAAGAACCACTATAATTAGGTCAATGGTGCAAAAGGTCAATTGTAAAGGTCAATTTGGGTAATACCGGTAATGCATGTCATGTGACCTACAGACTATATAGCCATCATCTGGGAGTACCCTGTGTGGAGGACATTTGTGGTACATGGCTGTGTGACAGTACACATCCCCCCCAGGGTACTACCCCGATATATGGGCACCATGAGGCACCTACATGTACTGTTGAGTGTTACATTCTTGTGGCGTGCCACTCTGCACTGCAAGACAGGTGCATGCGGTCAAAGTTTATCTGCCACGTTATGTCATGCTGAGTTGCATGTTACTTTTGCCACCTGCTCCTATGTGCTGGCTTGTCACAATGCATATCTAAGCTGTCTGTCAACGCGCCTTGTGGTGTGCCCAGAGTGAAGGTGCATAAGTACCCACAGACCACATTCCCGATGCCTCAATGCCAGTGACAAAGAGAGCCTCCTCATTGTGATGCCTGCTTCCTCTTGCCCTCCCACACTCTGGCCTCACTTCATGGGCCCACTCCCCTCACTTTCCTGTGGGTCAGTGGAACCTGTTTCCATCTTCCAATCCACTCGCCTACTCTCTGCACTTCACGGACCTTGCCTCGAACGTCCAGTTTCAGCTGTACCTACTCATGGGCTATTTCCCTTTCCCCACCTACCTGCTGGTCCTCATTGACTCCAGTCCCCTGTCCCAGACCTGATTAGTGTGTTATGTGTTGACCGTGGTGTTGTCTGTGGATATGGGTGGCTGACTGTTGTCATTCAACATTCCTATGTCACATGTGCATTACTTTTACCCTGGTATGTGTGGCCACTCGACATTTACATGGCCCATCATTGTGCATTTACACCACTGTTGAATGTCTCTGTGTCCATTGCCGGCATGGACATGACAGGTGGGGGGGGGGGTTCACTTTTCAGCAAATGCCATGCATCTGTTGCTTACTGATCAAAGTGTTAATGCACAATGTCTGATGGGTGTGTGTACTGCCATTTGTTGCTTGAGTGCACTTTGAAGCATATGTGCATTGTTGTCCGGTTGAACATCACTCAATATGTCTTTCTCTGTCCATGTGCAGGTGAGGATGCAGCAGATGCAGAGGAGGAGGACGACGAGTGTTAGGCAGAATCCTGTGCAGTGCCCTTAGGGACCACTACACACAATTAAGACCACAGGTGGCAATACAAGTTTTACCTTTGGTACAAGCCTGTACTACTAAGTTATAGTGGTAGCAGTGGTGGAGCAGCCAGGCTTATCTCAAGAGTATATGAGCAGTAGCAGAGATTACACAAAGGGACCACAATTACTGTGACTCAAGCAAACACTGACTCAAGGTTTCAGGTAAAAAATATAAGTACATTTATTTTTAAACCATTTGTTATTAACACAACACTTCTATTGATTCAAAATCACATGTAAAATATACTACAACCAACCAATTCACTTTGGTACACTCTAACTCAAGGTAAGTACCCTCTGTTTTAACAGACCGGTGTTGTGAAACAAAAGACGTTACCGGGAATACACTTGCGATCACTTTTTGACAGTAATGACAGTTCGGTCTTACTAAAGGAACGCGTATCCGCAGCAAGTAATGTTACCGGGGCAAAAACACACTTAGCACATGAATTAACCAGAGAGGGTTGGGGGCAAAAATCATAGGCAATACTTTTGTCAAGGCAGACAGAATCAGAGAACACTATTTGATGGAATTCAAGAGTCAATAGGCCAGAGCCAGTGTCAAGTGGAACCGGGTTCCTGTTGTCGAGGATCAGTTCACAATTTAACATTGCCAGGAGTACTTAGATATTGTCAACAGAGGAAGCAAAAGTTATAAGAAGGAGGGAAAACAAGGACAAGCCTTGGAGGAGAAGAAAAGGGATTCACCCTAATTCCTCAAGCAGAACACAGTACCTTATTCAATGAAGAAGATGGTGACATGGCAGTTGTTCCTGTTGGTTTCCTGCAGACCCACGGTTCCTGGAGCTTTGGTGCGAAGGACGACATCTGGAGGGGTCTGCACCACACAGGGATGAAGCCGGCAGCAGCGACGGTGAATAAAAGGTGCGCTCCTTAAAAACAGGAGAGGCTCTTCAGATGGCTATCCGGGCCACTACAGCAGTGTGCAGCGATTTCGACCAAGAAGGGGATCCTCTGGCTGTGGAAGATGAGATGGTTATCCCCACCAGGCTGAAGGGAAGAAGACTCCGGACTGGATCTTCTCTGGTCATCGAAGGGTAGATAACTCAGGACAGCAGCAGGGTTTCACTGGGACGGGGTAATTGCAGCAGCCGTCTTCTTCTCCGCTTCTCTTCGGTTCCTTGTAGTTCCAGTGGCAACTCTGACTTCTAGCCCAAGAGACATGCCTCTTTTGCAAAAATCTCCCATTCACACAGCCTGGCTGTCAATCACGCAGCAGGGGGGTTGTCTGTAATGCTCACCTTTGCTCCGCAGGGACACCTGGAAACCTCCGCTACTGCTCTGGAATGCTCTCGGGGCTGGAATGCTGGATGGTGAGATGTGTGCCTGAAAAGGAACGTGCCCATAAATTACCTAAGACTGAGTTCTGGCGGGAAACCCTCACCCAATACCACCCAATACCCAATCCCTTGGGTCTCCTCTCACCTGTATATACTGTTTAGGAAGCTCTCCGTCCTGTTGTCTCTCACAGGGGCACTTGTAGAGTTGACCAGTTACTTCACTGGTTGTAGAGGGTCCGCCCAGACCTGCTGTGGTGTTCAGTTCTTTTACGAGGATAGTTCCTGGTGGGTTTGATGCCTTTACCAAGTTTTACACTGCTAGAATGATCCACGTGGTTTGGAAGTCTATAGTTTTTCCAGTTCCAGAGTTGGGGTCTTAACCCCCTTGTTAAAAGAAGTGTCCAAAAGGCCCTTAGGCCGTTATAGTGTCTGCAGATAATAGGCTCAGTGGTATGCGCGTAATTGTACTTCCTAGCGCCAATTGCGTGGGAACGGGAAATCAAAGTCTTTTTGTTTACCTTCTTGCGTGAGCCTCTTTAGAACAGGACCGGCGGCTGCCGAAGTCGTTTCAGAGCAGAGCGGGGCCGGGTACCAAGAAGAAACAGCTGACGAGCGAGCGGTGTCTGCTGGAAGGCGTAGCCGAGTCTCTGTTGTCACCCGATGTGCAGAGGTTGGCCCGCAGAGCTGAGCGGGACCCGCGTGTGAAACAGCTGATGTCAGGAAGCAGAAGAAGAGATCCGGAGAGGCGTCGCGGGAGACCGGTGCAGGTAAGAGCTGACAGGCAGATTCTAGCGGCCGTGCGCGTGCTGATAATAATGCTTTCTTCTTCTTTCTCAGGGAACGATGCCAGAAGCGTCACGCTGCTGATGCAGAACGACGCAAAGCAGGGTCCGTGGTTTGGGCGTGGCTTTTATAGGGAATCAGCCAGCCACGGCCAGACTGCTAGTCACGCCCAGGAGACTGGCCTGCAAAATAGTGCCTATTCTAAAAGGATTAGCAGGCACATCACACCCTGGATGTACCCACCGTGAACACAATGAATCCTGGGCCTTCAGTATTAACCCATGCATACCATGAATGTCAGGTGGATAGGACAATTATGTATTCAGGTGTTACTAGTGTCCCCCCAAGCCCGCCATGCCATAACCCATCTTGCCCCTACTTGCAACCCAACCCGAGACCTCCCGTGCTTCAGGGGGTGTGTTTGGCCGCTAAGACTAGGACAAGAGGGCAAGTCCTTGGAACCCAGGCCTGTGATCCTGACATTGTCCAGCCTGGACAACCACCTCAGCCAATCATGGCAAAGTGCGACGTGGGCTTCCTAGGATACCCTGTGCAGGGGGTGACTACACCCCTCCCTCACATTCAGCCCACCTAGACACCCCAGTGGTTTATGTTCGAGGCTAATACAATAGCCTAAAATAATACCAGGTTTATCTGATATAATTGCGGTAGAAAAGTTAGGGTAGATACCACTGCCACCAGCCAAGTCTAAATGTTAAAAGAGCGAAACAATGCTCTAGGAGGTACAGAAAAAAAGGGTACGAAGTAACCCTTTCCAGTACTCCATGTAAGATGGTGTGTACTGGATCTGTGGTTAAATGACTGAGTAAAGTTAATGGCAACTTTGCCCTTTTCTGGGGGACTGTAGTCAGCCTCAGAAATGGAGTCGGTGGGAAGTCTAAAAGACAAATCTGTGTCACTGCAGTGAAGGTGCTGTGTAACACACAAAAGAGGCGGACTACTGAAGTGGTGTACTCCAGAGTCCACAATCACAAAAACAGGTAAAAGACACATGGCAAAACATGGGTAAGAGTGGGGGAAAAGCTCACACTCTTACCAAGTGAAAAAATAAACTCCAGAAATCCAGCAAAGCTGCTGGGGGACTCACTAGGTGAGGGAAATTAGCCATAAAATGAGAATTCTCCCTAACACTGATGGAGAGTTAGTGGAGCGTCAGTCCACCAGCAGAGGACGTGGTGTTGTACACCATGAGAACTCACTGGTGCTCCACACCTTCCTCAGTTGTGCTGCAGAATCTTCAGACTCTTTGGACTCAGCTGGCTTTGATGTTGAACCTGATGTGTATGCCTCAAAGGGGGCAAAGGTGAGTTCCCGAATGGGCGGATCAGATGGGGCCCGTGAGTCTGCGGTAGGTCAGCCAGCTTCACAAGGCTAGTCAGTGGAGGTTCCCCCGTCTGTGGTGGTTACGGCTGCAAGGCCACCCTATCATAATTTGGCTTCAGGTCCTGGGGCTGAAGTCTAGGGGAGGGTTGCAGACCTGCAGCCAATGACAGGGGCACCACAGCAACGGACATGGCCCCTTGCATCAGGCTGCCATGTGCCCTGCACATCTGGGGGACGTGTGCAGGCTGGGGAGACAGAGTGAGTGTAGCAGATGTTGCGTGTGCCCTCTGACATGGGAATGTGTTGGACAAAATATCTGAGGGCATGGATAAGAAGGCCAAATCTGTGCCCCCACCAGCTTCCTGGATAGAGCAACAGCTGCAGGTCATGCTGTCCTCATGCTGCTACCACAGACTGTGCATGGAGGCCAACATCAAGTGCCGATGGGCTGATCTGGGATGTCTGCAGGGGTTCCTGCATGCAGACGCTCAGGCACACAGAGAGGGAGAGGCCCTGAGGCGTGAGATGCAGGCCATGAGGACTGGTATCCATGACAAACTCACAGCCACAAGGACACGGATCCATGAGGAGTTGGATGCCTTCAGGCAGACACTCTTGGAGCAACTCAATGCATCATCGGTGAGTGTGCATACAGACTCTGCAGCCATCTGTGAGGAAATGCATGGGGAACCCACCGCCATTACTGAGCTGGTGAATTCAACCGTGTCACGGCTGGCCGTGGCCAGTGAAGACCAGTGTGCGTGGTAGGGCTCCAACACCTCGTCCACCTGCAGATCAACCGTAGAATGGGGGTCCAGCACACCAGCCTCCTGGTCCACCATTGCTGTGAGGTCCATAAGCCCACGAAGGGGATTGTTTTTTAAAATATTTGTCTAATGTTTGTGTCCACACGACATGCACCCCACCCCTCCCCCTTTCCGGGTTGACACCCCACCACCCCCCAGTCCATGATAGACAACTTTTTAATGTGAGAGCCAGTGGTTTTTATTGTTTTTTTGGGCACCTTGTTTCGGCATTTACACTTTTTCTTTTTTGTTTTTCATTTACACTGGCCCTGATGTTCGCATGTGCTTCTCCATTTTGCCCTTTCCAAGGAGGATTTATTTGTGTCTTTATTTGTATCCCTTGAGATGTGCAGTTGCCCTCTCAAGGGCATGATGAACGCAGTTGTGGACAAGCAGCCATGCACACTGTCAACTGTGTGCATGGCTGCCTCGCGATCGACAGGATTGCATGTGATCGCATGTGCAGGTAACATTGGGTTGAAGGAATCTTGAAGCATGTGTGCTGTATGCATGATTGTGAACTATGGCTGTTGTAATGCATTGTCCCATGATGTTGCAGTGCTCCTGAATCATGCAGTGACTGCACTCCATTGGTGGACCACACTGCACTCCATGGGCGGACCACCCTGCACCCTTTCACGTCCCTAGTCCCCATACCCTCTGCCAGATACTGTCCCTCCTCTCACGCATTTGGTGGCACAGTTCCTAGAGGAGGTGATGCGGGAATAACATCATGCCAGCTCAGTCAGCAGGTAGGTATATGCACTGTCTCGCGTATTTTGTCAGTGTTATTGGTCACCATGGTATATGCATTCAGTACACATCTTGACGAACTGGGGGTTAACCTTGTGCCACTGTGAATGTATCTGCAGATGTGTGTCTGTACACATGCATGTGTGTGTATCTGCAGTTACACTTCTATGCAGGTGCATTGTTTTGGTGGATGCACTTAGATAAGTGAGGCCATGATTGGAAGTGATTGGGCAGCACTATTCACACTTTACCCATTGGCAGTGTTTCATTCAGTCTGAATGTATCTACTGATTGACGGCATGCATTCTCTGTGCATCTGCATTCTGTGTATTTGTGTTATCGAATACTTGCCTCGCTGACCATGATGATATCTCCTTACTGCCACCCTTGTTTCCTACCGTGCCCTGCAGGTGTACTCCCTGTACACACTACTCTTTTACCTGTGACACTTCCCAATCCACTGTCTTCTCCACTTATATGACCTGCCCACCCATGCCACTTTTCAACATGTACCACATGTACCACACACAGTGAGTGTCGTGTACGCTTTTCCGCCGCTGCAGCCCTTCATGACGTAGCCTTGGTGACTCAATTCTGGCCTTTTGGGTGCATTGACTCCACAGGACATGTTTGTCACACTTCATGCATGACGGGTTGGACAGATATGCGCATGTGTTCTCCAGACTAACTGCTTCTGTGTTACCCACTGAGGTTACTTTTTGAACAGTGGTTGATTCTGTTGATTATCTGAACATGGGTGTGTTCCAGTGGGTGTTGCTAGGTCTGGAAAAGATCTGAGGCTACACTAAAGTCGGGACTGTGGAGACTCTGGGCTAGCTAGTCTTTTGGTTGTAGCTCCTGAGTTTCTATCCGGGGCTACAACCAAAAGACCCGGGGCTATAGCCCCCTCAGCCCCCCCCAGCAACGCCTCTGGTGTGTTCCTTGTTTTTTGGTTATGACAACTTCTTCATGTCATCTGCCACTGTCAGTGAGTGAACATTGCGTGCCCACATTGTGGTTGCAAGCATATGTTACATCGTCCACTCGATGCAGAGCTGGCCCCAACCCTACACAAAGTTTATAAAGAAGCCTTCGAAATCGGGGTGTTACCGAGCAGTATGAACAAGACCCTAGTGATCTCCATACCCAAGCCCGGGAAACCAACCACTGAGTGCGGCTCATATGGACCTATAGCCATCCTTAATTATGACATAAAAATCCTCACTGCCATACTCGCCAGCAGACTATCCAAGGTTATTGGGGCCCTAGTACTCGAGGAGCAAAATGGGTTTGTTCTGGGCCGTAGCACAACAGCAAACCTACGCTGGCTACAACATATCATAGCACACACAACAGACTCACATGACCCCTATGCTGTAATCTCCCTAGACTCTATAAAAGCGTTTGACTCCATATACTGGGAGTGGCTCCTGGTCACCCTGAAACAATTCGGCCTGGGCGGCTACCTCATTCACTGGGTCGAGATTCTTTCCAATACACCGAGAGCGAGGGTAAAAACCGGTAGGACAGTGTCCGCTCCATGGGATATACAGAGAGGCACCAGGCAGGGATATCCCCTCTCCCCAATGTTATACACACTGGGGCTGGAACCGCTGGCAATATTTTTTAGGAAGCAATTTTTTGACTCAGGCATAAATATTGGGGGCCGATATCACGTGATCTCACTGTATGCCGATGACGTCTTACTCTACTTAAGGGACCCACAATTTAATACACCCACAATCCTGGAGGTACTAAAAAATTGCGCTAGAGTATCAGGGATAGCATTCAATCCAGAGAAGTCTCGCATATTTCCTCTGGCGAGACTGGCAGGGATCCAATCTTCGGCACTCCCAGAAGTCGGGATAGGTTGGAAACATCATACATTTAGGTATCTGGGTATCAATATTTGGCACACGCCCGAACAGACACACAGAGGCAACACTCTGGTGGCAATACAGAGGCTTAGGAAATCAACAAGGTTCTGGACCAGGCTTTCACTATAAATGATGGGCCGATTGGCCATTGCTAAAATGATAGTACTACCACATTTCCTGTACTTTTTCCAAAACATCCACTATTACATACAGGCCACCCTCTTTCGGCAGCTGGGCACACTACTTAAGGACCTGGGGTGGGGGAGCTCCAGACACAAACTCACCCTTGGCACATTAACGCTCCAATATAAGGCAGGCAGAGTCCAGCTCCCGGATCTAGAGAGATACTTCATGGCTGCCCAACTCACCTTCGTGGCCAAGTGACTGGCGGATGACTTCACCTCCGAGACCGATCTTTTGAGCCACTTAATCACACCGGTCCGGTCTGAAGGAAATTCTCTGGGTCCGCTGGAAACACACGCCAAAAGTTCCTCTGCTCATCCAGCTGGGCCGCAAAGTATGGGACAGAGCTCTGAAGCTGCAGAAGATAGAGAGCCCTTACTCCCCGGAGATACACCACTCATTGCAGACACCTGCTCTAGCAGAGATGAACTGGCGATGATAAGACTATGGGAAAGGCACGGCATCTATACCTGGGGGGACATGCATGAAGGAAATTCCTTTCGAGAACTTGATTCCCTAATAACCAAAGATGGACTCCCCAAAGGCCAACACCTTCGCTACCGGAGAATCAGGGAAGTGGCCAAACAAAAATGGAGAGAATGGCCGGAGGAACCAGAACCGGACCCAACCCTCACTCTAATGCGCAACCTGGGTGATGGCTGGAAACCGACCTCCAGGATATACGGCCAGCTCACCGACAGGCCTAATCCCTAGAGCATGGCACTAAAGAATTCATGGGAAAGAGACCTGGGAATGAGCATTACTGAACAGGAATGGGAGAGGACTCTACAATTCCCCAGAGAAGTGTTGAGAAATGCGAGATTCAGACTAATTCAGCTGAACGTGCTGCATAGAACTTACATGACTCCCAGCAGAATCGCGAAATTCAGCAAACCCTCGGCTCCGCTATGCCCCTGATGTAATCAAGAAGATGCGGGAATGGCGCATATGTTCTGGAGCTGCACAAAGTTACAAAACTTCTGGACCAAAGTCGAACGAGCGTGCAGGAAAGCGGGCCTGACCCGTTACGAGTGGACACCCAAGGAATCCTTGCTAGGATCCTAACTCCGGATAAGCAAGATCAGACACATCGTCAAACTCATGGACATGGCCTGCATACTAGCCAAAAGGGAAATCACCATGACATGGAAATCTCCAACGGGCCCTCGCTACACCAAGTGGCTTAACGAACTAGAACACTGGTCCAACGCAGAAACAAGGCAATGGGGGGAAGGAATAATCAAAACCGGAGAAGGCCCAGTCATGACATATGAAGCCTGGAAATCACTGCTATGGGACATGTTCCAGCCATCGGACGACAAACCCCCATGAACAACACCACGATGCCCGGAGAACCAGGACATATAGATGGAACGTAAACCCAGAAAACAGTACTCCCTCGAGGGACAGATCACGCGGCCACTCCACTCTGCGGTCAGAGCAGCTCCACAGGAGGTTCCGGACCCTTATGACCTAAGTTGTTTGTTTTAAGTTACGTTGTTTGTTAGGCATTCCTGAATCCCACACCCCTTTTCCATCCTTCCCCCCTCTGCTTCCCCCACACCCCCTTCCCATTCCACTACCTTAATAAGCTTTGTGATTTGACCATGACTCCTGTATACTTGAAATGCCAATAAAAACTCTTTAAAATAAATCGTCCACTCGAACAAAAAGAATCAGTGTCCACGGTCTGTGAAGCACTAGTGTCCAATGCACACTCAGGGTTATTGTCTAAAGGACAAACAAAATTCATAGAAATCTATATATCCCATTTAGAAAGAGACAGATTTAAGACGTAATGGAGTATCCACCTATGTAGTGCATGAGTTAAAGAAAAGGCATTTATAGAGATTACTCTTTTGAATTTTACTGGAAAACTTCAATATAGGTTGTATTAATATTAGTCCACAATATTGTATTCACATTGTACAATACAGTGATACATAGTCCAAAAAGTAGTGACAGTTCAAATGTAAAACAAATTCATAAAAAAATACACGATCATGAAATTTTACATTGAGGGAATGTATTTCCCAAAGCCAGCAAAACACAAAAGGAAAAAGGAATTTTGTATGTGTGACAAGCTCAACGCGTTTCGGTATCTGATATCCCTTCTTCAGGAGCTGGATTTCGTGTAAGTACAATTGCAATTTTCTCAATGGATACACTCTGTTAAATGTAAGCAAACAATGAAAATGCTGTTGGTTGGCTAGAAGCTCATAACGTGATTACTTCATATTACAAATATCCTAAAATGTCATGTCCCTACCTGCCATGAATGCCGACTGGAGACCACTGAGGGATTCACTACAGTAAGCATTCTTTTTTTAAACTCTTGAGGTATAACCAACTTCGCTCTAAGAATGGGGAACCTGGAAAAATCATGGGGTCCCTTTTAGTTAATGCATTATATCAGTATAATGTAGATTGAAGTTCGAATGGTGATGTATGGAATACCCAACCATACCTATCAAAAGATGTTCGGACTTCAAATCTCTCTGCTGGTGACGTTAGTCCTCATTCGATATGACACTTTTTCTTTGCTTTTTCTGTAACCATGTATCCTTGTACCTATGACAAAAGCGGCCAGGTACCCTTGGGGGGGTGCACTATACAAGTAAATAAACTAAACTAAACAGCTAGTTGGTCTAGGTAGCAATGGTCCGTATGCCTGTGATGCTCTGTATGAATGGTAATGAGTGCACTCAGAAAAGAGGTCATGTTCAACATTGTATGGCAGCCCTGGCTAGGGGCTGACTGGGTTCAGTCCTGGCGCCTTAGGCACCAGGCTCATAGTAGGAATCAGTCCTGGCGCCTGAGGCGCCAGGCTCATAGTCATTACTTACCTGATGCAGACCATGCTGCAAATGACTCCAATCCAACATGAAGCCTGAAAGGGACTATTTTTCTACAGGGACTATTTTTTACTCGGGTGTGGTTCTAGGGACTTCTTACCTGGGACTACTTTTGAGGCTATTTAAACCACACCCGACCAGCAACACACGCTTCGCGTTATTCTGCATCCAGCAGCGTAACACTCACCGTGCCTGCAGCCTGCATCCAGTCTTCTGCCACGCCCGCCTCGAATCCGGAGCGCCTAAAACAAAGAGGAAAGAAAGGGACAAGGTTAGAAAACAAACTTATTTCTATTCCACACCTGATTCTGGATCCATCTCGTCTCCGGACCTGTAAAGAACATCATTTCTGCACGCGCCGCACCTCCAGCTGCAGTGCCGCGCCACACTCACCAGTATTCACAGCATCCTTCGGGTCGGCGCTGCCTCCATCATTTCTTCGCTGAACTTCGGCACCTAGGAGACAAAAGAAAACCACAAGGTGAGCCGAGGGAACCAACACATATAATTCTTACCACCTTAGACTTATCTGATTTACCACTGGAGGCATCCTTTTGTGACTCTCCATATTTTCACGTGCCGCATCTGTAAAGAGAGACAAAACAACACGTTTTCCTCGTGCAACATTTACCGGACAGCGCCGGGTAATACAGACTCTTACCTGAGCGCCACCAGCTGCCACAAGAGCATCTTTTCACAAGCCAGCTGCAAGACAAGAAAGGAAGGGGGGAACAAGAGTGAACATCGGACATATTGAACTCTATGAACTTAATATTTACTGGTCCTCACCAGGAACCTCAGAGTCAATACTCTCTGGAAGTCTCCAAAGCCTTCAACCCAGTGAAGTAACTGGAATCGACGCGCCCCTGCAAATCCACGCAGGATGGAGAGCTCATCTTTCAAGAATATAAGGTGAGATTGCTGTGAGGGCATTTTGGAGGTGATTAGTTGGGGAGGACTGTGGGGGTGCCATCACTTGAATCCACAAGTGGCTAAATCCACCTCTCCACTTGCAGGAGAATATTTCTACGGGTTTGGCAGACAAGATTAGGAGGGCAGATCCAGTCAGTCATCGCTGCACTACGCATCACGTTGGTGCAGACCGTAGCTGTCCGGGTCCGACCGATGCCCCTGTGGGAGCCAGGTGTACCCCACATGGGTGGGTAGCAGGTGACACACAGAGCTCTAGAAGCTTATGTCGGAGCTTCTACCAGAATTACGGTGTTGCAATGTCGTCTGACTCTAGTGACAAGTAAAAAGGAGAACGATTACTGAAATCCGTTCAATAGCTCAATCTGATACTAAGCATCGCTTCTTCACCCCTTGCTTGCAATGAGTAGGCTCTTTTTGTCACTGGCATTGAGGCATCAGGGATGCGGTCTGTGGGTACTTATGCACCTTCACTCTGGGCACACCATAAGGCGCATTGACAGACAGCTCAGATATGCATCGTGACAAGCCAACACATAGGAGCAGGTGGCAAAAGTAACATGCAACTGGCATCCGGGTTATACTGAAGCCATTATATGTGGTTTCTCGCATTCGTGTGCTGAGATGAAATTCAGTCCTAGCACCGTTTACATGTACCCCCTTTTTCTCTCTAATGTGGAGCTGCCACTCTTTTTCCTTAATAGGATTTCGAATTAGCTTCTCTCTATCCCCCTTGGGCCGAGGCAAGATCTGCCAAATATTTCTACTATTTCTGCTTCGTAGTGCGCAAATCATACGCTGCCAATTACAGTTTTTGACGGAATACTGCCAACGTTTCAGCCATTGTTTGTGTTCTGCCTTCATCACTTTAGACTGACAGCAGGTTTCATGAAGCGAGCTCACAGGCCCAAGAAGCCTTCTCAACTTAACCCCTCATGTCTCAATCTGTTCTGCCACGTATATTCAGTTTGCCAACTCCAGGATACTCATTTTGCAAAATCAAGTATGCTACCAGTTCAGCTCACACAATTTTCATAATTCCAGTATATTCTAGCATATTCCAGCATTGACCATCCCAGTACAGTTGCAGTGTGGCATCTCCTATGTTCTCATTTTCCCCAATAACAGCACACTTTGACAATCCCAGTACACTGCCAGTTTGCCCAATCCCAGTATACTTTTCATTTGGCAATACCAGTATAATAATAGTTTAACAATCCAGGTATATGTTTCCAGCTTGATGATCCAAGAATACTCTCCGTTTGAGAGCACCAGGCTTTGTACAAGTGGGAACAATGCGAGAATAGTCCTTGTGTTAAAGTTCAGGTTGTGTTACCAGGTTGTAGAAAACTAGTGTATTACTAGTTTGCCAATCCCATTACATTCTTTTTTTTTTTTTTAAATGTTTTGTTTGACTTATCAAACTTTTCATTTGTATTTTTCCTTCTACTCTTCTTACCACTAGATTTCGTTCTGGTTTTTCTTTTACGGTTCTTTGTTGATTTCATTCCAAAACTTGATCACTGTAATGATCAACCATTGGTTGTTTCCTTGGAGCAGCATTGCCCATCGCTCTTCGGTTGTCATTCGGCGATTTGATATTTTAAAAAAATCTCTGAATAAGTCACGTTTGTTTTTTAGCCCTGGGCACACCATGATTAGATGAAATAATGTTTCTGGTTCTGTAGGGTCTTTACAGTAACGACAGATTGCCGAAATACTACGTGTTCGATCTATTAGTGACAGATATTCACGCGTAGGTAGGATGTTCAAACGAAATCGCAAAAATAGGTCACGAATTTTCGCACAAGGGAATTGAAGTAAATACGCAGGCAACACGTTAATAGCTCTTACTTCCATGTCGGCCTTCAGATGTCTTTTACATTTTTTCTGGTCTTCTATTGTTCTTATCCAGTCGTTTTTCTGAATTTTTCGTTTAGCATATTGAGGTCTGTTTCTCAGCATTTCCTCGGTGATTTCCTCTTGTTCCATTTTTAGTTTGATTTCGCTTGTCCACTTTGTTAAAGCTGTGACTTGAAATGCCTGTTTTTTATCTTTTAAGATTTCCAGTGTTGGGATTTTTTCCTCCGAGATAATTTTTCTATATAGGTCCATTTGTTTCCACAGTACAATGATTGAATAGATTGGAGGGCAAGTTCATAACGAATTCTAGAGATTGGAAAGGATTTTGGCAGAGCAAGGGTTTTTCTCCAGAATATAGCTTCATATCTTGGCCATTTCAATAGTTGTTGATTTATCAAAGATTCGCTCGCATACGTCAGAATAGGAATGATTTTTTGTTTATACAGTAGGGTTGTAGGTTTTACCGTATATGCACCATATTTGCAGTGAAAGAAGCGGCCTTGTCTTGACAACGATATTGCTTTTTCTTCAATATTTTCTTGCCATTCTTTTTCATTCTTAGATGGGTTAATTATTGCACCTAGATATTTTATGGATTTGGTTGCCGCAATGTTTTTCTGATCCAGATAGAATTTTGGCGACCATTGTTTCTTTGAGTTTTCTGTGATGAGTTTCATCATTTTGGTTTTATCTGTGTTAATTTGTAGATCATTTGCCTTCATGAAAGTTTGCGTTTTATTCAGTGTTATTTGTAGACCTTTCACCGTTTTGTCCATGATGATAATGTCATCAGCGAAAATTAAGGTTTGAATAGATTCGCTATTTATCTTCGGTGGACTTGCCATAGTGTGTTTAATTTTTCGTTCAAACTCGTGGGTGAAAAGGTTGTAGAGGCATGCAGCTAAGGGACAACCCTGTTTCAGCCCATTCCATGTACGAATTGGTGCTGTTGCCTTTCCATCAGTTGAAAGTCGAACTCTAATTGACGTGTTCGAGTATAGCTGTTGAATTGGGTTCAGAATGGTTGATGGGCAACCCCAAGCAGCCAATTTGGACCATAGAAGTTGTCGATTGACTGAATCAAAGGCCATTTTTAAATCTATAAAGATTGCATATACCTGCTGTACTTTTGTGAACGCTTCATATTTTATCATATTCAGCAACAGAAGATTAACGTTGGTACTTATTTTTTTCACAAAGTCGGTCTGTCTTTTTGCTTGTTTACCATGGTGTATAGCCCAAACAGTTAGTTTTTTCTCAAGGTAGCCTGCAAATAGTTTCCCCAACGGATCTAGTAAGGCTATTGGTCTGTAATTGGCTGGGTTTTTTCTATCTCCTGCCTTGTAGATTGGTATTACAATGGCTACTGACCATTTGCGAGGAATCTCTTTCGTCTTTTCTATCAAATGTAAGAGATGTAAGAGGAATTTGGCCCAGTGTTCTGGATTTGCTTTAAGGTTGCTGTTTGCTAGCCCATCAGGACCAGGTGCCCTAGATGAATTCAGCTTCCTCATAGTGTTGGTAATATCATCTATATCCCATTTTAGGGTCCAGGGGTCAGCATCTTCTTGCAGAATTGATGTTGGTTCAAATACCGGTTTCTTATATAGGGTTTGGAAGTGTTTAACCCAGATATGTGATTCTACTTCTTGGATCAGAGTTTGATTTTTCACTGTTGTATTCATCAAGGACCACAACTGCCGCGTGTTTTTCCCATTTAGCGCCTTCAAAAGTTCTTCTGCATCGTGTTGCTTCATTGTCATTTTGTATGATTTCATTATGTTGGAGAATTTTTGTTTTTCCTTTTTTATTTCAATTTGATAGTCTCCTTTATTTTTCTTTATTTGTCGAAGTCGTTTGTAGTGTTTCTTTTTTTCTAGAAAGATTTGTAAATTGAAATAATGAGTATGTGGCTGTTTGACTCTTTGTTGATTTCTTGGTGTAGATTGTTGGTACTTCTCCAAGATCCAGCCATAGTTTAATTTAACTTGGTCCTTCAGCACTGTGTCTTCAAATAGAGTAGTTAAATCTTGTATTTGGTGATCTTTGATGCGAAGCCGGTTCAACCCGTTGTTTATTTCAAGTTCAGGGAGGTTCAAACATTGATCGGTTGAGGGTTCAGCTGGCCAGGAGATAAAAATTTGTCGATGATCACTATCTGGGTTTGGGGAACTCGCAGTGTGGGTTGTGATTTTCCGAATACCTTCTGTGGCGAAGATATAATCGATTATTGTATTGGAGTTCTCCCGTGACCAGGTCGGCAATGGGGTGCCTTTATCGTTCGTGGGTTGGACGCTTAGGCAAATGTTGCGTAACGTTGTTTCTTTAATCCATTTTCTCGCTCTGGATGACAATTCATTAAGTGCCAATTTGTTTCCTCTTTTATCAAAGAGATGGAAGTTAAAATCTCCTGCCAAGATGATTTCGTTTGTACTATTTCTGATGTTCAGTATGTCGATTTCCTCTAATATAGAATCGATAAATTTGTTGTCAGACATAGCTGTAGGGTTCCAATATATGTTAAAGATTGATAAACAAGTGTATTTTGAAGGATCAGGTGGATTGAGTTTCAGTATTGACGGAATGCTGATGGATAGGAGTTGTGCCCACGGATGGATTATTTTAGTTTCCAATATTCGCCATGTAGGTTTAATTTTTGTTAGTAAGAGCATTCCTGATGCTGGTCTCCCCTGTTGCGAGGATATGGCTGGATTCATGAATGAACTATAGCCATCACACACTACTTCCTCTTTCAACCAGGTTTCTTGGAAGCAGATGATATCGACTTGTTCGAGTATAGATGTTTTATTTTCAAAAAGATGTCTATGTCCCCTTGTATTCCAAGAACATAGGGTTGTGTGGGATTTCGGTGGGTCTTTTCGTTGTTATAGATATGTTTTCTTTGTTCTCTGATTCACGTCTGGTCTAGAGATGTGTCTTAAAGTTTCTCGTGACATCTTATTTTGGTCGTTCGGTCTTAGACATAAATCATTACATTTTTTTCCAGAATCTTGGCTGTAACTTTGTCCAATCCGATTTTTGGTTAAATTTTTGGAAAAAATGTCTAAGGTTCTTGTTTTCTTTTCTGCCATCAAACGAGATACCATTATTTCTTCTGTTTGAAATCCCAAAGTCAATAGATGATGTTTATTGTCAATGACACATTGCATTGTGTCATAGTTTGAGAAATCAACATGGGCTTCTTCCATATATTTCTTATTTGGAAATATAATTAACTCAATGTCTTCTGTTTTTATGTGAGCCAATTGTGGAATTGCCTTAAACAGTCGTAAAGTATTGGATCTATTTAAGATGACCGGCTCTTCAGTGCTCGAGTTCCTCGGATATATGGCTAGTCGATATGCACACGAGGAATTTAACGGATTTTTGAAGATTGGTCTGAGGAGTTTAGGGGTTACCTGAATTGTCATGTTGCCATTGGTTTCAATGGGTCTTTCTGATTCATCAGTAGGCCATATTTCTTCAATGGAGACTGCTGAATATGCCAATGAGATGTTGATTTGGTGTACATTTTCGATGATTTCACTATGGGTGCAGTTAAAAAACGAGTCTTCATATTCATCTATTACAATGAGAGATTCGTCTTGAGAGTTTATAGAAATGGAATTATGGGCACTTATATCATCATCTGTCTCAGTCTCTGGCAGATTTGCTGGATTTGAAGCTTTGATTCGCTTTTCCTGATTGATTACCTCTTTGGGTATACCTTGAGGTTCGGCAGTTGTGTGTTTACCGTGTGCCATAACTTTCGGAGCTCTATCTCTTTTACCTGAGTTCAGAGGGGTTTGTTGATTGATTGCATCTATAAGTATATCTAGTGGTTCCGGCGTTGACTGATTACCTTGAGATGTAGGATTTAGGACTCTATCTACTTTTCCAGTGCTCAGAATAGTTCGTGGAGGAGTAGTCTGGTTATTCACGAGAGATTTTCTGTTGGTCTTTGTCTTTTCATTATTCGTTTTCTGCGCATTTAGTACCTTTCGGAGAAATGCACGTGACCCATTTTTTATGATTTTTTTGGGCTTTGATTTAATCGATGTATCCTGCCCTACTAATCCTCGTTTTGAAAGATCAAAAATATCGAATGGGGTGCACACAGATGGTTCAGTGGTGTTTTGCCACGCAGACGTCAGGGCTTGTGGAACTGGATAGGGTTGATGATCACATTGGGTTGTTTGGTCTGAATTCTTCATCATCGTATTCGGTTGATTTTCTGTCTGAGTTTGTTTAGTCGTACATTGTAAGTTCGTTGTTGCTTGTGCAGATTTTTTTACTTTGTCATCCACCATTTTTTTGGTGATTGTTGAGAAAGTGTCCATTAAGTTTAGTTTATCCGCTCTATCAGCTCTCGCCACTTCCGCTAGTCTATTTTGCCATGTTCTTGACGATTCAGCTTCATATTTTAATCTTTCTTGAATGGAGCTTATTAGAGATTCAAACTGTGTTTGCTTGGTCAAGATCATTGCCAGCAATGTCGCTTGGTCTTTAATGGAATCAACCATTGCTTCTTCAATTTTTAGAAACGGTATCATAGCTGTTGATAACACTGCTACCAAAGTATTTTGTAGATCTAGCATTGTCGTAGGTAATCTTTGTTGGTATTCTGGAGAGTTACTTATATTCCCAGGGTTCACACGGTTGGAAGAATTTGTGTCATCCGGATTGGTTTTCCAAGTTTTCTTCACTGGCGAATCGGTTTTTAAGAAACCTCTCGGGGTAGATGACTCAAATTTCCCAATTTGTTTAGGCGTAGACAAACCGCTGAAAACCTCGTTTTTTTTCCCTTGTAGATCCATAATTGTATCTATTTCTGTAATGTCCAGTGAAAGGCGAGCAGTTCGTGCTATGAGTGGATTTGTGGGATCATCGTTTCTCATAACAGTCGGCAGATGCGTTGTTTGCCATTGCTGTTTAGCTGCCCTCGCACGCTCTTGAAGAGGCGTTTGATAGGAATCTTCACGTCTCGGATTGTGTCCCAGCATATCTGGAAATGTAAAAGACTTAGTAGCGTCGCGTATAAGACAAACGTGATCAGTTTGAGATATCGAAGCTGTGGCAGAACATGTGGTTCTTGTATCTAATTTGCCATGAGCAAGAGTGTGCGCTACAAAATCTGCGATGACCAGGGAAGCCTGATCCACAGATTTCGCTTTGATTGTGGTGTGTGTGTTTGGTGTTTTTGAATTATTAGATACTGTTCCATCGAGGTCGCGGTTGCTGTTCATATTATGTGTAGGCGCTAACGATTCCTCTCGTTTGCCCTGGAGCCTTGTACGGGGTTTAGTGGGTTCCATATGGACTTCCGAGTCTTATCGCCGATCCAGCCCTAAACAGCACAAAACAGCCTCGTCCTTTTCTCCACCTCGGGCTTCTCGCCACAAGGGCGCCGGAGTGCTGGTTATGAAGGCACTTCCTGTGGGCGTGTCGCACAGCTGTCAGGTGACGCGTGTCACGTGATGGGGAAGCGATGGGGAAGCACACCGCTCGCTTCAACTGCTATCAGCTCCTGCCGATAGACTGATGCGAGTTGGAGCGGCGCTTCGCCTTTCCTTATTCCTGCAGGTATAGTAGTGAATCGGATAGTCTCTCAGCCGCACAGCACAAAACAGCCTCGCCCTTTTCTCCACCTCGGGCTTCTCGCCACAAGGGCGCCGGAGTGCTGGTTATGAAGGCACTTCCTGTGGGCGTGTCGCACAGCTGTCAGGTGACGCGTGTCACGTGATGGGGAAGCGATGGGGAAGCACACCGCTCGCTTCAACTGCTATCAGCTCCTGCCGATAGACTGATGCGAGTTGGAGCGGCGCTTCGCCTTTCCTTATTCCTGCAGGTATAGTAGTGAATCGGATAGTCTCTCAGCCGCACAGCACAAAACAGCCTCGCCCTTTTCTCCACCTCGGGCTTCTCGCCACAAGGGCGCCGGAGTGCTGGTTATGAAGGCACTTCCTGTGGGCGTGTCGCACAGCTGTCAGGTGACGCGTGTCACGTGATGGGGAAGCGATGGGGAAGCACACCGCTCGCTTCAACTGCTATCAGCTCCTGCCGATAGACTGATGCGAGTTGGAGCGGCGCTTCGCCTTTCCTTATTCCTGCAGGTATAGTAGTGAATCGGATAGTCTCTCAGCCGCACAGCACAAAACAGCCTCGCCCTTTTCTCCACCTCAGGCTTCTCATTTAGAACAATATCCCAGTATCCCAGTATCCACAATTCAAGTATATTCCCATCTTACAAACTTTCAACAATGTAGTTTCCCAATGTGTATATACTCCCACTGTTTACTATTAGACAGTTCTTGTTCACTACCAGTGGACTGTTACACAGTCCCAGTATATGTCTAGATTGGTAACACCAGCATGCTCCCATTCTGACTACTCAAGATTGTCCAAAACAATATATTTCTAGTTTAAATAGCACAGTTTATTCTCAGTTAAAACATATCATTCTACGCCTCATTTCCCAAATCCCAATTTAGCACAATCCCAGTGTAGGCCCAGTTTAACAACACCATAAACCCCCAGTGTGCACTCTGATATGATTTATGCCTTTTATAACGCGCTTAATACCCAGAAGGAGGGATCGAAACTCTGTTGCTCCCTGTCGTCTTGTTTCCAAGACGAGCACGTTGCCCCTAAGCTATCCTCCCGAGTCAACATTTTGTTATCCACGTTTTTTCCCATTTTTCTGTACCTCAGTTTGCAAAATTCTACTATAATCCAAAATCACCATTGCACAATTCCGGCACAATTCCAATAAACTACATTTTCACTTTCACCATTCCATATTACAATATGCTCCCATTTTGGATATCTCCGTATATTTTCAGTTTTCAAAATCGCAGTGCACTCACAGTTTCACAAAACCAGTATGCTCCAGTTTCTAAAACCCCCCACCATATTTCCAGGTATAGAAACTGAGCAATATGTTCCAAGTTTGACAATCACAATCTACCCTAAGGCTGCACAGCCCCAATGCATTCCCACTTTGCAGAATGACGTTATATTCACAGTGTGGCAACCCCAGTATTCTGCGCCGCCCGTTCCCCCGTGCAGTCCAAACCGGAAAGCAATGCATAACAGGTGCCTTTTACACCACAGTAGAGTCTTTGGCGCTGTTGACAGATAATCAATCTTATTGATATACAAGCAGGCAGTGAACGATGTCCTTTATTTATGGTGAGAAGTTGGTGTATTTGACGTGTTTACATATATGTGTAAACTAACGTGAAAAACATTTAAATGTGTGTGCGATGTTTTAATGGAGGATTCCGAAAGGAAAGATGTTTGCAGCAAAAAAAATCAAGCGCGACCCTACGTTCTATAGAAGATGAAGGCGGGAAGCGCGATGACGCAGGAGGCATGGTTCTCCACCTAGGACATAAGAGTGTGGGCGATGTGATAAGGTACACATAGCTAAGCTGTTTGCATCCAAACGTGGCTCTTAATACGCACACACTCACAACCAAACATACACACATACATGCATGCACAACATACACATTCCTGCACACACTGACACAACACACACACTTACAAACACACACGCATGCACAACACACCCATGCCTGCACACACCGACACAACACCCACATGCACACACACCGACGCAACACACACACATACATGCATGCACAACACGCACACCTGCACACACTGACACAACACTTACATGTACACACACACCCATGAACGCACAACAAACACACACACATGCATGTACACCCTGGCACAACACACACATAAACACACAACTGAACACACAGAAATAAAACACACCATCACACACAGACACACACACTCACAAATATACACACATGCATGCACAGCACACACATGACTGCACACACTGACACAACACACACATACACAAAACCCATGTATGCACAACACACACACACACAGAACATTCTACCAAACTTATTATGTACAGTCAAACAATTGATGCACAAAGAAAACTAGAAATATATACAGGACAAGGGGTAAGTATTAGCATACTTGATTGTGGCCCAATTGACAATTTCCAAATTGACCAACATTTTTTGTTCAAATTCTTTAGGAATTTCGGTCAGTTTTAATTATATATATATATGTGGTGTGGGGTAAGGGAATAGGTTATGGTGGGAGGAAGTGGAAGGGGAGCGAGGGTCTCCCACGCTTTTTAGACACAAAGAAACCCAACTAAAATAATTAAGTCAATTTGGAAAAGGTCAATTTATTTCGATCAAATCGACCTAAACCCAGAGGGCATACAAGTCCTAAAGCCAAAAGTACAAAGCTAATGGAAACCAACCACGAGCACAGAGCCATGGTGCCCCTGCTCATTGACGCAGCACATTATAAAGGCAGGCAGAGCACTATATGAAACCCTGTACGGCCTGCAATAATGACCACATCCCCAAGCAGGTGATTCTCTTAATGGACCTTAAGGACATAGGCTGCTATTTGTGTTGCAAACGTTGTGACGGCACCACACAGTGAGGCTTTCCATGCAGTCTTGGAAGTCCAGCACCCTCCCCACGGCAGTTCTCGCTGACCAGGACTTCACGCAAGAGACCAGCCGCCGGAAGGATTTTTAGAGTTCAGAGTCATATCATGAGCCCCCACCCCCGAATCAGATGGCAATGCTGAGAATACCAGGATTCAGGTCTGCTGGCGGATGACCATGGCAAAGCATACATGGGTAAGGCTGCTTCTTTGAATCAGAGATCAGGTAACGTGTTCAACGTTCAAGTTCACTCGCTTGGTGTAGACGAGCAGAGGCATGCGCTTTCTTTCCGCAGCATGGTCTTTTCCTGGGTCAACTTCTAGGCACATTCTAGGTTTCAGGGTCAAGATGGAGAATCTTTGCTATCCCTGCCTTGGTGGAGGTGAGCACTAGTGGCCTCACCCCAGAAGTCCTTCTGAAAATAGTTCCCAAGGTCTATCTGAGCTCAGTGCAAGTTTGCTGTAACCTCCCACGCATCTTCTGCAGAGCTTCCCCTCATCAGCAGATCATTCCAGGGTCTTCGTCTGCAGAGCTTCCCCTCATCAGCAGATCATTCCAGGGTATTCTTCTGCAGAGCTTCCCCTCATCAGCACATCATTCCAGGGTCTTCTTCTGCAGAGCTTCACCTCATCAGCAGATCATTCCAGGGTTTTCTTCTGTAGAGCTTCACCTCATCAGCAGATCATTCCAGGGTCTTCTTCTGTAGAGCTTCACCTCATCAGCAGATCATTCCAGGGTCTTCTTCTGTAGAGCTTTCCCTCCTCAGCAGACCATTCCACGGTCTTCTTCTGCAGAGCTTCACCTCATCAGCAGATCATTCCAGGATCTTCTTCTGCAGAGCTTTCCCTCATCAGCAGATCATTCCAGGGTCTTCTTCTGCAGAACTTCCCATCATCAGCAGATCATTCCAGGGTCGTCTTTCCAGGGCCGTCTTCTGCAGAACTTCCCCTAATCGGCCGATCATTCCAGGGTCTTCTTTCGCAGAGCTTCCTCTCATCAGCAGATCATTCCAGGGTCTTCTTCTGCAAAGCTTTCCCCATCAGCAGATCATTCCAGGGTCTTCTTCTGCAGAACTTCCCATCATCAGCAGATCATTCCAGGCTCTTCTTTCCAGGGTTTTCTTCTGCAGAACTTCCCCTCATCAGCCGATCATTCCAGGGTCTTCTTTCGCAGAGCTTCCCCTCATCAGCAGATCATTCCAGGGTCTTCTTCCGCAGAGCTTCACCTAATCAGCAGATCATTCCAGGGACTTCTTCCGCAGAGCTTCCCCTCATCAGTAGATCATTCCAGGGTATTCTTCCACAGAGTTTCCCCTCATCAGCAGATAATTCCAGGGTCTTCTTCTGCAAAGCTTCCCCTCATCAGCAGATCATTCCAGGGTCTTCTTCCGCAGAGCTTCACCTCATCAGCAGATCATTCCAGGGTCTTCTTCCACAGAGATTCACCTAATCAGCAGATCATTCCAGGGTTTTCTTCTGCAGAGCTTCACTTAATCAGCAGATCATTCCAGGGTTCCAGGGTCTTCTTCTGCAAAGCTTCCCCTCATCAGCAGATCATTCCAGGATATTCTTCTGCAGAGCTTCCCCTCATCAGCAGATCATTCCAGGGTCTTCTTTTGCAGAGCTTCCCCTCATCAGCAGATAATTCCAGGGTCTTCTTCTGCAAAGCTTCCCCTCATCAGCAGATCATTCCAGGGTCTTCTTCCGCAGAGCTCCCCTTCATCAGTAGATCATTCCAGGGTCTTCTTCCACAAAGTTTCCCCTCATCAGCAGATCATTCCAGGGTGTTCTTCCACAGAGTTTCACCTAATCAGCAGATCATTCCAGGGTCTTCTTCCGCAGAGCTTCACCTCATCAGCAGCAGAGCTTCACCTAATTAGCAGATCATTCCAGGGTGTTCGTCTGCAGAGCTTCCCCTCATCAGCAGATAATTCCAGGGTATTCTTCTGCAGAGCTTCCCCTCATCAGCACATCATTCCAGGGTCTTCTTCTGCAGAGCTTCACCTCATCAGCAGATCATTCCAAGGGTCTCCTTCTGCAGAGCATCCGCTCAACAGCAGATCATTCCAGGGTCTTCGTCTGCAGAGCTTCACCTCATCAGCAGATCATTCCAGGGTCTTCTTCTGTAGAGCTTCACCTCATCAGCAGATCATTCCAGGGTCTTCTTCTGTAGAGCTTCACCTCATCAGCAGATCATTCCAGGGTCTTCTTCTGTAGAGCTTTCCCTCCTCAGCAGACCATTCCACGGTCTTCTTCTGCAGAGCTTCACCTCATCAGCAGATCATTCCAGGATCTTCTTCTGCAGAGCTTTCGCTCATCAGCAGATCATTCCAGGGTCTTCTTCTGCAGAACTTCCCATCATCAGCAGATCATTCCAGGGTCGTCTTTCCAGGGCCGTCTTCTGCAGAACTTCCCCTAATCGGCCGATCATTCCAGGGTCTTCTTTCGCAGAGCTTCCTCTCATCAGCAGATCATTCCAGGGTCTTCTTCTGCAAAGCTTTCCCCATCAGCAGATCATTCCAGGGTCTTCTTCTGCAGAACTTCCCATCATCAGCAGATCATTCCAGGCTCTTCTTTCCAGGGTCTTCTTCTGCAGAACTTCCCCTCATCAGCCGATCATTCCAGGGTCTTCTTTCGCAGAGCTTCCCCTCATCAGCAGATCATTCCAGGGTCTTCTTCCGCAGAGCTTCACCTAATCAGCAGATCATTCCAGGGACTTCTTCCGCAGAGCTTCCCCTCATCAGTAGATCATTCCAGGGTATTCTTCCACAGAGTTTCCCCTCATCAGCAGATAATTCCAGGGTCTTCTTCTGCAAAGCTTCCCCTCATCAGCAGATCATTCCAGGGTCTTCTTCCGCAGAGCTTCACCTCATCAGCAGATCATTCCAGGGTCTTCTTCCACAGAGATTCACCTAATCAGCAGATCATTCCAGGGTTTTCTTCTGCAGAGCTTCACTTAATCAGCAGATCATTCCAGGGTTCCAGGGTCTTCTTCTGCAAAGCTTCCCCTCATCAGCAGATCATTCCAGGATATTCTTCTGCAGAGCTTCCCCTCATCAGCAGATCATTCCAGGGTCTTCTTTTGCAGAGCTTCCCCTCATCAGCAGATAATTCCAGGGTCTTCTTCTGCAAAGCTTCCCCTCATCAGCAGATCATTCCAGGGTCTTCTTCCGCAGAGCTCCCCTTCATCAGTAGATCATTCCAGGGTCTTCTTCCACAAAGTTTCCCCTCATCAGCAGATCATTCCAGGGTGTTCTTCCACAGAGTTTCACCTAATCAGCAGATCATTCCAGGGTCTTCTTCCGCAGAGCTTCACCTCATCAGCAGCAGAGCTTCACCTAATTAGCAGATCATTCCAGGGTGTTCGTCTGCAGAGCTTCCCCTCATCAGCAGATAATTCCAGGGTATTCTTCTGCAGAGCTTCCCCTCATCAGCACATCATTCCAGGGTCTTCTTCTGCAGAGCTTCACCTCATCAGCAGATCATTCCAAGGGTCTCCTTCTGCAGAGCATCCGCTCAACAGCAGATCATTCCAGGGTCTTCGTCTGCAGAGCTTCACCTCATCAGCAGATCATTCCAGGGTCTTCTTCTGTAGAGCTTCACCTCATCAGCAGATCATTCCAGGGTCTTCTTCTGCAGAGCTTTCCCTCCTCAGCAGACCATTCCACGGTCTTCTTCTGCAGAGCTTCACCTCATCAGCAGATCATTCCAGGATCTTCTTCTGCAGAGCTTTCCCTCATCAGCAGACCATTCCAGGGTCTTCTTCTGCAGAACTTCCCATCATCAGCAGATCATTCCAGGGTCGTCTTTCCAGGGCCGTCTTCTGCAGAACTTCCCCTAATCGGCCGATCATTCCAGGGTCTTCTTTCGCAGAGCTTCCCCTCATCAGCAGATCATTCCAGGGTCTTCTTCTGCAAAGCTTTCCCCATCAGCAGATCATTCCAGGGTCTTCTTCTGCAGAACTTCCCATCATCAGCAGATCATTCCAGGCTCTTCTTTCCAGGGTCTTCTTCTGCAGAACTTCCCCTCATCAGCCGATCATTCCAGGGTCTTGTTTCGCAGAGCTTCCCCTCATCAGCAGATCATTCCAGGGTCTTCTTCCGCAGAGCTTCACCTAATCAGCAGATCATTCCAGGGACTTCTTCCGCAGAACTTCCCCTCATCAGTAGATCATTCCAGGGCATTCTTCCACAGAGTTTCCCCTCATCAGCAGATAATTCCAGGGTCTTCTTCTGCAAAGCTTCCCCTCATCAGCAGATTATTCCAGGGTCTTCTTCCGCAGAGCTTCACCTCATCAGCAGATCATTCCAGGGTCCTCTTCCACAGAGATTCACCTAATCAGCAGATCATTCCAGGGTTTTCTTCTGCAGAGCTTCACTTAATCAGCAGATCATTCCAGGGTTCCAGGGTCTTCTTCTGCAAAGCTTCCCCTCATCAGCAGATCATTCCAGGATCTTCTTCTGCAGAGCTTCCCCTCATCAGCAGATCATTCCAGGGTCTTCTTTTGCAGAGCTTCCCCTCATCAGCAGATAATTCCAGGGTCTTCTTCTGCAAAGCTTCCCCTCATCAGCAGATCATTCCAGGGTCTTCTTCCGCAGAGCTCCCCTTCATCAGTAGATCATTCCAGGGTCTTCTTCCACAAAGTTTCCCCTCATCAGCAGATCATTCCAGGGTGTTCTTCCACAGAGTTTCACCTAATCAGCAGATCATTCCAGGGTCTTCTTCCGCAGAGCTTCACCTCATCAGCAGCAGAGCTTCACCTAATTAGCAGATTATTCCAGGGTCTTCTTCTGCAGAGCTTCACATCATCAGCATATCATTCCAGGGTCTTCTTCTGCAGAGCTTCCCCTCATCAGCAGATCATTCCAGGGTCTTCTTCTGCAGAGCTTCACCTCATCAGCAAATAATTCCAGGGTCTTCTGCAGAGCTACCCCTCATCAGCAGACCATTGCAGGGTCTTTTTCTGCAAAGCTTCCCCTCATCAGCAGATCATTCCAGGTTATTCTTCTGCAGAGCTTCCCCTCATCAGCAGATCATTCCAGGGTCTTCTTCTGCAGAGATTCGCCTCACCAGCAGATCATTCCAGGGTCTTCTTCCCCAGAGCTTCACCTCATCAGCAGATCATTCCAGGGTCTTCTTCTGCAGAGCTTCACCTCATCAGCATATCACTCCAGGGTCTTCTTCTGCAAAGCTTCCCCTCATCAGCAGATCATTCCAGGGTCTTCTTCTGCAGAGCTTCCCCTCATCAGCAGATCATTCTAGGGTCTTCTTCTGCAAAGCTTCCCCTCATCAGCAGATCATTCCAGGGTCTTCTTCTGCAAAGCTTCCCCTCATCAGCAGATCATTCCAGGGTCTTCTTCTGCAGAGCTTCACCTCATCAGCAAATCATTCCAGGGTCTTCTTCTGCAGAGCTTCCCCTCATCAGCAGATCATTCCAGGGTCTTCTTTTGCAGAGCTTCCCCTCATCAGCAGATAATTCCAGGGTCTTCTTCTGCAAAGCTTCCCCTCATCAGCAGATCATTCCAGGGTCTTCTTCCGCAGAGCTCCCCCTCATCAGTAGATCATTCCAGGGTCTTCTTCCACAGAGTTTCCCCTCATCAGCAGATCATTCGAGGGTCTTCTTCTGCAGAGCTTCACCTCATCAGCAAATCATTCCAGGGTCTTCTTCTGCAGAGCTTCCCCATATCAGCATATCATTCCAGGGTCTTCTTTTGCAGAGCTTCCCCTCATCAGTAGATAATTGCAGGGCCTTCTTCTGCAAAGCTTCCCCTCATCAGCAGATCATTCCAGGGCCTTCTTCCGCAGAGCTCCCTCTCATCAGTAGATCATTCCAGGGTCTTCTTCCACAGGGTTTCCCCTCATCAGCAGATCATTCCAGGGTGTTCTTCCGCAGAGTTTCACCTAATCAGCAGATCATTCCAGGGTCTTCTTCCGCAGAGCTTCACCTCATCAGCAGCAGAGCTTCATCTAATCAGCCGATCATTCCAGGGTCTTCTTCCGCAGAGCTTCACCTCATCAGCAGATCATTCACGGTTCTTCTTCTGCAGAGCTTCCCCTCATCAGCAGATCATTCCAGGGTCTTCTTCCGCAAAGCTTCCCCTCATCAGCAGATCATTCCAGGTTCTTCTTCTGCAGAGCTTCCCCTCATCAGCAGATCATTCCAGGGTCTTCTTCTGCAGAGCTTCCCCTCTTCAGCAGATCATTCCAGGGTCTTCTTCTGCAAAGCTTCCCCTCATCAGCAGATCATTCCAAGGGTTTTCTTCTGCAGAGCTTCCACTCATCAGCAGATCATTCCAGGGTCTTCTTCTGCAGAGCTTCCTCTCATCAGCAGATCATTCCAGGGTCTTCTTCTGCAGAGCTTCCCCTCATCAGCAGATCATTCCAGGGGCTTCTTCTGCAGAGCTTCACCTCATCACCAACTCATTCCAGGGTCTTCTTCTGCAGAGCTTCCCCTCATCAGCAGACCATTGCAGGGTCTTGTTCTGAAAAGCTTCCCCTCATCAGCAGATCATTCCAGGTTATTCTTCTGCAGAGCTTCCCCTCATCAGCAGATCATTCCAGGGTCTTCTTCTGCAGAGCTTCACCTCACCAGCAGATCATTACAGGGTCTTCTTCCCAGAGCTTCACCTCATCAGCAGATCATTCCAGGGTCTTCTTCTGCAGAGCTTCACCTCATCAGCAGATCACTCCAGGGTCTTCTTCTGCAGAGCTTCCCCTCATCAGCAGATCATTGCAGGGTCTTCTTCTGCAAAGCTTCCCCTCATCAGCAGATCATTCCAGGGTCTTCTTCTGCAGAGCTTCCCCTCATCAGCAGATCATTCCAGGGTCTTCTTCTACAAAGCTTCCCCTCATCAGCAGATCATTCCAGGGTCTTTTTCTGCAAAGCTTCCCCTCATCAGCAAATCATTCCAGGGTCTTCTTCTGCAGAGCTTCACCTCATCAGCAAATCGTTCCAGGGTCTTCTTCTGCAGAGCTTCACCTCACCAGCAGATCATTCCAGGTTCTTCTTCTGCAGAGCTTCACCTCACCAGCAGATCATTCCAGGGTCTTCTTCTGCAGAGCTTCACCTCATCAGCAGATCATTCCAGGGTCTTCTTCTGCAGAGCTTCCCCTCAGCAGATCATTCCAGGGTCTTCTTCTGCAGAGCTTCACCTCACCAGTAGATCATTCCAGGGTCTACTTCTGCACTCCGGTGTAAAGCCTGAAAAACTTATGGAGATTTAGGGCTGCAGTGGAGTTCTCAAACCTTAACCATAGGCCAACATTCTTTCAAAGACATCATCATGCCAGCTAAACATGCTTTTCCTGCATGCTCCATGACCTTCACATGTTATGGTGAAACAACCAAGGAAGCCAGGTAGTGAGAAACACTCCTCAGAGCTGGCCAGGGCGGGTTCACAACACTCAGGCCAGCTTCATAGCCATTTATGACTACTTCCGCAAGGGTGCGCATGTGGCATACACTCGACTCCTAGTATAATCTGAAGTGGGTGAATGTGTGAAGTCTTCGTTTTCCCGTCTCATGGTCCTCCATCTTCTGTGAGAGGCACCTGCTCTGGTTCGTTGTGGACTTGACTATGCCAGTGTTCTTTATGCAGGGCACACAGAGCATCAGGTCAAACGCTAGCAAAGTGGACAAAATGCAACTATTTACTTGATTTTCAGACTTTCCGATTCCCCTTCCTGCACTACCTACAGCCACTCTCTTCCTAGGCTCCCTGTTTGCCAGAGAATTCACATTTGCAAGTGTGGTGTGCGGTTTTCAAATGCATTCATGGACTTGCTTCTCAGTTTGTATTGGAAAAAATCCAACCTTACCAGACAAGATCTTTACATTGTCAAATCAGTTTATTGGCAGTTATACCACCTACCAAATGTAAGCTCAGAGATGATTGTGCAGGATCCTTCTTTGTGTAACACCCTGCCTCTTCATCTTCGTAATCCTGTCACCATCCTTTCCTCTTGAAAGGCCTCACAGACTCATCTCTTCCACTAGTTGTCCTGATGTGTTCACTTTTCGTCTGTAACCAGATGCAGATGTGCCCGGTTTGCGTGGTATACAAATAACCATATCTTCCAGTAATTGCCCTGAAGTGTCCTATTTCCATCAGTGTTCACTTTCCTCTGTGCTCACATGCAGACTCATCTGCCCAGTATGCGTCATATCAAAATAATCAAATCAAATCAATAATCCTAGCCTGTAGAAGCCTTGACTTTCCAGGGGCTCTAATCGTGGATTGCTACACTGTCGGCCTCTGAGGATCAAAGCTCAAAAGATATAAAATCAGCAACTGGCTGATTCAACATGGTAAGAAGTGAAATGTCGCAGAAGGCGCGGTCAGCTGCAATGCAGCTTATGAAATGTGGGGTTACACTGGGCATGCCTGTAACAATCCCCTTTTTGTCAATACGCTGGCAGGAAACGTTGGCGGAACTTACTGTTTGGCTTCAATCCACTGGCAAAAGGATAAAAAAGTGTACAATGGGCCGCTGTGCTTGAAACAGCGTGGTAAAGAGGGTAGTTCAAACAGATGAGTCTGGTGGTGGAGGCCTTTGTCTGTTGGGGAAGGTGGCATGGGGGATTTGAAAGGCCGGTGAATGGAGGGTGGATGGGAGGATAAGGGATTGGGGGGGCCTACAAAAGAGAGGGATGGGGTATCCGAACAAAGGGATTGGTTTCCAGGTAAGAGAAACAGAACTTGGGTTAAGATCCTGACTTGCAAATGCACGTGATGGTGGAAAGACATCTGGGATTTAATTTGGGTTACAATATTCTTTACCTAGACAGCTGGAATAGGATGCACTCCCAAAATGTCTGCCCAGAAACCCAGGACCACGTTTTAACATTTCATTTTGGGACAGTAATTCTGCATCCAATGGCTACTACTGTCAAGCAATTGCAAAATGTAACAGCAGCTGAGAATGGATGGTCGTCTATTACCTGAAAGGTCTGAGGATCCTTTGCGTAATTAAAGAATGTCTGAACCAAGAAGGACACGGGTCTGGCTGGAAGTCTGTAGTGGGGCAATTGTTGACTAGAGAGCATGTTCAGGCTCTCCCTCCTGCCTTCCTCAGAAGAAACAAAATTATAAGCTAAGAAAGGACACATTTGAAAGTGCACTTTAAATTCTCCTGGAAATGCAGCTGACACAAAGAATTGTTAGTTTTGCACCACACAAGTAGGGAACAGATAATGCACAATTAGTGTGGTTTAAAATAGAATATATTATTAAAATAGAATATATTAAGTGACTGGAAGGCGTGTACACAAGATAGGGACTCACTACACAAGTAGGGCAGAAGATGGGGCCTAATGAGGACCGCCATGCCTATATTCAAGACATTAAAGAATGTTTGTGTTTGGAAACTAGAGACCATTGGGAGAAGTACAGTGACAGTTAAAAAAGATTGTGGGGATTGAAATGAGACCATGGCCAGAGATACAATTGACTATTGTCCATCACTGCAGGTTAAAGCAGGAGAATGATCAAAAGAAAATAGAGGAAAGGCAAAAGGAAGAGGCAAAATTGGTGCAGAAGAAATTATCCAAAATGGGGATGGAAGGAGCGTTATTTTGACAGGAATAATGCACAGGGAGCTGTCATGCCACAGCAGGGTATGGGTGGTTATTTTGCAGGAAGAGGGGAGATTAGTTTTTACTCGAGAGGAGGAAGAAGATTTTTTCACAGAGGGAGAGGATTTGGGTTTGGTGTGGGACAGCCCCTCTCCCGAGGACCTGGGGTCGCTGGAGCAGTATGTTGGACATGTGTGAAAGTAGTACACATTTCACGAGTGTGTAGAAGTAGAGGAGCAATGCAGTATGGGCCCAGAGGGGGGTTGACATATCCAGCACCATATGGTGCACCACAGCAAGACTATGGGTATTATGACTACACACAATATTCACCAGACCAGACACAAGCACAGCAGGTGCAGCAACTCCAAGAGCCACAGATACAGCCACAGATAGCGCCACAACAACCACAGCAGACATTGACACAGCAACCACAGAATGCAATGCAATCACAACAAGCAGTGACACAGTGGGATACAAACATTTTGCGACAGGCACCCCTGATAGGAGGAGTGACAGCAGTTGGGGGAACCCTTTTACAGGGACAGGACTGAACATGTATCCCCAATAGGACAGCCCACAGAATAGCTTGTTGTGCCCTATCCTATCAGTAACCACAGACCCTGAACAGGAACCAAGGGTGGAGGTATCTATAGGCAACCAGACTCTTTCCTTCTTAGTTGACACTGGGGCAACAGAATCCTGTGTCAGAGAAGGCAGCGTTCCATTGTCTGGAATATTTATGGACACTAAAAGCTTTTTGGGGCTACAAATATGGTTCCTTTCACTGACAGTTTGCCTGTGTCAGTAGGAGATCCCACGGTATATATCCCATTCCTGTATTCCAGGAAAACACATGTTAACATATTGGGAAGAGATCTTATGGCCAAACTCAATATGTCAATATCATTCACAGAGGACGGCATAATATGCTCTACACTAGGTATATATTTCCAGACAACAAATAGACTACATACAAATACAAGCCTTTCATGGCCAGAAAGTACAAGGTGGAGTACCAGTGGATGCTGCAGTATTTTTCTATGGCGTACAAGTGATGTTAACATAGAAGATTTGGCAAGGGTACCCAGCACACTATGGATGACCAGGCCATATGATATGGGGTTGTTAAAAGGGATTGGAGTAGTAAAATTACAAATTAAAGAAAGGGGAAATTTTACCTTGAGTGAAGCAGTATCCAATCTCCAAGGAAGCAGATGAGGGTATTTATGAACCAATAAATGCGCTCATGAAGCAGGGTGTGATAGTGCCATCAGAGTCTCCTTGCAACACTGCTGTATACCCAGTGAAAGAATCTATGGGAGGGTCCTGGAGATTCATGCAAGATTTACCCCCCTTGAATAAAATTGTTGGGCCTGAATTTCCAGTGGTACCTAATCCTGCCAGCCACGGTATTGTGTAATATACCTTCCACAGCCCACATTTCACAGTGATTGATATGAAAAATGAATTTTTCAGAATACCCCTTCATGAAGATTTACAGTATTTAACCGCATTCACCTATAGAGGAGTAAAACTGGAACATTGTCGTCTCCCACAGGGGTACGTGAATCCCCAGTGTGTTTAACAGGATGCTGCAGATGGATCTGGGAAACATACAAACTCCCAGTGCCATCATACAATATGTAGATTACTTGCTTGTATGCAGTGACTGTCAGGAACAGTACAGAAATGACTCAGTGAAGCTACTGACATTGCTAGCTGAGACAGGGTACAACGTTGACAAACAGAAAATGCAATATTGTCAGGAAGAAGCACTTTACTTGGGCCAAATTATCTCCAAGGAAGGGAGGAGAATGACACCTGAATGAGCAGAGGCAATCAGTAATACACCCCGTCCAATAACACAGTCAAGGATTTGCAACAGTTCTTGGGATTATGCACTTATTGCAGATTATGGTTATTTGACCATACAATGGAACAGAGAAATAAGCAGTGCATTTGATGAACTAAAAAAGGCCATAAGTAAAGCACCTGTGTTAGGAATCCCAGATCACAAAGCAAAATTATTTATTTTCTTCCTTTACAATGGAGTAGTGATGACGGCTGTCCTCACACAGAAGACTTGAATGGGACATACACCTTTGGCATATTACAGCAGGTTGTTAGACCCAGTAATGAAAGGGCATTACCCATGTGAACAAGCTTTTGCTGCAGCAGCATTCATTATTGAGAAATCGTGCAATGTGACGATGGGCTTCTCTGTAGCATTATACGTTGAATATGTGCTTTTTGTAATACTTGAGAAGCCTAAAAGCAAATTGACTACACAGAGGGCCTCCGGATATGATGTCATTGTAACAAATCCATCTTTTAAGATTGTTAGATGCCATGTGGTAAATCCAACAAAATCCCTAGCAGATCCAATGCAGAAAGATGATTATGTCCATGACTGCACAACATACACAGATATTATGATGACATACCTCGCGCCAAGGAAGTGGCCTTAGAAACAGGGGTAAAAGTGTTTGTTGAGGGCAGTTCAACAATAGACACAAATTCAGGAACAAGAATGTATGGGAGCTGCAGTAGCAAGAGCAAAAGAAAATGGAGAGTTTGAGACAGTTGAAAGCATGACTACCTGCACATTTTTCAGCACAGCAGCAGAATCAGTGGCAATGATTATGGCACTAGAGAGACATGAAGATGAGGAAGTTATGGTGTACCCTGATTCCACCTATGTGACGTCCACAGTGCATTCTGTACTGTCACAGTGGACAAGGAGGGATTTCCTGTGCACTGACGATACACCCGTGCAGCATACCGCACTGTTAGAAAAACTGATTTCTGCATTATCCAAACCATCATAGGTTGCCATGGTAAAATGTTTAGCCCATACAAGATGTTAGGGAGAATTCTGAAGAATGGCTAATTTCCCTTACCTACTGAGTCCCTCAGCAGCTTTGCTGGATTTCTAGGATTTATTTTTTTCACCTGGAAAGAGTGTGAGCCTTTTTTCCCACTCTTACATGTGTTTTGCTGGGTGTGACATTTTTGTGTTCATAGACTGTGAAGCCTCACCTACTCCACAGGCATCATCTTTTTACTGTGTGTTACACAGCACCTTCAGAACAGTGACACAGGGTTGTCTTTTAGACTTCCCAACTCAGACTCCATTTCCTGGGACTGACTTCTATCTCCCAGAACATGTAAAGTTGCCATTGACTTTATTAGTCTTTTTAAATCCACAGACTCAGTACAAACCATCTTCCATGGAGTACTGAAAAGGGTTAATCCTTATCCCTTTTTGTCTGTTTCTCTTGGAGCAGTGTTTTGCTCCCTTTTCATCAAGACTTGGCTGGTGGCAGTGGTAACTACCCTATTTTTCCTACTGCGGTTATCTTAAATAACCTTTGCATTGTTTTAGGCTATCTTGGTAGCCTCAAACTTAACCCGCTGGACCATATACATTTTATACGCTTTCGGCGGGGTTTATTTGCCATTTCTTTTTGAAAATGTCTTTCTCCTGTTTTTCTCTGCACGTCAAACCAGGTTTGGTTCCATTGTTCATCGTCTCTTTGCAGGCTTCTGCACAGAAGCCCTCCTTAAGGCGCCTGAAAGTCTGGGTAGGCAGGATGTGAGGGAGGGATTTTAGGACCCCTGTCATGGGTTCCCTTGGTAACCAAAGTCGCACTCCTGTTTGATTGGCTAGGTGACTGTCCGGCCAGGACAGCCACCCTGCTGTGTGCTTCACAGCCAGGCTGTGTGAATGGGGGAGAAATTGCATAAAAAGCAAGTCTCTGGGTCTGGAAAGGCAGAGCCGCCACTGGAACAAAAGAACTGATGAGGAGCTGATGGAAAAGGACCCCTCCCACGACTGAACAGCCCGGTGAAGCCCTGCTGCAGGTCCGAATCCTCGAACTCCAACGACAGAGAAGATCGTCCCAGAATCTTTCCCCTGAGCTGGTGGGACCAACCAGTTTGGCCAAACTGCAAGCCAGGACTCCCTCCTCTGGTTGAATTCACTGTACAGAGCTACAGTGGGCCGGATGGCTAGGAAGGTTGGACCCTGCTTGGGTTTTAAGGAGCGCACCTTTTATTTGTTGCTTTGCTCTGCTGCTGGTTTCCTCCCTAGGCAGTGCAGGACCCTCAAGTATTCCTACTTCATGTCAGTCCGACAGTCACTTCAGGAACTGTGAGCCTGCAGGAACTACCAGGAACGTTCGCCTCAGCTACAGCTTCTTCTCCATTTAAAGGTACTGTGCAAATCCGGTTGTTCCTTTCGTTCAGCCACGGTGAAGGTGTGTGAAACCTTTCGTCAATCCGAGGGCTTGTCCTTCTCTACTCTTTAAACTAACTTTTCTGCCTACCAACTTCGTCCGGAACTCTTGGCAAAAACTTAACCGTGAACTACCCTGAAACTGTGTGATCTTGAGCAAAAGACTTTTGTCCTATTGACTTTGGCCCTAACCCTATTTGATTTGATTCCATCACTGTAGTTCCTCTTTCTAGATTGCCCTGCTTACTTACCTGTTGGCACTGCTCAATTTCTGCCTAACTTTGTCGTTCCCTCCCTTTTAAATTACTAGAGTGCCATTTTGCTCTCACTTCATTTTGTGAGCTTAACTTGTCTGGAAACTATTGGGAATGGTGTGGTGTATAAAGAGTGTGATTTTTTAACTGTTTTACTTTAGTGAAATGTTATACAACTGATGTGTAAATACATGTATATTCTTTTACTCAGAAACCTTGACTCAGTGTTTGTTTGAATCATATTAATTGCTGTCCTTTGTGTAACTATTGATACTGCTCACTTGCTCTTGAGATAAGTCTGGCTGCTCAGCCATCGCTACCACTTTACTGGGTAGTACAGGCTTGTACCAAAGGTGAATTTGTACTGTCACTTGTAGTCTTAATTGTGTGGGGTGTTCCCAAAGGGTACTGCATATAATTCTGCCTAACACCAGAGGCTCAGATTTAATTTCCTGTGGAAACACAGCAGCAGATACCAAGGTGTATTTGCCAGACATATTGGAGATACCAAAATCCATGCAATCACATGCAAAGATGATGGCAGTGACTAAAAGTTACAATATACTGCCAATAGCACAGTTAATAGAGAAACAAGGGCGGGCATTACCAGAAGAGCAGAAGTTGTGGGAAAGAAGAGGCTGTTCATTGTGCCCCACGGATCTTGTCTGGCGATAGGGAAACACAGGAAAGTCTGTAATGCCACTAGAATTACTTACAGTAGCATTAGAACAGTTAGTTACACTGCCCAGCACATACTTCCAAGGAGTGCATTGCAGTGCAGATTTCCAGTGAGTTGTACATGTCCAACCTGCACGAACACGTGACAAACTTCATCATCGATTGTGCAACTTGTCAGAAATATACAGTGGGCCATTCACTTAGGACCCTGAGAGGAACAATACCCCGCCCAACTGCTCCCTTCAGACACCTGCATGTGGATTACATTGATATTGCACAATGTGCAGGAGATACAAATTTGTAATTGTGGTGGTGTGTCCTTTCTCCGGATGGATAAAAGCAGGACCATGCACCCACCCAGATGCCATGTCAGCAGCGAAATTCTTTGCATGCAAAGTGTTCCCCCGGTGGGGAGTGTGTGAGGTGCTGAGATCTGATAATGGACCTCATTTAGCAAATGAGCTCTTTTAAAAAATAACATCCCCATTAGGCATTAGGCATAAACTCTGTTCAGCCTACCACCCACAAGTGAATGGCGTTGTGGTGCACCTTAATGGCCTCCAGAAAGACTGCATAGCAAGATTGCGTGACACACTGCATAAGGACTGGATGTATTGCCTTCCGCTCGCTCTCTTTGACCTACGCATCATCAACAAACTGTATTTATATAATAGAAATTCATTGCATACCAGGATCCCGAGGAAGAAGAGAACGAAAACAGACCTAGGAAAAAAGCTCAAGTGCATGCTGAGGAAGAAGATACAAGGAATAAGGAACTTGAGAATAAAGGAGATATGGGGGGCGTGGCTAGGCGGGATATGAGCAGGACATGTACAAACTGAGCTCCTCATCAGATCTTTGCAAATATGATTCTTAAAGTGCTTTATATCGATAGTAGAAACCACGAGCCTGCACGGCCACATCACGGAACAGATCTGCGCTGATTTCGGCAGAAATAACCTCTGAACAGAGGGGAAATCGACAGTAGCATACTGGAGCGGGACGCCTCAAAAATGGCAGACGCGACCCAGTGAGGAACGAAAACAGCATAGGACCTGATAAGTGGACAGGGGGAATGGAACCCCTTGTGAGGATCAGAGGCCAGTTAGACTCCTGTGACTCCACTGCATGAAGCAGCAGCCAGCCCATAGATGGGAGGTAAGGAGCGAGGAGCGGAGCACAGCGGCATGAGTGATGGACAGCGCAGAGGAAGATCAGAAATCATGCCTCCCCACTGCCCAGAGCTCCAGCGCTCCGGAGTGAGGGCTAAGAAGAATGGCAGTGGAGAGACACCTCCCCCAGTCCCTAGTGTAGTGCAGAAGTGCGAGGAGAGGGGACATGCAAGTTCAAGGGCACAGCCAAGACCCTTACATAGGCCCCCAACCAGCAAATAAGGAATACAAACTCCAAAGTGACCCTGGCAAACACACACACTGTGGAGGCATAGATATCAGGAGGCTGTGCTGGAGGACCCATAAAGAATTTGGGAGGTAACACAGGTGTGCAGGAACCCAATACTCAGCCACAGCACCTACACCCATCATAATAGAGAGAAGACACGCATCTAGCCATTAAGAAAATACAATTGTGCAGGCTCGCCATAAAGACCACAATTAACTAGAAGGCAGGCAGAAACATGCCTTCCCTCCGATCCGATTGCAGGCACAAGGGGAAGCATAAGTGATACAGATGCCAGAAGGGGGGAAGAAAAAGACAGCACTGCAGCCAAAACAAATTACACTAGAGACATTTGATAGAAAAAATTAACAAAGCTTAGAATCCAAACCCTCAGATGAACATCTGCCAGGAAAAGACATTGAACCACAACCGGAAAATACAGACAACAGGATCCTTGAGGCAATTGCGGCCATGAGAGCATCCATGGCGACCCGCATAGGGGAGATGAAAATGGATATGACTCTGCTGTGTCAGGATGTACGTAACCTTGCTGACAGAGCGGGAGAAAAAGTAAAGAAACTAGGAGAGATGGCATCCTCCACGAAAGAGCTACAGGAAACAGTCCTGGATTTGAAAGTGAGAATTCGGAGGCTGCAGGAAAGGGCTGAAGACGCGAAGGACGAGCAAGAAGGAGCTATGTCCGAATCCTGGGGTTGCCAGTGGAAGCCGAAAGCAGTTACCCTACCACATACATAGAGAATATGCTCCTCCCAGTTATATGGCCCAGAGCCCTATCACAAGGATTCACAGTGGAAAGAGTCCATTGAGCGTTGACCAGGAAAACAACCCCAGGTTCACCCCCTCTGCTAATTATATAAAAAATATTAAACTATCGAGATAAGGAGAAGATCCTGGCGTTCTCTAGGTCGGGAGGAGAGACCCGTCGGCACTCAGTAATGGTAGCAGTCTACTCATATTACCCCATCCAGGTCCAGCAGAGAAGAGGCCAATTAGTCGCAACGAAGGAAATACTCAGACCCCAGGGCATAAAATATATGTTCCTGTTCCCGGCCAAGTTAAAAAGAATCTATGAAGGGAAGGCCCTTTTTTTCAGAACCCCCAAAGAAGTGAACGCATGGATGGATGAGAACCGCATGGAGCAGGTCCCAAAAAGAACACAGGACACCAAAAGTGCCCGCAGGTGAAATGAAACAGCAGTAGTGTGCTGAAAAGCAGGGAGACCCCACACTCTGGAGCAGGGAATTATCACAATAATATGCACTGAAAAAATATCCAGAGTACTAAATGTACTTAAACTGTATCAAAATTATTTATTTGGACTGATACAAAAATTATGAATGACAATGAATCATGAACAAATCATCACTAAGAACAATTAGGTTGCAGGTAAAATTGCATCTAAGACAGTGTAGATGTCATTAGGCGTATCTACACCACACTATACACTATTCATTCATTCATTCATGCAACAACTATACTCATTCGCACATACAACAATATTTTCACATACATTTTGGATGATATTAGATGACGACATTAGAAAATTCATCATACATAAAATACAACAAACATTTTTAATTGTATATGTCATAATTTGGTGTGGATCTTAAGGTGGTAATAATTTATATGATCTCATCGTCAACTAATTTCCATTTGCTACTGGCGTCAACGTTTTGGTTTAGTTTGACCACATCTTCATCAGGGAGTCCAATTGTGCACGAAATCCTTGGCCACTAGCTCCACGGACCAAAGGAACTAGGGCTGAAATATAGGCTCTGCAACCATTTGCCTTGTATGTAAAGGAATATCACATCTGTATTGGAATCTTGTTAGACGCTAGATGCATGGAAGTCTGGGCAAAGTCTGATTTATTGCCACCAGGGGCTTGGATTAGATGAATCTTTCATGCCAATTTGCTACTCTTGGGGACGTTGCACTGCTGTAGGGCATCTAATCATTAGTACGCGTGGAGAAACCCTTGGAGGAATGCGACCACAACAGACGTCCTGGTTAGAAAAGAAACAGCAGGACACACAATAGACATTAAAAGCACGAATCAGATTAGGAAACCATGATGAAAAGGCCAGGAACCTGGGTTACATAATTTTATCTGAACAGACGATCACTGGCCAGCACTTTTGGTTGAGACACAAAGACCGGTTTTCCACTCCCACGGTCTGCCCCCCTACCCAGTGGACCTGGAAGCACGGGTCCCTCCCCTATCACGGTGCAGTTGGAATACGACACAGTACTTGACCATAAAATCCTGAGGAAGCCGGGAACAAATGATGGTTATACCTCTATGGGAGAACCCCGGTGGGCATTACTTTAAAGTTAATGTTAAGGGCTGTTTGTTCAAGTTACAACACGGCTTTGTCGACAACATAAGAGGATGCAGGACCAGAACCCAAGGTTGGTTACGCGATGAAAGCAACTGTGGGAGCTCTCGGAAAGGGTAGAAGGTGCAGAGAGACAGGAAGAGGGAAAACCAGATGCCAGACACACTTAAAATCACCCCCTGGAATGTGAGAGGGCTAAACAATTATGTCAAAAGGGTGAGAATAGCAGCATACTTACGCCAGAAAGGAATGCGGATAGCTTTGCTACAAGAGATGCATTTCAAACCAGTGAGACAATCCCAGATATTGAAAAAATGGGGAGGGAAGGGATTTGGTTCAATGAACTCAAACTATGCAAGGGGAGTCCTCACCTGAGTGGCTCCTACGGTACCCTTCCAGCTCATAGGAAAGCAAACAGATGCAGAGAGAAGAATGGTATTGGTTCACGGGTTCCTAGGGAAAAAGGAAGTGTGCCTGATCAATACCTAATTACCCAATCACAATGCATCCACTTTTTACTCTCCCTATAAACCCAACTGACTCCTTACAGAGGCATGACTTGGATCTTGGGAGGGGATTTCAACTGCACTATATACTCGGGATTGGACAGATCAGATGATAGAGCTTCGCCACCATCCCCACTGGCTAGGGCCCTGAGAGCGCTCACAAAAGATCTAGAACTGCAAGAGATTTGGAGATGGGTACGCAGAATGAGCAGAGAATTTTCCTTTTACTCGCCCGTGCATAGACTATACACAAGGATAGATTATATATTTACGGGGAAGGACCAATAGAGAGATTTTGTGGTGGCCTCCTATGAAGGAAGGACGCTCTCTGACCATTCGCCCCTAGTGGTTACATGGATACTCAGTAATCTTCCTGCCCCGATACCCACGTGGAGGTTTAGAGGTTTAGTTTGGAGATGAAATAGGTAGGCAGGCAGAAGAATACTTTGGCTTCAATGTTGGCCGTGTCCGGGAAATGGGGACGGTATGGGACGCTTTCAAGGCAGTGATAAGAGGTACAGCCTTAGCCAAGACAGGAGGAATAAGGAAAGAATTGGAACAGCAACTGGCAAGCAGAGAGGCCAACGTTAAAAGAATAGAGGCATCTGAAAATAAGATGGAGGACTCAGAAGTGGAACTCATCGAACTGAAGCAGAAATGCACAGCACACTGGGAAAGACGGGGTAGATATCCTTATGAAAAATACACCGAAAAGCTGCATGGGCAGGGAGATAAACCAGGCAGACTTCTAGCCGGTTAACCAGGCACACGGAGACCCGAGACAGAATAGTAGAAATAGCAGATGAGTGCGGAGAAAGCTGGAGATCGCAAAAAGAAATAAACAAGATCTTCAGAGCCTTCTACCGAAATCTCTATGAGGACTCAGGGGACATTAGGATAGGGGAAATAACAGAGACCCTGGCAGATATAGACCTGCCCACACTAACAGCAGAGCAAAGGGAAACATTAGATGCACCAATCACAGTAGAAGGGTTAAGAGAGGTGATAGCCAGGCTCTCAACAGGCAAAACTCCCGGCAGAGATGGTTTACCAGCAGAATTTTACAGAGAATTTACAGACATAGTGACCCCACTGCTAATTCTGACCCTCGAGGAGACACTTGAGAAAGGGAAACTACCCAATAGTAACGAAGAATCCATGATAATCCCGATTCTGAAACCTGGCAAAGACAAGAGACTTTGCAAATCCTATAGACCAATATCCCTAATTAACCAAGACCCCAAAATCCTCACAACTGTGGGCGGGACAAAGACTGATATGCAAATGGGTATTTCCCATCTGTGAAAGGTAGAGTGAGCAAAAAGCGTGTGCTGTAAACTCTCATCTCAGAACAGGTTATCATGCCATGTTCTTTCTGGAGAGGAGCGCCTGCTACCTTTTTTGAAATATTTGCAAGGAACTTGGGATTGTTCACCCTGAGTTACCTGGGGGCAACCAGACGTGGATTCCCTGCTCATTGTGCTCAGAGAGGCACAGCTTCACGTCACTGATGAGGCCCAACACGGCTGAAACACGTGTATGGGGTTGCTGTTGGTACTTTTGTTCAGAGGGGAATTTCCATAGCATTTCGGTGCTGGACTGCCCATGTGGGCGGGACAAAGACTGATATGAAAATGGATATTTCCCATCTGGGAAAGGTACAGTGAGCAAAAAGTGTGTGCTGCAAACTCTCATCTCAGAACAGGTTATCATGCCATGTTCTTTCTGGAGAGGAGTGCCTGCTACCTTTTTGGAAATATTTGTAAGGAACTTCAGGTTGGTCACCCTGAGTTACCTGGGGGCAACCAGACGTGGACTCCCTGCTCACTGTGCTCAGAGAGGCACAGCTTCACCTCACTGATGAGGCCCAACAAGGCTGAAACACGTGTATGGGGTTGCTGTTGGTACTCTTGTTCAGAGAGGAATTGCCATAGCATTTCGGTGCTGGACTGCCCATGTGAGCGGGACAAAGACTGATATGCAAATGGCTATTTCCCATCTGTGAAAGGTACAGTGAGCAAAAAGCATGTGCTGCAAACTCTTATCTCAGAACAGGTTATCATGCCATGTTCTTTCTGGAGAGGAGCGCCTGCTTACTTTTTTGAAATAGCCTCAGAACTGTGCTAGTCGAGCGACTAAAAAGAGTGATCACAAGATTAATACATCCAGATCAGACGGGTTATGTCCGAGCTAGAGCAACAACACAAAACCTTAGGAGACTACACGCCATAATCGCTGGTACCCAGACATGGCCGGAAGGCTGCGCAGTGGTGGCTCTGGATGCCATCAAGGCGTTTGATTCGGTTAGGTGGGAATGGCTGCTGGCTTCTTTAAGGAGCTTCGGCATGGGAGACAATTTTATGAGGTGGATTCATATACTCTACTCGAGCCCAATTGCAAGTGTACGCACAGGGAAACACATTTCTGAGCAGTTCCCTATACAAAGAGGCACAAAAAAGTGCTGCCCCCTGTCCCCACTATTGTATATTCTAGCATTAGAACCCCAAGCAATATTTATGAAGAAAATGTTCAGGGACACAGGACTCCGGGTAGATGGGGTACAACATGTGATATCCCTATGCGCGGATGATATGTTGTTATACATCAAACACCCAGAAGACAACTCAGAGCAGTACCTTGAGGTCCTGGAGAATTTCGCAAGACTATCAGGAATCTCAATTAGCAAAGCAAAATTGTGCCTCTTTCCATTGGCGAGGTGGGCTGGGATAGACAAGAAGCATCTCCCACATCTAGGTAAGCCCACTCCTTTAGGTATCTAGGCATTAATATTTACCACAACACAAAGATATGCATCAATATAACACTCTGAAAGCAAAGACGGGACTGGAGGCCTCCGTCAGATTCTGTGAGAAACTACCTCTTTCAGTGATTGGCAAAATAGCACTCATCAAGATGATAGCCCTCCCCTGCCTAATGTACCACTTGGCTAATGTCCCTTATCTTATACCCAGAACCTTTTTTAGGGAATGATCTCATACTAAGTAGCTTTATATGGGTACGTGGAAGTAGAAGAGTAGCCTACAATGTCCTGTGTAGAGAATATGCAGAGGGTGGATTGCACCTCCCAAACTTCGAACTGTATTATCTGGCTGGCCAGCTCCAAAATGTGGTGGAATGGTTAGCAGATACAGAAACAGGAGAACATATCTTGATGAGCCCTGACATAACCCCGTTCCTCTTAAAAGAAGTGTTATGGTTGAATACGAAGAGAATAGTAGACCCCCCCCAAGCCTATTGCAGCTGGAGAGGCATACTTGGACCAGTACCAAAGCAATACTGAAACTGGGAGAACCTTACTACCCCTATATCCCCCTAGTGGCCATACACAGAGACACAGAGGAACACTTAGTCCAAAGCAGGAAACAATGGGAGGAAAAGGGAGCAGTGACAATTGGAGACCTCTACTCAGTAGATGAGCTCCTATCATTTCAAGACCTAAGGTAATCATCTGGGATGCACAGGGGCCAGTACATAACATATCCCAGAATTACACATATGTTTAAAAAAAATATGTCTGGACTTCCCTATATGATGTGTCAGAAGGCAGGCACGCGGTATCCCGGATTTACCAGGGATTATTAGAGGCATTGCGTAAGGGCTCGACCAAAGGGAAAAGGGCATGTGAGACAGAATTAGGCTGAGAATCCACAGAAAAAGAATGGTCGAAAGCACTGATATACCCCAAGAAAGTATCAAGAAATGCCAAACTAAAACTGACCCAATATTACATACTCCCCAGTGCATACACGATTCCACAGCTAATATCATGCTTCCCATACGCAGAGGTCCAAAAATGCCCAAGGTGCGAGGAGGAGAATAAAGGAGATATAAATCACATTGCACCACTGGAGGAACACTGACGCAGAACTATCCCTGGAACAGTAAGAAAGGAGTTGATGCTGAGGACATTTTGAATACATCACCAGCACAGCATTAAGGACTATTTTCTTTGCAAGAGCATCTATCTATAACAGACTATTCTTTCTACTTTTCTGTCTTTACATTTTTATTGGGACTATTTTTTATCTTCCACATTTGTATATTTTTATGTTTTTTATCAGCACTATTTTTATATTGAACCACACAATAGTGGAGCTGGTTTGAAAAAAAAAAAGACATCATCAATCAAAATGTTTTATTATTGTCATTATAAGTGGTTGAAAAATGTTTTGGAAAAGGTATATACAGTTCGCCTCACTCAACATTGAAAAAAGAATAACCTACTATTGCCTGGTACTAAGTAAACTGTACAAATGTTTTCATATCCTTATGCTCCTGATACCTTCATAATACCCCGATCAATACGCCGCAGGACACATCTACAAAGTGACATTATGGCTGTTGCCGTTCTTCTGATTTCCTTTTTCTTTTGTTGATTTTATTTCTTATTTAATCTCACACTGCATTTGACTGATTATGACTAGATACATGTGTCCGTATGGCATAATGTTAGGGAAGACCTTAAAAAAGAAGTAGATGTCCAGTAAGAGCAGGAAATGGTCTTCCACCCAGTTGTGGAGACAGTAAGGGCTAGAAGAAGCATTGCAGATGATGAAAATTACATGAAATGGTATTTCAACAATTCCATAAATATTGAACGAAACTCATGTTATGGGTCAATGGAGAAGGTGGGGAGAGAGAGGTCACTCTTGTATGGTTTTACATGCTGCTTTGTTTACTCACTTATCCCCTATGCCATGACAGCCTCTCGAATATTTATACCTCAAGAAGTACCTGACTCCAGAGCACACTGCTTGGTACATCTCGCAGTATGCCAAACCATAGGACAATTTCGGGGACAATCGGCCATGATGAAGTGTCTCACAGGATCAGGATTCCCACACGTAGACAACTATGTAAAAGAGGCACACATGATGGTGAATATAAGAATGAAAATTAAGGTGCTCAAGTACATACTACCAGGTCCAAAAAGAGGAAATGTTGAAGTAGTGGATCGCAAATGTTAAGGTGTACAGATGCCCAGTTTAATTTGATACCTCATTGTGCCAACAGACCATAATTACAAATAAAAGGGAAAGTATATTCCTCAGGAGGATGGGCTGATGGAATAATGGGATGCAAAGCATAGGCAGTATGGACTGCACCAATAGAAGTGATAAGAAAACGCAGAGAGAGTTTTCCGTGAGGAATGGAAAGAAACTGCAAAATGTTTAACATGGGTGGAAGATGAAGCAGGACCACTACCCTTAACCAGACTACAAGCACCAACATTATGCTTTAGAAATAATGGTTCACTAAAGCTTGGTGACAATGAAGGGTGCAGACGCATTATGGATTTACCAGGTATGAAAGTTGGCACAGCTGTACTAAAGGACTAGTACTGGCTTATATGCAACTTCCACCCAACTGGGGTGGCATATGAACAATAGTGCTACTAAATCCAACAGCATTAGTAATACCACACAGTGAGGTTGATGTTGGGACTTTTCCTTCAATGGTACACAACAGGAAGAAAAGATCCCTTGGCATAAAACGCCCAAAAAGAACGAACTATTTTTCCAAAGAGGCCAATGCTGCATTCAGTGAAATCCCAGAGAGTCATACATTGTTTTGTAAAACAACAACGTTCTTCACACCCTTTCTTTTTTTTTTTATTTAAGTTCATTAAGATTTTCAAAACAGGAAAAAGGACTTTACAAAACAATATTAGAGACTTCTCAAAGTGATATGCATATAGTTAATGCATTTTCCCCAACAGTGAATGCATAAAGTGTTCAAAGTAGTTTTTCCCTCCCACAGCCACCCCCCACGGAACAGTTATTCCTCTTTCAATCAAACATTTATATATTTCTGAGGTTCATGATTAGTGCACAGTGACGATTCTTTAGCAACAGCAATGAGCTTGATTGCCGCCATGTGTCCTTCTCTGGGCCATGATGCAGGTCCCTTTCAATAGCAGGGTTAGCATTCTTTCATTGGTTGAGTGGGCGAAGTTGCCTGTTCTTCTCTCTGTCCATCAACAATTAGCCTCAAGCATGTATTTCCGCACGAAGTCACCCCAAAGCATGTCACATAGCATAGATTTTGCATGTAGGGTCGAGGTTATTTTTTCCATTACACATGTATTCAAGGCAACATTGACCCATTCACCCTTTCTTGGTACCCTTTGAGATTTCCACTTCATTACCAAGGTGGCACGTGACGCTAACAAGAGATGGGCTGCCAGACCCTTGACTCTGCCCCATTCATCTTCACTTCTTTCGAATCCAAATAGAGTAAGAAAAGGATATGCGGTTCTCTGAATTCCAACAAGGTCTTTGATCCACCCCAGGACCTCGTCCCAATAAACTCTGATCCGGGGGCAGCCCCACCACATGTGCCAGTAGTCCACAATTTCACCACATTCACGCCAGCACAACAGGCTTATTGACTGGAACATCTGGGTGAGCCTGTGCGGATCATATTGCCACCTGTGTAATAATTTGATCGCATGGAGCTTATATTGACTGGATATCGAGACCAGGAAAGCAGCCCTGCACATTCTCCCCCACAAGTCTGGGTCAATTTCATTACCGAGATCTCTCTCCCATCTGTTCTTCAAATGCAACGTGGATCCCTTGTCAGCCTCAATCAGTTCCCTATACATGGCAGATATCAGACCCTTGGTTTCCATTCTAGAGGGGTGAGATCTCTACTGATGCTATCCTTCCACTTGTCCCTTGTCAGATACCCTTGATCTGCAAGAATTGAAAGACAGGTAGGGGGCCCAGACTCAACGCTTCTTCTAATTCCGAAATTGTGATGAAAGACCCGTCTCTCCACAGCTGGCCCAAGCTCTCCAGCCCAGCCTCAAACCAGGGTTGGAACCTCTCCAAATTGGGAATGTCTTCTCTGATGCCTGGGGCCCATAGGGTGGCTCAGGGGGGAGGGCCACAAGGTAACCCTTGGCAAGTCACTCCTCTCCCTTCATATTTCCCACATAGACCCTAGTATCGGGTGGTCCCTTAGTCTCCGTAACATTTTGTTTCTCTGTACCCAAAGCCATTCGGAATCAGTTGCTGGGGCCAGATAATGATTCTCTAGAGCAATCCATTGAAGTTCTTTATGATTCCTTAGATAGGGAATCAAGATTCATAGCTGGGCAGCTTCATAGTATTTCCTCTGGTCTGGCAGGCCCACTCCACCCTTGTCTTTAGGTAATGTCAAGGTGTCATAGGCAACCCTTGCTTTCTTTCCCTGCCAGAGGAACCTTACAATAGCTCTTTTAACCTCATCAAAGAAGAGCTTTGGCATTCTAATAGGGAGTATCTGAAACAGGCAGAGGAATCGGGGGAGACACACTATTTTAGCCGCGTTGAGCCTTCCCAACCAAGATATCATGAGTTTAATATAAATATGATATGATATGGCATTTATAATGCGCCTATACACAAGTGTTTCAGGGCGCGACGAGGCAAGGAAGGGGGAAATAAGGGAAAGACAGACAACAATCCTACTAGGACAGGTGTCATTCAGATTGCGCAGGTTTCTCCCATCTGGCAAGGTCGCGTGGAACCTCAAGAGGAGGGGGGGGGGGAATTGGCTTCATAGAGTTTATTTATGTCCCTCGTGATGTGTATTCCCAGGTATTTCAGCTTGACATTCTCCACCGTAAGACCCAGCGGGGAGAATCTGTCTATGTCAGCTTTTGTGGTTTCATGCAGGGGGAACAAAATTGACTTAGCTTCATTTATTTTGAGACCTGAGAGCTCCCCGTATTCTCTGATTAGTTGGATTGCTCTGGGTATAGAAGATGTGGGATTCGAGATGTGCAGGAGTAGGTCGTCGGCATATAGAGTCACCTTGTGTTCAGTCCCTCCCAATTGGAGTCCCTCTACCTGATGGTCCTCCCTCAATTTGTGGGCTAGGGGTTCCAGTGAGAGCGCAAAGAGTACAAAGAGTATCGCTGAGAGGGGGCATCCCTGTCGTGTTCCCCTGCTCAGTTCAAACCAGCGGGAGTATTCCCCATTCATACAGACCGATGCTTTGGGGGATGTATACACCGCTTGGATCCCTCTCCTAAATTTCGGGCCTATTCCTACCTTTTGGAGGACCGCCATCAGAAAGCCCCATTCAACTCTGTCAAAGGCAGGAGGGCAGGGTCGTTGGCCATTTTCCGGGATTCATTAATCAGATGTAGGGTCTTTCTCATGGTGTTGGCTCCCTGTCTACCTAGTATGAAACCGACTTCATCGGTGTGTATTAGGCGAGGCATGAATGTCTCTAGCCTGGCGGCAATAACTCTGGTAGAAATCTTGGCGTCCACATTTAACAAAGATGTTGGGATGATATGAACCACACTGCTTGGGGTACCTTCCCTCTTTAGGAATTACTGAAACAATAGCTCGGACAAAGGAGTCCGCGGCACTCCCAGTATCAAGGATCTTGTTAAAGAGTTCAACCATGAAACCATGAACGGGAGAAGGGGGGAGAGAAATGACTTGTAGAACCCGGCAGTGTAACCATCTTCCTGAGTGGCTTTTCCAAGTGATAGCCTCTTGACTGCATGTTTGATTTCATCTTCTGTTATCGGGGCCTCTAAGTCAAGAGATTCATCGCAAGAGAGTTTCAGCATTTTGACAGAAGCCAAATAGCCTTCGGTTCCCAGCAGGCACGAACTGTACAGGGTCTCATAGAAGGTGGCGAAGGCTTCAGGAATTTTTCCATTCGTTGCACTTTGGGGCTCCCTGACTCTCGATTTGTAAAAATCTCCGTTCCGCCCGTTGTTCCCCTAATCTGCCAGCTAACAGCGCGTCCGCCTTGTCCCCTTTTTCATAAAACTTTGGTCTCAGAAGTTGCAGTTTACGGACTGTTTGCCAGTGCTCTAGGAGTCAGAGCTTTTCCCTCTTTCTTTTCACCTCCAAAATCTTGTCAGCTCTCCCACTCTCAGCCCTCCTCACCTCTCTGTCTAGGAGACAAATCCCTTTTCTAAGTTTATTTTCAACCAGGCAACTACCCTATTTTTGTTCAAGCCCTCTCTGATTAGAACACCCCGCCATGTTGCCTTCCCCGATTCCCACCTCATCAGTTTGGAGATCTCCCGGTATTGTTTATCTTGAAATATTCGTTAATCTCGTTTTCCATCTCCGTCTTGAAAACAGGGTCTTTCCACAGGGTTTCATTGCACCACAATCTACCCTCTTTTGTGGGTAAGTTGTCCCAGTGCATGTCGACTGTGACCATATCATGGTCAGACCAAGTGACCGGGATGATCTCTGATCCCGTCGCTGTGTTGTTTAGTTCCTCAGATAGGTGTATATAGTCGATCCTAGTGAATGTATTATGGGGGGCAGAATAGAAGGTCATCGGGGTGGAGCCCCCTCCATATGTCTCGCAGCCTGTATATATTCACCATGTCCACAACCTCAGTACAGCCCCCATTGGCCGGTTCTCTTGCATCAGGGTTACCTGCTTTCCTGTCCAGACTGGGATCGGTCCATAAATTAAAGTTACCTCCAAGGAGGACATGACCCGTTGCTTCCAACATAATTTTGGGAATTGTCTTAGCAAGAAACCGAGATTGTCCTGAGTTAGGGGAGTAAATTGTGGCAAATGTGACGTTCACCTTCTTTATAGAGCCCATCACGAGGAGGGCACGCCCCACTACATCCGCTGATATCTTGATGGCCGTGAAATCTAATCCTCTTCTAATGAGTACACCAACTGTAACGCTCACCTGATTCCCGTAGAGGCGTCGGTCTTGACTGGGCGTATACCGTTTCTTCAAAGGTGATGTGTAACACACGGCTGGCTCTTTGGGCTGGCCCTCTGTGCACTGTATGTCTGACTCGAAGGGTAAGATGTCTGCAGATAGAAAATATGGGATTAAGGAACTGGGTTATTGAATGTCTCTCTCTTCTTCCCTTTCTCTTCTCCTGTAGAACCCCAAAAGTTAACGCTCTCACCTTAGGTAAGTGAACGCTGTGCTCTCCATCTGCCTCGGGGCAGGGTGCTGTAACCAGTTTCTTCACTGGATAAGGGGAGCAGGCCTCTTGACTTCAGAGGACTGCTGTCTGTCGTTTACTGCACGAACGGTAAGTTTCGAGTAATTCTAATGTCTTTAAAGTCTTTAGTAATGATGTCTCTTGTTTTGCAGGGTTCCGGCGATGGCGGATGACAGGCGGAAGTGAGTTGAAGATGGAGCCCGTGTGATGAATAGAAGCGCCTGGAAGCACGTAAGTAAGCGCTTGTTGCCTGCTTCACGATGCGCTCTAACTGTCTTTTTATTTTGCAGGTGCAAGTTCGGAGCGGCTGCAGGGTGCCGGAATACCCACTGGGTTAGATGTGGAAAGGAGTAATGGCACGTGAGTATTAAAGTTCCCCAATGTCTTTAAACGCACCTTGTTTTGTCTTTCAGATGCGGGATGCAGCGCCGAAGGCCTCCGGAGCGTGCGAAGAGTTGGTAAGCTTTTGTCTTTCAGATGCCGGAATGCAGTGTGAAGACCTCCGGAGCGCACGAAGAGTAGGTAAGCCTTTGTCTTTCAGATGCCGGAATGCAGCGCGAGGCGTTGGTGACAGCCGATGGACCAGGTAAGTGAAGAGCTGTCACTGAAGACCGTAATGCTAACCTGTTCTTTCTTGTCTTATAGGTGTTGCTGAAGACTGGATTCAGGATGGTAAGCCTTTTTCCTTAGGCCCAGGATCAGATGCAGAAGACACGATGAGCGTTCTGCTGCAGAGGATGCAGAATAACGCAAAGCAAGATTCATCCATCGGGTGTGGTTTAAATAGCCTCCTGTAGTGCTTAGGTGTCTCCTTCCACAGCCACGCCTAGGTAAGAAAAGAGTTCCTGCTTTCCAGAAGAGTTCCAGTGTTCTGAATCTAGGGAGTGGCTCCTGCCCCACCCAACAGGAAAAGTAGTTCCAAACAGAAGAGGATCAGAGGCTCAACTGGCAGGCAAGTAAGCAGCATGGTCTGCTGCAGGTAAGTCCACCCAAGCATTATGAGCCCGGCGCTTCCAGCGCTGGGACTGGGCATATTTATGAGCCTGGTGCCACTGGCGCCAGGACTGGGTCCAAAAGGTCCCAATTGGGACTGGTTGGCACTCGGAACCTGGGTTATGGATCTGCTTCCAAGGGAGTTGGGAAAACCCTGACCTTTTGGAAGCAGAGATCATGACAGTACCCCCCCTCAAGGCCCCTCCCAAACCGGGCTTCTCCGGGGGTTTTGGCTTGTCAGGAAATGTTCGGTGAAATCTTTTGATTAGGCGAGGAGCGTGGACATATTCAGCAGGTTCCCAGGATCTCTCTTGGGGGCCGTAGCCTTTCCAGTCAATTAGGTAAAATAGTTTAGATTTGGAGATCTTGGAGTCCAGAATGCTTTTGACTTCAAACTCGAGTTCTCCATCAACTAGGATAGGTTTTGGAGATTTAGTTAGTCGGGTTTGAGGTTGCACGGGTTTTAATAGAGAGACGTGGAAGACCGGATGTATCTTCATGTGCGGGTGCAAGTCCAACTTGACCGCTACTGGGTTTACTATGGTAGTGATGGAATAGGGACCAAGGTATCTTGGGTTGAATGTGCGTGGCCCTTTTAGAGGTTGATATTTGGTGGATAACCAGACTTGATCCCCTACTTGATATTGAGGGGCTTCCTTCCGATGTTGATCTGCTCCTTTCTTGTATTGTTCTTTAGCCCTTTGAAGGTGAGAAACAGCTTCCTTAAAGGCTTGGGTGATTGTAGAATGCAGGTAGTCTACTGCTGGTGTTTCAAGATCTTGGAGGGGATCCAACTCCGAGGTTCGAGGGTGACTGCCGTACAAAAGAAAAAACAGGGTTTTCCCAGTTCCCGAATGGACAGAGTTATTGTAGGCATATTCGGCTATCCAAAGGATGTCTTTCCAAGTTTTTTCAGTTTGTTGCAGCATGCAGCGTAAATACTGTTCCAGAGTTTGATTGGTCCTCTCGGTTTGTCCGTCGGTCTGAGGGTGGTGACTGGTCGATAGTCTCACATCAATTTGAGCCGACCGACAGCAACTTTGCCAAAAATGAGAAATAAATTGACTACCTCGATCCGAAATTAGAACCGAAGGAAAACCGTGCAGTCGGATGATGTTTTCGAGAAATTCTCGGGCCAGAGTTGCTGCTGTTGGCAAGCCTTTGAGCGGAATGAAATGCGCCATCTTGGAGAATAAGTCCACGATTACTAGAATCGTATTGTATCCGGAGCATGGAGGTAGATCGGTGATGAAGTCCATAGAAAGCGTATGCCAAGGGCGAGGTGGGATGTCAATAGGGCGTAAGAGGCCTGCTGGTCTTTCCTTTTGACTCTTGTTTTGGGCGCATACTCCACAGGACATTATAAAGTCTCTGATATCTTTTTTCCAAGACGGCCACCAGAAGTAGCGCTTGATCTTTTCTGAGGTCTTGGCCATACCGGGATGTCCTTCCATTAAAGAATCGTGATAACAAGAGATTACTTTTTTCTGTAAATCTGTGCTGGGTAGGTATAATCGTTCTTGGAAATACAATAAGTTGTCCTTTACTGCAAAGTCCTTTCCCTGCAGATGCCAATTCTGTATGTCTGCTGGAGTTACAAGTTGCCTGGCTTTATCCTTAACTTCCTCTATGGATTCTGTGGCGATTACACCCAGAATTCTTTGTTCGGGAATGATTGGTACAGGTTTAGGGTTGATCAAGTGTTCTTCCACTCCCATCCGAGAAAGGGCATCAGCTTTACCGTTCTTTGTACCAGGTCGATAGGTAATTAAGAAGTCAAACTCGGCAAAGAATAATGCCCAACGGAGTTGTCTAGAGGATTGGGCTTTTGCGGTTTTCAAATATTGCAGGTTTCGGTGATCCGTAATCACAGTAACGGTGTGTCGGGCCCCCAGCAGATAATGCCGCCAAGCCTTAAAGGCAGACTTGATAGCCAGAAGTTCTTTGTCAGTAATCGTGTAATTGATTTCAGGAGGTGAGAATTTGCGGGACCAAAATGCCACGGGATGCAACTGATTGGTTACCGGGTCCTTTTGTGATAGAACTGCCCCCATGGCAAGGCTTGAAGCATCAGTTTCCACGATGTAGGGGAGTTCGGGGCGAGGGTGTTTTAAGATTGGTGCAGAGATAAATTTAGTCTTCAAATCCTGGAAAGCTTGTTCCGCCTCGGTAGACCATTCAAAACGTTTGTTTTTCTTTAACAAGGCAGTGATGGGCTGGACTATTCGAGAGAATTCGGGGATAAACCTGCGGTAAAAGTTAGCGAAGCCTAACATGCTTTGCACACCTTTTACGGAGGATGGTGATGGCCATTTGAGAACTGCATCGACCTTCTTTGAATCCATATGCACTCCGCCAGGTGATAATATGAATCCCATGAATTCAACTTCAGTCACGTTGAAAACACATTTTTCCAACTTAGCGAAAAGTTTGTGTTGACGCAATCTTTCGAGGACCATTTTCACGTGTTTCCGATGTTCAGATTCCGATGAAGAATAAACGAGGATGTCGTCAATGTAAACAACAACACACACATCTATGAGCTCTCTGAGGACATCGTTCATAAAATATTGAAAGGCGGCCGGGGCATTGCAAAGTCCGAAGGGCATGACCTGATATTCAAATAGCCCATACTTGGTGCGGAAGGCCGTCTTCCATTCATCGCCCTCTTTTACTCGTACCAAGTGGTAAGCTCCTCTAAGATCCAGCTTTGTATATATGCATGCTTTTCTGACTTGGTCCAGGAGTTCAGGGATCAAAGGTAACGGATATCTATTCTTAACGGTGATCTGGTTCAGGGAGCGATAATCTATACAAGTTCAAAGGTCTCCTTCCTTTTTTGGAACGAAGAACAAAGCTGAAGAAGCAGGGGACTTGGAAGGACGAATAAACCCATTTGCCAGGTATTGATCCAGGTATTGTCTAAGGTGAAGGTTCTCAGGCTCGGTGAGGGCATAAATTCTACTACAAGGAGGAGTAGATCCAGGTATCAGGTCTATCTGGCAGTCATAAGACCTATGAGGAGGTAGAGAGTTAGCCTGATCCTTCCGGAAAACATCTTGGTATTCTAGGTATTCGGGAGGTAACTGGGGAGTCTCTGAAGAAATTGCTGCCAGTGCAACACCAGGTGGAGGGTGACAAGTAGAGACACATTCTGGAAACTGGACCGTTCTTGCTCGCCAATCGATCAGAGGATTGTGTTTCTCTAACCAAGGTATTCGTAGAATAATCTGAAACTGAGGGGCCTTGATCACATCGAACACGATCTTCTCATGGTGTCCATCTTGACTTACTAGCATCACCTCTTGAGTGGTATGCGTTACTGGCCCAGAGGCTATCTCCGTACCATCCACCGTAGTAATGATGTCCTTTACAGCCTTGGGACAAAGAGTTAGATTCATCCTCAAAACCATTTCATGATCCACATAATTGCCGATGGCACCGCTGTCGACGTAAGATTCAATTGCATGTAATCGATCCGGATTATCAGGGCTAATGAGGACCATAGGTATCACGAAATGCGAGGTCACGGAACTGGTTTTCACGCTCGGCAAGAGGACCTCTATTCTTGTCGGGCGAGGTCGTTTCCCTGCTCAGAGTTTGTAACTTTGGTAACTGCAGCTCCTACTGCCTTCTTGGCAGGTTTCACCGGACAGTCTCGAAGAAAGTGCCCTGAGTTTACGCAATAGAGGCATAATTGCAACTGTTTTCTCCTTTCCCACTCCTTTTGTGTTAGAGGACCTTTCAGACCCCCTATTTGCATGGGTTCCCCGGAGTCTACTCCTTTGGAAGGAGTTGGCGGTTTGGAAAATACTCAAGCATCAAACTTGGAACGATCGGCCTTCCTGTTCTGCAGTCTGTGATCTATTTGAACGACTAAGTCTATATAGTCCGAACAATCTTGTGGGGGATTCACTACTTGGGCTAACACATCTTTGAGCTCTCCACGTAGACCTCTATAAAACAGCGTAATCCTTTTGTTCTCAGGCCATTGAGTTTCCACTATCAGTCTGTTGAAGGACGCAATGTAAGCCAAAAGGTCTTGATTACCTTGTCGCAACGAAAGAAGCTCATTGTCCAAGGCCTGCCCCTGTGAATGTCTTGCGAACAGTTTTTCCATACTGAGCTGAAAAGCTTGAAAATCATGGAGGACCGGATCATCTTGATTTACTAGAGGGATCGACCAGTCTGCCGCATTGCCACTAAGGTACGAAAGCACGAAAGCTACTTTAGCTTGATCAGTTGGAAAGGCTGCTGGCCGGCATAAGAAATGCAATCGGCACTGATTGATAAATACTGCAAACCTCTTTGGGTCACCAGAAAATCGTTCGGGCGGAGCCAGAGGTACATTCCCAGGTAGGTTGATCTGCACTGGATTCATAGAGGATGTAGAAGGAAGATTTCCCCCAGATGCGGGTAACGGGGTCTGTCCGGCTTGTGACTGTAGCAATTGTCTAGCGAGATCATCTGTTCGCTCCTTGGAAATAATCAGTTCCCTTCTTAGAGCGTTCGTTTCCTGACGGGCTGCATGCACTTCTGCCCTTAGTTCCCCAAGTAACTGGGCTAGCTGGTCGGTATCCGAGGTTTCCATAGCGCCTGGACGGGAGTTTTGTGGTAGGCTTTGCGTTCTGTAACGCTCACCTGATTCCCGTAGAGGCGCCGGTCTTGACTGGGCGTATACCGTATCTTCAAAGGTGATGTGTAACACACGGCTGGCTCTTTGGGCTGGACCTCTGTGCACTGTATGTCTGACTCGAAGGGTAAGATGTCTGCAGATAGAAAATATGGGATTAAGGAACTGGGTTATTGAATGTCTCTCTCTTCTTCCCTTTCTCTTCTCCTGTAGAACCCCAAAGGTTAACGCTCTCACCTTAGGTAAGTGAAGGCTGTGCTCTCCATCTGCCTCGGGGCAGGGTGCTGTAACCAGTTTCTTCACTGGATAAGGGGAGCAGGCCTCTTGACTTCAGAGGACTGCTGTCCGTCGTTTACTGCACGAACGGTAAGTTTCGAGTCATTCAAATGTCTTTAAAGTCTTTAGTAATGATGTCTCTTGTTTTGCAGGGTTCCGGCGATGGCGGATGACGGGCTGAAGTGAGTTGAAGATGGAGCCCGTGTGATGAATAGAAGCGCCTGGAAGCACGTAAGTAAGCGCTTGTTGCCTGCTTCACTATGCGCTCTAACTGTCTTTTTATTTTGCAGGTACGAGTTCGGAGCGGCTGCAGGGTGCCGAAATACCCACTGGGTTAGATGTGGAACGGAGTAATGGCACGTGAGTATTAAAGTTCCCCAATGTCTTTAAACGCACCTTGTTTTGTCTTTCAGATGCGGGATGCAGCGCCGAAGGCCTCCGGAGCGTGCGAAGAGTTGGTAAGCTTTTGTCGTTCAGATGCCGGAATGCAGTGTGAAGACCTCCGGAGCGCACGAAGAGTAGGTAAGCCTTTGTCTTTCAGATGCCGGAATGCAGCGCGAGGCATTGGTGACAGCCGATGGACCAGGTAAGTGAAGAGCTGTCACTGAAGACCGTAATGCTAACCTGTTCTTTCTTGTCTTATAGGTGTTGCTGAAGACTGGATTCAGGATGGTAAGCCTTTTTCCTTAGGCCCAGGATCAGATGCAGAAGACACGATGAGTGTTCTGCTGCAGAGGATGCAGAATAACGCAAAGCAAGATTCATCCATCGGGTGTGGTTTAAATAGCCTCCTGTAGTGCTTAGGTGTCTCCTTCCACAGCCACGCCTAGGTAAGAAAAGAGTTCCTGCTTTCCAGAAGAGTTCCAGTGTTCTGAATCTAGGGAGTGGCTCCTGCCCCACCCAACAGGAAATGTAGTTCCAAACAGAAGAGGATCAGAGGCTCAACTGGCAGGCAAGTAAGCAGCATGGTCTGCTGCAGGTAAGTCCACCCAAGCATTATGAGCCCGGCGCTTCCAGCGCTGGGACTGGGCATATTTATGAGCCTGGTGCCACTGGCGCCAGGACTGGGTCATAAAGGTCCCAATTGGGACTGGTTGGCACTCGGAACCTGGGTTATGGATCTGCTTCCAAGGGAGTTGGGAAAACCCTGACCTTTTGGAAGCAGAGATCATGACACCAACTCCCCCCTTTCTCAGAGGCCCAGACCCCCAAAACTCTGTTCCCATTTGCAACCCTAGAATTCTTCTTCCCTCCCCTCTGGCGTATTTTGTTTCTTGCAAAAGGAGGATATCAAGTCTTGCCCTGCGTAATTCCCGCCATACCAGGGATCTTTTGGTCGGAGAGTTGAGACTCTTGACATTTAGTGTTCCTACCCTAAGGAGGCCTCTCATCTGTGGGTCAGAATTAGCCACCATTTATAATTACGTATATCAAGTGACCCCTCAACTGGGATCGGCAACCTTACAAACCATGAAACAACATCATATGCACAAATCTGTGACCTAATGAGGATTCTGTTCCTACCAATCCACCCTCCCACGCTGCTTCCACTCCCTCCTCCACCCACCCCCCCTCCATTCCCAGTTCATGGCGTCCAACCAAATCCAGTTAAAGACACTGATTCAGTACCGGACCACCAGTGGAGACCGTTACTTCCAGGTCCCTCTACATAAGACAATCACTCATTTCTCCTCTGCAAGGGACATCCAGGTAGGTATGGTCTTCTCAGCGCCTGGGCCGAGCAGGGTCCGGGCTGTGAAGGTCCCGACCAACAGTCTGCAGCTGCACCGCACTCCCCTGGTATCTTACATATGTGAAATTCTTTGTTCACCATAATTCAGGCGTTGGGGGAGGTGCACTCAAATAGGATCCACCTACCAGGCTTCCCTCCATGGGGAAGCTTATCTATGAGCGTCTAGGGTATTTCGACATTGACTGGCAGAAGTCTTCAGGAGAATTGTTGGAGTATCAACCAGGATCAGTTTTCCCCTTCTGGCGAGATCTTACCTCTTCGGAATTTCCTCGATCCCTAGACCTGTCTTCTCCTTGGTCCTTGGATGCGCCATTGTCTTCCACTTTGTCCCGCTTCCTCTTGACCTCTTCCCTCTTCATGGGTATCTAGCAGTTCTGACATACAGGTCCTAATTCCTCTTTCGGACCTTAGCCGCTCTTTCTTACCTTCATGTTCAAATGAGAGGGAAAAGGGGTAGCCCCATCTGTAACGTATCACGCGTTCCTTCAGCCATTTTGTAAGAGGACCACACATTTGCCTCAGGGTCAAGGAAGACAGGTACTGAAAGATCGTGATTCGCGCTTCTCTGAGGGTAATTGGTCTGCTGCGTTTGGCCTTTTCTAAGATTCTGGCCTTGTCTTGGTAGTTATGGAAGCGGGCAAGGACTGACCTCCGTCTGCCTGTTGGACCTCCCGCTCTGAGTATTCTGTCTGTCCTTAGCTCATCGATCGCTTCATCAGCAAATAGTAGCTTGATTATGTCATGGAGCGTCTTCCTGAGCTCTCCTTCTGATTCTGTCATGAATCGCCGACTCCGCCCTTTTGGACTTCATGGTCCTTGATGCACCGCAACATTAGGTCGGTGATCCTCCCAACATGGCCGATCGCAAAGAAGCTCGACTCTCTAGCGTTCACGCATGATGCGCTGCCTCCTAGAAAATAGGCACGCCTCCGCGGCTCTGTGTATCTCAACGCTACTGTTCCGAGTTGTCAGCAAGTGCTAATGTTTTCTTCCCCTTCCTTCTGTGCCCACTCCCATTCTTACCAACCCTTCCTTCCTTCATAGTAATTCCTGGTAATTCTTGAACAGCCTTTTGCATCCGCTGGGTCCGTTCCTCTCCCATCCCGGACTCCTGTCTTGTGCTTTGATACGCACAGGGTTTCTTGCGCGTCGCGGCATTGGACTTCCTGCTCCATTCCTTCCTGGATTCTGCTGCCCCTGTCCTCCTTCCTGGATACTGAACTCTACCTGCTTCCTGAGGCAGACGGCGATCCTCACACTGGAACCCAAGGATAATCGCCCTTACCTGTGTAAGTCCCGGACAGTCAGGAAGAAGGAGGGAGCTCCAAAAAAGACATCGACCAAAGACAAACAGGTGAAAAAAAAGGCAGAGTGTGACAGATTGAGACACCCAGAACCTGATATTGAATCTAACATGGAGGCTGCAGTCCAGGACCTCATGAGAGGTATGCAAGAATTAACTACTGAGGTTCAAAACCTCAGGGCTGAAAATGCAGCATTGAAACAACTCGTGTTGTCCTGGGATTCGGCATTCAAGAAAAGTGCCCTGGTTGGATACATAGTGGACAAATATGAAGGTTCCTCCAAATCCCTGCGTTCCTTGGTCGACTCCTGTCTGGTACATTTCACATTTAAATGCTACTATTTTTCAACGCCCAGGACCAAGGTAGGGTTTATAATCTCACACCTCTCTGGCAATGTTCTAACCTGGGCTACTCCCTTGGTGAATTCAGGAGAACCACTCCTGGACAATTACAATGGATTCATAGAAGCCTTCAAAACTATGTTTGATCGACCAGAACTCGTTTACAGGGCCCAGGAAAGACTTCTGGAGTTCCAACAAGAAAATCAGGATATGCTTACTTATGTGACTCATTTCAAACAATTGGCTAAAGAGGCCGATTGGTCTCAGGAGGCTAGTTTCACCCTGTTTCGAAGAGGGTTGAATGACAAAGTCATGGACGAGCTAGCCAGAGTGGCCCGACCAAGTTCCTTCCAGGCCTTGATGGATTTATCTCTACAAATTGACTTCCAGATCCAGGAAAGGAAGGCTGAGAAAAGAAAAACAAACACCACAGCCTCAAAGACAACTATGGAGTACTCCAGCCTCAAGGAAACACTCACTCAACACTCTTCAGAACCCGAACCCATGCAATTGGGCTCCTTGCGGGGTCCGATCTCTCCACAAGAAAGGCTCTGTAGAATCAATGCTGGACTCTGTATGTATTGTGCTTCTGATAAACATCTAGTAATTGAAATTGCCCCATAGCACCACCCCGCCGTTCGGGAAACGCCAGCTCCCGATCTTGAGCAGAGCACAGCTTCGGAGATAGATGTCTGCTCCGATTCTGTCCCTTCCTTGAATTATCCTTGCCAAAACACTCTGGTGTTTCTGCAAAGGTTCTTGTCACCCACTGATAAGGATACATACCCCATCCTGGCTCTAGTGGATTGCAGTGCCATGGGAGTATTCATAGACCATGAATGGGCCGTAAGGCATAATATACCTCGTGAATCCAAAGAAATAATTCAAGCTGTCGAAGGGATTGACGGGAAACCATTATCTTCCAGCCACATTACTCACCAAACCAAGGAATTGTTGCTTGCAATAAACAACCACCAAGAAAGGCTTTGTTTTGATATCATAAAGGCAGCACATTATCCTATGGTTCTAGGCATGTCCTGGCTCCAGAAACACAACCCGTACATGAATTGGGTGGCTGGATCCCTATTTCTAGGTTCAGAATTCTGCTTGTCCCATTGCTTGTCTCATAACTCGCTGCAAAACCTTTCAGTGGACTCACAGGTTCCCCGACAACCACCCGTGTGGGTTTCCAATATAACCCAAGTACCTGAGATCTATTAACCCTATTCAGACGTGTTCTCAACAGCTATTGTTCAATCTCTACCACCCCACTGACCTGAGGACTGTGCTATCGACGCTGAAGACTTGGCTGTAATTCCTTTTGGCAGGATGTTTATACTGTCTGAACCTGAGAAGAGAGCCCTACGAGAATATCTGGATACCAATCTCGCCAATGGCACCATCAAAATCTCCAGCCGGTGCCTCCTTATTCTTCGTGCCAAAGAAGGATACCAAGGAACTCCGGCTCTGCCTGGACTACCGAGATCTTAATCAATGCACCCTCAAGGATCGTTATCGACTACCTCTTATTTCCGACATATTGGAGGCGGTTTGAGATGCTGTCATCTTTACTAAGCTTGATCTACGGGGTGCCTATCACCTTATTCGGATTAAGGAAGGTGATGAGTGGAAGACCGCCTTCAGGACACCCTTCGGCCATTTCGAGTATCTGGTTATGCCCTTTGGCCTCGCCAATGCCCCTGTGGTCTTTCAGCGCTTCATGGACAGAGTCTTCTCAGACATGCATTTCCTTTTTGTCATACCAACCTGGATGACATTCTTATTTATTCCAACAATCCCCAAGTCCATCAGGAACATGTAAAGGCAGTCCTACAATGACTACGGGAAAACAAACTCCTGGCCAAACCAGAAAAATGCCTCTTTCATGTTCAATCCGTTCATTACCTTGGATTTGTGCTGAGTTCCGAGGGAATCGGAATGGATCCCGCTAAGGTTGACTCCATTCTCTCGTGGCCAGTGCCTACCACAGTAAAACAAATCCAATCCTTCCTGAGTCTTGCAAATTTTTACAGGAAATTCATCCCCACATTTTCTGACATTGTGCATCCCATTGTCGCTCTGTTAAAGAAAGACACACCGTTCAAGTGGTTTGTCGCTCAAGAAACAGCCTTTTAGGAGTTAAAACAAAGATTTACTCGAGGTCCCATCCTCGCCCAACCTGACATAAATGAACCCTTCCTGGTAGAAACAGATGCCTCAGACTACGCAATCGGGGCAGTCCTAAAACAGGAATGCGTAGACAAGGTGGAACACCCTTTTGCCTACACATTGACTCCCACCGAGACCCATTATTCAGTCCTGTGGAAAGAACTACTAGCCATCCGGCAAGCCTTTACTGTCTGGCTTCATTTATTCCTGGGTCCCAAATATCCTGTTCAGGTGCGGACTGATCATAGAAACTTGCAAGTCCTACAGTCCTTGGAGTGCAGAAACAGTCGCCAAGCTTGTTGGGCCTTTCTTTTGCCCAGTATCAGTTCCGTATACATCACTTCTCTGGAACCAACAACATCATAGCAGATGCCTTATCCAGGCGCCCCGATTATGATCCTGTTGGGGCACGTGTCTTTCCGAAGATGTTTCCTGATACCGCTTTCGTGGCCCAGGCCAATTCCTTACTGGAAGAAATTCGTACCAAAACACTGTCTTCTGAGCTCTGGGAGGATTACACCAAGGCCAACCCATGGAACCTGGTGGTCACAAAGGATGGCTACCTCTTTAAGGATACGAGATTAGCGATACCCACACAAGGACTGAGAGCCAAGATTATATATCTTTGTCATGATACCTTCTATTCCGGGCATTAAGGCGTTACTGCCACTCTCCGCTCCATCCAGAGACAATTCTGGTGGCCAAAGATGATCGATGGAGTAAAGGCTTACATCCGATCCTGCGCTGTTTGCAGTCAGAACAAATCTGATAACAGAAAGCCTGCAGGTCTTCTCCACCAGCCCACAATGCCGGCACGTCCTTGGGAGACTATAGCCACGGATTTCATCGTGGAATTGCCCCTGTCCAGGGGGTATACAACCATAATGGTTACCATTTATCTGTTTACCCATATGGCTCACTTCACCCCTTTGTACAAGTTACATCACTTGAATTGGCAGGAATATTCCTAAAGCACATCTTCAGATTTCATGGACTTCCATCTAAAATCATCTCCGACCGTGGACCTCAGTATATATCCCAATTCTGGAAACGCCTGTGCCAAATGATAGGTATCCAGCGTGCATTGTCTTCGGGATACCATCCTCAGACTAATGGAATAACTGAACGAGTTAACCAGACCTTAGAACAATATCTCCGCTGTTTTGCATCCAAGGTCCAGGATGATTGGTCAATTTTGATTCTGGTAGCTGAATTCGCCTATAACAACTCAGATCACTCTGCTATCAAGACTAGTCCTTTCTTTTGTAGTCAAGGGTTCCATCCATCAGTCCTACCAACTGTTCTACCACAGCCTACACCTGTTCCTTCGGTCGATTCCTGGATTGAAAGTCTGGTAAATGTACATAAAGATGCCAAAGAGCACTTAGAAAAGGCCAGGACGGATATCAAAAGATATGCTGATGTCAAACGGAGACCCAGTCCTCCATATAAAATAGGAGACAAGGTCTGGTTATCCTCGAAACTCTTACCTTGACACCTGCGACCAAATAAACTGGCTCCCAAATATTACGGGCCCTTCTCCGTTAAGGAGGTTATCAATCCAGTGGCCTTTCGACTTCAGTTACCAGAATCTTGGAAGAAAATCCATCCCGTTTTCCACACTTCCTTATTGAAACCTTATGTACAATCCACAAGATCGGCTCATCGAGCTAACCCCGTGCTGGTCAATGATCAGATTGAATTCGAAGTCTCCAGGATATGCAATTCTAGATACAGACGGGGTCGACTTCAGTACTTAGTGGAATGGAAAGGAGACCCCACCCAGCGAACGTACTTGGGAACCAGTCCCCAATATGAATGCCCCCCATTTAGTACAGCAATTCCATCTAACCCATCCAGGTAAACCCATCGGATCAAGGTTTAAGAGGGGGCATGCTGTCATGAATCGCCAACTCCGACCCTTTTGGACTTCATGGTACTTGATGCACTGCAACATTAGGTTGGTGATCCTCCCAACATGGCCGACCACAAAGAAGCTCGACTCTCTAGCGTTCACGCATGACACGATGCCTCCTAAAAAATAGGCATGCCCCTGCGGCTCTGCCCGTCTCAATGTTACTGTTCCGAGTTGTCAGCAAGTGCTAATGTTTTCTTCCCCTTCCTTCTGTGCCCACTTCCGTTCTTACCGACCCTTCCTTCCTGGTAATTCTTGAACAGCCCTTTGCATCCACTGGGTCCGTTCCTCTCCCATTCCGGACTCCTGTCTTGTGCTTTCGGTACGCGCAGGGTTTCTCGCGCGTCGCAGCTTTGGACTTTCTGCTCCATTCCTTCCTGGATTCTGCTGCCCCCATCCTCCTTCCTGGATACTGAACTCTACCTGCTTCCTGAGGCAATCCTCACACTGGACCCCGAGGATACTCGCCCTTACATGTTTAAGTCCAGAACAGTCAGGGAGAAGGAGGGAGCTCCAAAAAAGACATCGACTAAAGACAAACAGGTGAGAAAAAAGGCAGAGTGTGACAGATTCACCATCATGCTCTGGGTTGCCAAAGAAGCGCAGATTGTTTCGCCTCTCACGATTTTCCAAATCGTCCATTTTTAGACAAACTCTTCCTCTCTTTGCTTTATCTCTGCAATTCTGTGTTCCATTTGAGTCTCGAGAGTGTCTATAGAAGTGTTTGGTTATTCTCAACTCCTTCGAGTCTCTCTTCGATCTTGTCCATATGTTGCATGATCTTATCAATTTTCCCACCTATGTCGGCCCCCATGTTCTTGATTTCGTTCAGTAGTGCCGCAACATCCCCTTTGGTGGCTGCCGATTTGGTTTCGGAGACTTCCATGATTGGGACTTGAGAATTCTCAAGAGCAGGAGGGAACGGGGAATAGGCGAACTTGGCTAGTTTCAGTTTTATGTCCATATACGTACTCCTCCACTGCACGCTTAAATCCACTACTGTGTGGTGAAGAGAGCTATTCTTGTTCAATACAATGAAGCTCGATCGGAGGCAGGAGGTCTGCTATTACATGGAGGTGATGGTCAGAATCTCTGAGAGACTCACCGAGGTACAGGTTGCTAGGCCTATTGGGTATCCTCCGGGTCTGGTGTCTGCCGTCAGCCTGCTAAGCCCAATGAGGGCTATTGAGCAGATTCCAATGTTGCCGGTTTACCGAAGGAGGGCACACACCCCGCTTTTGAGGGCCCAAGCCTTCAGGAAGTCTCCCCGCCACTACACTGATATCTCTAGATGTGGGGGGTATCTTAGTGATTTTGATTCGTATCCAGTGGTACTCAGGGGTAAGAGGATTCCAGATAAATTCCAGGAACAAAACCTCAATCTGCAGCCGACTCTTGTAAGCAATATTCCTTAAATCAGACAGATAATGAGCCAGGACACTATGGGCAACAAATAAATTAGCTTCAACAAGCGGCTGGGTATTGTATAGAAGAGGACCCTGTTGGGGGTTGACGCCACTCGTTAGTAGCTGTTCACCGGCATCCAAGAGTGCCCGATGTGTGGGAGGAGGAACACGTCCCAATATCGGGGGCCCAAGCTTCCAGATAGTCTTTGTGAAGCTGTTGTATAGGCACCAGATGGCATTCCCTCTGAACTTGTGTTGTTTGTTGTATCAGTAAAATGTGGTATCAACCTTAATGCTTTATATTCAGGTTGGACCAGTTCTCCTGATGGGGAGATAATCCAGATTTTCTTGTCCTTATGTAATGCGGAGATCGGGTCTGTACTGTCAGGAGGGAGCGTTTTGGGTGTCTGGCCGCCCGCCAACGCGTTCCCTGTTGTGTCTTGGGGAGACCTGTGATCGCCCTTGTTCTATCCTCCTTTCTTCTTCAGGTCACCCCTTAGTGGTTGGCCTCGTCAACGTCTGATTTGGACGGTCTCAGAATGATTCCAGGAGCATAATAAGGTTCAATAAACACACTAATGCACGCAGGGTTATGATTCAGCATTCTGGCCCTTTTTTGCATTACCTATTCTTACTCAGTTCTCCAACTAGGGAGGCGAGTTCGCTCCTCTTTCTGGTGCGCCCGTCTCACACTTGACATGTCTTGTAAGGGCGCATATGCGTCCACCTCTTATTACATATAAATCCTTGGTCCAGACAAATAACGCTTGCAGCCCAGTGTTTTGCCGATCTAGTGTTCCTTGCGCCTGAGCCCCGAAGGATGGCACACGCCCCAAGGCAGAGAGCCCAACCCTTCATCAAGTCTGTTCAGTTTAGGGAGCTAAGCCCCTGTCCTAGCATGCTTTCAGGTACTAGGGAGACCGCTTTGCACTTGGGAGGGTGAGCTATGTTGTCCAGGTGGTCATTCGGTGAGCCCCATTTGGCATGCCGCAAGGTCTTTACTGGGTGATGTAGGTCCTATAGTCTCAGAGAGGGGTTCCCCTCTAAGTAGGTGGGGTGCTGTAGACCGCGTATTCCTTCCGCAGTGCCTTGGCTGCAATGATGTGGGTCCACGCTCTTATCTGGCTCTACAATCACTGGGGGAGTGTATGACAGGTGGGGGATCGCTATGCTCAGCTCAAAATCTTTGGGGTCAGCAATGTTCCCTCGAGTAGGGGCGTGCACCCTTCGATGTCCTACACCCTAGAGGTGAGACACCATCAGCATTGAGAACTTTCTCTCCTCTGCCCTTGTCGCTTGAGGGTGCGTCAGGCCTGTATGCCGTCTTTCTCATTGAGTGCGTTGGCGTCATGTATGCTGATGTGGGCTGCTCCTCACTTCATTTTCTCATTGGGCCTGGAATTGGTCAGAAGGTAGATCAAGTCAAACTTGTGTCCGGGACCGGGTTGTTTGAATGCGGATTTATTGGGTCATTCCAATATTGGAGGACCCGGTAAGTTCCCATTCAAAATACCCTTCCCCATTCCCATTCGAGTCCCCATAGGGCTCAATGTAAATGGGGAGGGATCTAATAACGGGCGCGTAAAAAATGGGCTAGTTATCAGCGCTCTGGTCCCTTAGCGGCTCCCGCTAAGGTCGGCTGGTTTTACCAGCCAGCCTTAGTGGGACCCACTAAGGGACCTCGGAATGCGGTGGTAAGGGGTTAACGGCACCGGCATCCTTACCGGCGCCGTTAACCCCTTACTGCCGCACTCGTAATGCCCCCCAAAGACTACTACCTTTTCCTTGCGCCGGGCTCTCCTGATCAGGGAGTAGACCTGTTAGTGTAGCACATGAGGCTCCCCCCCTCTCCACAAGGTAGGTCTCCCCCTCCTGGTGGGGGACAGGGCCACGTTCCCTTTGGTGAGTTGGGGCTAGTGTCAGGGGGATTATGGAGTGTCCTCTGAAACTTCTCAATGTTCCAACGTTGCTTCTCATGGCCTTCTCAAATTAGGAAATGTGTAGCAGTAGCTGCTTAGTGTTGGCAGTAAGGGGAATGATTCGCCTGACACATGAAGCATCTTCTTCCATGTGGGCATGTGCTATGCGGTAACAGATCCCGAGGAGGGTGCATCGCGCTACAGGTTCAGGTTGGGAGGGAGTCTATCTGCCCCTCTCTAGTGATGCCTCTGCTGAGTTGAGGGCAATGGACCAAGGGCTATGCCTGCGCTGGGGAAGGGCCGCTCCTCCTCACCTCTAAATGCTCCTTAGGGCGGAGACTCCCTCCGTGTCCCAAGGTAGTGAGTCGCTCATGCATCTTGATATAGGCACATAACGAATCTCTTCTGCAGGTGAGATCTCTTCATGGGAGCGCCCAAAGAGCCACCATGTCACAAGATTATACCTCCAGCTGGGCTCCGCTTCAAACTGCTGAGGGTGTCACGTGCGCCGGGGTTCCGGGCAGCCAGGTTGGTAGAGCCTACCACTCAGTACTGTTTGGAGGGGCCCCTTAAATATTGTGACATTCGAGCTCTCCTTCAGAGGTCCCACACCTCTTGGGGTTTGCGTGTCATCTCCTGTCCCGGGTCATTCACGCGGCACTCCGCGGCAGACCTCGGAGGACCAGCTGGGTCTCTGTAGCCCCGGGTAGCCAGGTTGGGGGGGGTCACAGCGCTCTTCCTATCTCAATGCCGCTTCGCAGGAACAATGTGCGTTTTCGCTGAGCCACTCTCCCCGCACTGTCTCCTCAAGCTATGCTGTTCCTCTTGAGGACCGGAAACACTTTCACTTTCGCCCTCAGCAACAGAGGTCATTATTTCCATATACGTGGGTGGATTTTCACCATTCTTTCTCTACGATGGTACTGGGGGAGTTCAGACACCCTGTAATCCGATCATTATTGTGGTGGGGGTCCAAATCAGGGGGCTCAAACAGATGTATTGGAACATCAGGTCGGGAGCTCACGCAGAGGAAGGCTGCATTCACGTGCCCCCTGGTGACCACCCTTCACATCCTTTCTAATGCCTGGCCTGGGAGCAGCATCAAATGCACACTGGATCCAGATAACTGGGTGAGAACTGTTACAAACTATTGATGTCACAATAAAATGCTTCAATGTCATCAAGGAGGAGTTAAAAGCGGTCAGGCCGATGACACTACAGAACAGGTATGTTCTAGACCTCCTCACAGCCATGGAGGGAGGAGTGTGTGTAAAGATAGGGCCAAGTTGCTGTACATATGCACCCACCCAGGACGAGGAGAATGGGACCTCGGCAGAGGCCATATACTCCTTGAAAGATAAAATGGAGGAGGAAGTGGATGACATTGAGGATGACATTGAGGATGATAGCTGGTTCTATTCTCCTGGATGCCTACCTGGCTGACAGATGCATTCAAATTTCTGTTGCCAATTTCGGTACTGCTTCTAATGGCTTTCTGCATCTTGAGAATAGCAATAAGCTAATGTAAAAAGACTGGCAAGAAGGCACTCCAAATGACAGTATTGGTTAATGTGGCTGACACTGTACATCAGTACACTCAAACTGATGAAGATGTTTACTGTTCCATGTACACATTGGGTCAGCATGCTAGACAACCTGCAGTATTGTTTACATGCTCAAAAGAGACCCACAACTACAATGAGCACTGGATGAAATGTGACAACAATGGTGAGTGCTGGTTTATGACATGCAGTCTGGCAGAATACATAGCACAGGGAGGTAACTTGAGGGGGGTCACCAGAGTGTGGCTGCCCAAGGATCGCTATAATATGATGAGAGAAAATGAAGGAGTGACGATGACTCGATCAGAGGGGGGGTGTAGTGGGGTAATTATTGACTAGAGAGCATGTTCAGACTCTGCGCCCCTGCCTTCCTCAGAAGAAACAAAATTATAAGATATGAAAGGACACACTTAAAACTGCTCTTTAAATTCTCCTGGAAATGCAGCTGACACATAGAATAGTTCATTATGCACCACACAAGTAGGGAACAGATAATGCAAAATTAGTGTGGTTTAAAATAGAATAGATTAGGTGACAGGAAGGCGTGTACACAAGATAGGGACGCATTACACAAGAAGGCCAGAACAATTGTAGGCAGATAAAGGTTTTGGCTACCCATAGGAAGGGAGATCATGTGACAGGCATGCACCAGGAAATCAGTAGATAGCAAAATAAATGTGTCCTGTGGAGTAAAATAACGTGACAGGCAGTTGCCATTTAAAACTGCACCAACAGCAGAGAATTAAATACTGCAGCTTTATAAGCTATTTGAACAAATACATTTAATTCAGGAGAATGCTCTGGTGGGTGGATGGTAGCTGCCTCAAAAGAATGTCAGAGCCCAGGGATCCATAGGGGAGGTTTACATAGCGGAACAAGATACCATTGTGAGCGTTCAACTGTCAAGGCAAATCAAGAGACAACAACACAGCAGAATAGTTGAAGTACATGCGACGAACTGAACATCCGAGGACATTTCCTGGGATTGCAGACGGATTAATGTCTCAGCGATCAGCTCAGTGTGACAGAGAAATGCGGATGCGGCTAAAAAGACAAATAATTACGACAAATAATTACAGCGCACATTGTGAAAGCAGTATGATTCATAACAACAGTATTCATAAATGTGTCAAGAACAGAATGGCGGTTGCTGTTGAAAGGATAAGGAGGACCGGATTTACTGGAAATTGGTCCTTGAAACTCAGAGACATCATGGCAGAGAAAACATGTGCTGTTTTATTTGATTTAGAACAAAGGTGATACACTTGTCCTCTCCTCCCATTTACATAAAAAATGTCATCATGCCGCCAGTACACCAGGGAAAGTGTGACTGCATGTTAACCAATAAGCACATGTCCTTCTCAGTGCAGAAGTAATTTAGAGCCTACCAATAATGTTCAAGCATGATCATGTAGCACATTTTATGGGATGTTTTATGGGTGGGATTTTACATAAAGAATTGTCCAATCATTATTGTTGGACATATAGAATTATATATGCAACTTAGTAGAGGGAACCAATGACCAGGAGCGATAGGTTTTCATAACTATGACATCAAAATGACTATATAAACTGCTGTTTCCTGTTGAAATGTTGGAGGAAATCTTGAGTGAGAGCTTGGCCGTTGATCTTTGTTTTTTCCCCCAGCCTTACTTGCAAATAAAGATGGGTTACCTTCCATTTGGCATATCACAATCCACGCTGTGTTGTCTCTTTATTGGCAAATACCAGTTAGAGAGCTATATGGTTTTTGACCTCTGTTTTTAGGTCTTATTTAGATATTAAAAAGCATAGGACTGAAAAAGAAGACCTGTATAATTGCACAGGTAAGAGGGATGCTCTCAGATTTAAAGGATATATGGTAGCATACTCAGAGGGGGATAAGAGGAAACAAATGATCCATTCCAGAGTGGATGCAAGAGGAACAAACTCCAACCGACGACTGCCCAGCGTGCCATGATCCACATTGTCAACAGGTCTAGTAACACTAAAGCCGTTAGCACCATGGTTGCCAGAGATCTGTTCAAGCTTGATCTGCCCCTCACCCAAATCTGAATCCAGCCTGGAAAAAGACCAGGAGCTGTGTAAGTTCAACACACTGCAGATGGTGAGGACTCACCCTGTGCCCAGACACTTAGCAGGATACAGGAGAGATGACATAGTGCAGGATTATGGCACTCAGGGTCCAAGGAATGTTATTCTGGGAGTGCGTTTACCACTGTTTTTTTTTCAAGCCATCAGCGATTTGGCCGAAACCATGAAATAATTAGCAATTAATTGCAACATGGTCTAAGAGATATGCTTATGATATTTTGCTAAGTTTGGAACAGCTGAACAATAGCTTGATGTGATTGGAGAAATACATTTGGTAAAGGAATTGGGAGGGAATGCTGGCAAGGATGTGGTACCCAGCAGGGTACGGGCAAGGGTCTCCATTCGTAACTGATCTTATTTTTTAATTATCTATTAATAATGCTACATCATTTACAGAAAACCTTAGCATCACTTTCCAAGCACAAAACAGATCCTAAAATCCGATATATTTTGTTACAAACTATACTATATATATTACATATAAGAATGTCTGAAAACCAGGCATTCGTTCAAGTTTGCATTAAATTCAAATGTATCAATTTTGGTCACATTAAGCACATCATGTAAAACTGGTGACACTGCAAGAGAAAGTGCTGCCTAGTTGCATATGATGCAGCGCTCCAAAAAATAAACTCTCCCAAGAGAATCAATAGAATGTGCAAAATTATTAAAAATGTATATTCGCTTTGCCCTCAGATGCTCACAAATAATAGACCAATGTTTACTAGATTCAATTTGGTCCTCCCACCAACGAAAGCCTGCAGAGCGTTTATACGTGGTAGACTCAATAACTTCAAGAGTTGGTAGAAAATTCCACCTGGAGCGCATGTACACTGACCTGAAGAACCTGTCTGGGATTATATTTGAATATGGTGAGTGATCAATGGGTAGATGCGTGATGGTCAAGCTTCCATTTTAAGTGAACAGTTAATCCCCTCTCTGATCTTTGAGGGGAAATTTGCCAGTTTGTCAGAGAGACCCTGTGACGGTGGAATGGTTAAAATACCAGAGGCAAATTTTGCTATTTTCACATGAATCTGGAATACCTATCCAGGAAAGTTTGAATCTTCAGAAATTGTAGAGCCATCTTTATTCCTTTTAACCTTGAAAATGTGTTTTTGTAGCATCTATGTTGATGAAGATAGACACTATGGTCTTCACTTTTTTACAATTATTTATAGGGAATTCTTTTGCAGAAACAAGGAACCGCCAGGGTCTATTTCTTGGAGAAGACAAAATCAGGGTAATTATGCAAGGAGGAAAGATAGTAAGGTTTAATTAAGCCTAGCAGCAAACGCAGGTAGATCTGGAGCGACCATGGACAGATCAAAATATAATCTGTGTTCTGAGTAATGGGTTTAGATCCTGAATAGCAGATATGGAAATGAATGCCAGAGGAATGTTACAGTGACTGACCAAGAAAGGGGAGGAAGTAATCTGATCAGCCAAAGGGTCGATCAATTCCAAGGTGTTAGCACGTCTATGGATGGGAATTAAACCAACAAGGCCAGGTCCAGGCCAGCGATTATATCACCTGGTGTCTGCCTAAGTCTCGGTATCATCTAACAGCCAGATGCTTAAGTATCCAAGTTTGAACAGGCGGGAGAACCTAAGGCTTTCACGGGGGCCAGTAAATTAGTGTAAAAGTAATGCAATTTAATGCTTATAGAGAGAATGTTGCACCTAGTGTCTGAACGGGTTAGTGGAAGCTAGTCTTATGGATTTCTGCAACCCTGCTTCCAGAGCCTTCAGTGTGTTGAACCACTTTCATCCCTGAGCCAACTCTCAGTAAGTCATAACATGTCCTACTCAAAAGAGTCGTTTAGGCAGACTACATTTAGAGTACATTAGTGAATATGGACTGATTAGTGTGCTGCGAAGAGTGCCAACCATTTCATTTCTATCAGAGGGCTGAGGGCAGAGAATGTAGAAAAGGATATGAGTTAACACGGTGACAAGATCAAAGAGGGTGTTTGAAGGGGCATGTATAAACTAGCCTTCTACCAGCATGCTGTGTCCTCGTGTCTGTCCAGGACACAGACGGTCTTGCCGTTGGTGCACCACCAGCAGTCCTACAAGTAAGGGTTGTATCAGCCACTTTTACTGCCTAAAAATAGGCAAATACTCCCAAAATTAAAATAGGGAGTAAAAATACTCCCAACAAAAAGTAGAAAACAGACACTTAGCACTTTGTGCCCCTTGTAAGGGTGTCAAAGTAGACTGGCCCAAAGGTGGCATCTAAGAGGGGTTTTCCTTGTGTTATGTGAAGTGTCGTGGGATCGCTGGTTACCTTTTCTTCCTGGAGGTCGTGGGGTTGCGGTTGCCAGTCTGCTGTAGAGCTAATGCCGATGATATTGTAACGCAAGGAATCGACCCAACACCCTCCTGACAGTTATAGACAGGATGGCACTGAACCAACTCCCAATGCCACGGGTGGCACTTCTCTGTATTAACGTGACGTCGGGACAGTGTTTCCACTGACAGAGAAGGCAAAATGGAGTCCTCTGTAACACCAATAGGTTGAAGAGCTGTAAATCCGACTCCAAGAAGGTGAAAGGCACAGGTACCGGCAGGGCACAAGACTGGTAAAAGGCAGGAAGGACAGACAGGGTAAACCCTCCCAAAACTAGGATCTCAACAGGAATGGGCTAGAAGAGAACCCAGGCAAGGTGGAAGGACTGAGGCAAGGAACCCAGGCAGGACCCCCCTCGAACCCCGAACCAGGAGGAGGGCAAGCAGAACAAGGAAGATTAGGGCCAGGGGTAGGGACAGTCATGGGCTGGTAGGGGGCTAGGCGAGGCTGGGTAAGGCAGGATAGTAGGCAAGACTGGAGGCACGAGAGAACTGGACTCCAGGAGCGCATGCACGGGAAAAACTGCGTTGAGACGCGATGTCTCCGTGTATGCAGGGCTTTTTATAGTCTGGAATCCAAGCAAGGCTTGAGACGCATGTCCCCGTTACTGCGCATGCGTGAAACGACGGATACTGACGATCCGCGCATGCGCAGAACGTGCAAGATGGCCGCGCCCATGGAGCCGACTCAGGCCGCGGGGTGTCGTCGCGAGGAAAGACGCCAACACGGGTAGAGCCTCCAGGAAGGAGGACCCGGGCCCCCTGAACAGGTAAGTGGCGCGCGCGTGGCGCACGCGACATGACACCTTGCCTCAAAACTAATACTAAAAGGGTCTGTCAAAATGTCCATCAATTTACAAACCACCTTCCTATGTCAGACCTCTACTTATTATCTCTCACACTCTAAAACTAAAGAATAACCTAACATAAAGTTCCTTCTTTAAGGACAGTTGCTCCTTTCTCCTGTTCCTGGATTGTTGCTTCACCAAAAGGTTCCTTCAAACATGAACACCAGGTGGAATAACTCCCTTCACCTGATTTGAAGGTTTCAAAACAGTCGTTATACAATGTTCTCTCCAGGAGAATAGCTTCCTTCTCCGTTTTTTGATTCTGTCCAAGTTTCAATAGAACCAGGGAGAATGACTCCCTTCCCCTGGTATGTCTTGATACAATACACAGCAAGGCCAGAGGGAATGTCTCCATTTCCCTGGCAACACCAACTTGACTTCTTTTCAGGACTAAGAGAATTTCTCCCTTCTCTTGGTCTGCTCCTGACACACAAAGCCATGGGGAATGACTCCCTTTCCCAGATGACTCTCTACTTCCACTTTGTTGCCAGAAGACGTCCTCCCTTCTCCTGGTATAGCTTGATATTCAGTGCATTCACATTGATACAGGCTTTGCCTTGGTAACTTGCTATCAACAATGTCCCAAATCTTCTTAGGATTCCAGATCCTTCTCTTGTGATTAGTGGAATTATCTCCGCCACTATGAAGAGGAAGATTTACTCTCTGCTTTAATGTCTCTTTGCTTGTGCCCCAGACCCTTCTTATATCAATCTTATTAGGATCGCTGATCCTACTCTTGTGATTGGTGGATTTATCTCCACCACTATGAAGAGGAAGATTTCCTCTCTGCTTTAATGTCTCTTTGCTTGTTCCCCAGACCCTTCTTATACCAATCTTATTAGGATCTCTGATCCTTCTCTTGTGATTAGTGGATTTATCTCCATCACTATGATGAGGAAGATTTCCTCTCTGCCTATTGTCTCTTTGTTGGGGTCTCAGACCCTTCTTATCTCACCAGTGGTTTCCTATTCCACACTGTCTGCGATGGACAGGGTCCCAGATCATTCCCTGGTGGCCAATTCGCTATTCTCCTCAACTGGAATCGTGAACATGGTTCCAGACCCTTCACTGGGTGCAGTGGGTGCTTACCCTTGACTGCAATTGTGGACAGGGTCCCAGACCCTTCTGGTGGCCAGTGGACTTATCTCTACCACTGTCTTGAGGGCGACTCCCTTTTCTTCAGGGTCCCTGACCCTTATCTTATTTGGTTTACAAACCCTTACTTCCCTCCCCTTTTTATTAGACCAACTTGGTTCTTTCTCCTGCCAAGTACTGCCACAAGCAAGATTACTTATATCATCATCATCATTGCGCTGGCCTTCCTTGTCTCTGTGGCTCCTGCTCCATGTTCTTCGTCCCCGCTCGCTGGGCCGGCGGTGTAAGCAATGTTGCAGGGCCATGTGGTCCAGCTGCTCAAGGTCACGCCACCGCTCCCCAGCCTCCAGCCATGTACCGACCAGCTCTGCACCAATAGGCAAAGGACTCTTGCCGCCTGTTTCTCGTCTCCAGAAGATGTTTGCTTTCGGGTTCTCCGGAGCATTCTCTGCTCCGCCTTTGAGTTTCCCGGGCTGCACCATCTCCAGTGCTGCTTCCCTTCGCGGCTGGTCCGCATCCAGGACCGTTCTCTCTTTCATTCAGTCCTTCTTTGGTTTTTATGTTGTTTTGGTGACCACTACCCCGTGGAGCACTAGACAATTTTTTCTTGTTCCATGAGTCACTTTTCATGTCTCCTTGTGGCCACCTCTTCTCAGTTCTTGCATTGGCATTGACCTTTGCCTGTCGGGTGATCTTCTTCATCTCAGTTGATGAAACTGGCCTGATGAAACAATAGAACATGGCTGTGTCAGTCGGGGTGGGGGGTTGAAAAGGTCTTAGTGGTTTCGGGTAGGTCTGGGTTCGGGTTTTGTGCAGTCTATCATAGAGGTGGTCGTCCTTATCCCCAATTGGGGAGTCCCTCCTCATGAGCTCCTCCTGCAGTAAAACACCCATAAGGTGACTACCAGATAGCAGCCCCACCTCCTAGGCCTCATGAATAGGGGCTCCCTCCGGGCAGAAGTGAAGACAACTAGTGAACCGTAACATCTTGCTTTCACTGACATCGCTCCAGTGATATGGTTGGACCAGTAGTGCACATAGTACCACAGAAGAAAAAACGTCTTCCGATCAGGAAATAATTATAGTAAACAGGTAGTTATATTATTATTATTATGGTATTTATTGAGTGCAGACTAAGCTTCGAGAAGCATTGAAGCGCTTTAGAGCGGCATACAACAATACAGATACACGACGGAGAATTTTACAGAGGTATACATCAGTCCAGATGCATAATGGAGTACTTTTCAGAGGTAGCAACAGAACAGATAAACAGGGGGGTAGGATACAGAGGGGACAGAGGAGCGGTACAGCTGTACAGGATGGCGGGGAGGAGAGGGGTGGTTAGCGTCTAGTGAGTCAGGTGGCATGATGGACTACGTGTTGAGGAGGAGACACTCCTTGAAGAGGTGTCTCTTGAGTCATTTTCTGAAGTGTAGGAGTGTGGGGGTGAGTCTGATGCTGATGGGGAGGAGGTTCCATATTCTTGGGGCGTAGGCAGAGAAGGCTTGTGTTCTAAGTCCTTTCCTTTTTGCAGCAGTGGATCTCAAGTCTGTATGTGTCATGATTTCTGGTGGTGCGCTCTCCGCTGGAGATTCTGAGTTCTCTGTGAGGAAGCTGAGTGACTTTGGGGTGCCTGCCTTATAGATGATACAGCATAAGTCTCAAGGGTGATTTGTGTGTGCAGTGGGAGCCAGTGAAAGTCAATGAGTGCTGGAGTGATGTACATGTATCTGCCTAGACCCTTGATTTGGCGTGCAGCCATGTGTAGGACACTTCTCAAGGGAACAAAGGACGATGGCGGGAAGCCTTTAAAGCAGGCATTGCCCCCATCAGGGTGGGATAGGACCAGTGCTTAAACGGTGGATTTAATGCTGTCCGGAGGGAGGAAGGGCTTAACTTTTCGCAGGAGTGAGAGCTGAAACCAAGCTGTCTGAGTTTTGTTAGCTATGTGTGTCTTGAAGGAGAGGTGTTTGCCGATGTAGAACCTGAGGGACTTGTGTTAAGCACGGTTAAGCATGGTTAATGGCCAGGTCTGTATGTCTGGGTGTTCAGTGTTGTTGGTGAGGAGTAGGAATTCGGTCTTGGAGGGGTTGAGCTTCAAGAATGCCCTGGACATCCAAGACTGGATCAGCGAAAGGTAGGTTTGGAGCCTAAAAAATGTACTTGATGAAGTCGATCTGGAGTTATATCTGTGTGTCATCAGCCTATTGGTGGATGATGTGTATGTTGTGTGTGGCTAGGGGGGCTCCAAGCAGCTCCATGTATAGATTGAAGATCACTGGGAAGAGTATGGAACCCTGCGGGACTCCATAGGTGACGGGTAGCATTCGCGATCTAGACAAGTCCATCTCAACAAACTGCTGGCGGTTGGCAAGGTAGGACTTGAACCAGCCTAGGACAAGGCCATTGATCCCCATGCACCGATGTAGGGTGTCCATGAGCGTATGGTGGTCTACTGTGTCGAAAGCATCTGAGAGGATCAGTAGAGCCAGGAGGCAGGGGTGGCATTTGTATCCTTTAATGTGCTTGAATACCTAGCTAGGAAGAAATAATTATTGCAAAACATTTCCGTTTCCCAATTAAAACATATTTGTACTTGTTTATAAAATACTCCTATTGGGAATTGAAATTACATTTGTATTCCCTCAAAAATCATTTTTCTCCCAACTTTAAAAAATAGGCAGTAAAATACTCATACTTCCAAATCTAATCTGGAGTACTGACCACCAGCATAGGACCACTATTCCTATCACTGAAAGCATACTGTTGACTGTAGGGATGGGGCAGGGATGATGGTCTCATCCCAAACACCAGCCCATAAATACAGTGATTAAGCATATGATGACAATAGCAGAAAAATGGTGGGAGTACACGGGCAACACCTACAATAAGAGGTGACTACCTGGTACATGGAGACACTGCCTACTTTATGGTATGGGCACCTGCTGCTGAGGATACAGAGCAAACAAGTAGTAGACCTGGCCAACTGCATGCAATACCTGGCAAATGTGCTCATGATGGCAATATCTGGCAGATGTTGTAGCACCGGAGAATATGATGGCAATAGCAGTCAACTGGCATGACGGGTTGGCATAAGGTATCAGAGAAACATTTTCACCATACGAAAGGCCTAACTATTATCTTTAGCAGAGCTTGTTTGTGTCGTGCTGGTTGATGAGGCTTTGGAACTTTGTGTCACAGAATGTCTAAAGCAAACAAACACACAAATACAAATAAGAAGAGATCCCAGGGAAAATGCACACGTGAACAGCAGGCACTACTTTAATCAAAAACACAACAACCTGTGTGCAATAATAAGTGCAACTGCAAAATCAGTAATGCAATAATGTATAAAGTACAAAGAAATATCTAATCATGGATTCATCATATCCAATTCTGTTCTAGTAAATAAATCCTATTTGTGTTTCATAAAACCAGTGTAAACAGCAATAATTGTTAAAAAAAGATACAAAATTACAAAATCACAACGCACCATCACAATACAATCACATTCATTCACTCAATCATAAAGTGCTTTGTGCCATCTTACATCATGTTACCACAATCAGAGCTAGAGCCCTTTGGCAGCACAATAGTATTATTTTTCTTACCAAAAAGGATCTCTGCACTGTCACACTCAATTATAAAAATAAACGCATCATTTACAATTCCAATATTAGCCTGCCCAACATGTTTCGTTCCTGATCGGCTGTGTGACAAGTCACAGGAACTTCTTCAGGGGTGGGTCTAATTATCTATTACACAGTAGGGTACTGTCAATTTTACAAGTAGGGTACTGTCAATTATAAACCTATATTCACATAGCACAACCATCAATGTATGTTATTAGAAAAGTGTCTATGATGCATTCATCATTAGATATTTCTTTTTACTTTATAAATGGAGATTAATAAATAATTGCATTACTGATTTTTCAGTTGCACTAATTATTGCACAGAGGTTGTTGTGTTTTTGATAAAGTAAACAAGCGACAGAAGATATCCGATTGGTAACAGAATTTATGTTAGGCCGCGGAAGTCAAGCTAGCCATAGAATGACTGTTATGGTGATGGACTTTCAGAGACAGTCATTCTAGGTCATACAGCGAGAAAAGGCTTTGAACGATGGGGACAGGGGTTCTTAGGCTTGTATTTATTTGCAATGAGGAATACACAGGAGGTAGTCAAGTGGCATGGCCAATGAGTAGGGGGTGTGTCGGCATTCTAGGCTCTAGATACAAAAGCAAATCACAAACATTACAGGAAACAATGAAAGTCCAGCCTCACTAACCTTCAGAGTTATGAGGTCTAGAGCTTAGGTCGCCAATTTTGGAACCAGAGGGTGTGCTTCCATTCCCCGATTCCCCACTTGACCAAATCTTTGTGATTCTGGCAAATTACTTTTTCGCCTAAAAGTCAAGGAGCTGCCAAAATTGTGAGGGCTTAGAAACTGCCCAGGCACCAGCAGCAAGCACTTTTAAAAGGAAAAAGATCAGTTTTGGGCTAGTACCACCCTGGAGTAATTCTGACCAGAAACGTCACTAGGGTGGTGTTGGCGGGCCCCGGGTCTTTTTGTTTTTGCCGTGGATAGAAGCTCAGTGTCTACAGCCAAAAGGCAATCTAGCCCCAAGTCCCAACAGTCCCAACATAGCATAGCCCAATATATTTTGCAGACCTCGCAACACCCCTGATTCTAACTATGCTGTTGCGCTATAAAAGTCTTGTTACAGGTTACCCCATTGGCTCAGGATCTCTATTACAGAACCTTGGCACTGGCGCACTGCAATGTTGAACTATGTCTGCTCTGGCAAAAAATGCCTTGTTGAAAAAACACAAATTTGCACCAGAGCAATTGTTACTCAATTACAAATGTTGTGCTAAAATTGTGCTTGCACAAGCGCACATGTTCTGGGAAATGGACAAGGCCATGCTATTTCCTGCAAACATTTCTGAAAGGCCCTAGCTTCTGTGTTTCTAATGCAGGGGACTGCAACCTTTGGCTCTCCAGATGTTTTGGACTGAGACTCCCATCAACCCTAGCCACGATAGTTGACCTTTCGTGTCCAGCTAACTACCGCCCCATCTCAATCACCCCCTTCCTAGGAGAAGCTGATCTTGCCCCAACTGACCCAGCATACTGAGCTTGTCGGTTGCCTACACGACCATCAATCTGGATTCCGAGCATCCAGAGGTACGGAAGCTGCTCTCCTGAACATCCACAAAGAACTGCTTGCATCTCTTGATTCTACCTCTCCAGCTATTCTTATTCTACTTGATCTCTCCTCTACATTTGACACGGTCAACCACTCCATCCTCATAAAACAGCGTCACGATACCCTTGGTATTTCAGAGTGGGCACTGGACTGGCTGACCTACTTCCTCACTGACTGCCCCTCCCAGGTTATCCTGGGTTCTTTCTCCTAGCCACCACTATTTCCACCTGTGGCGTTCCCCAGGGCTCCAACCTTTCTCCTTGGCTCTTTAACATCTATCTTGCTCTACTCGCACACCTAATTTTCACTTTCTCCCCCAATTTCCAGTGTTATGCAGATGACACACACCTCTTCTTAAAACCTCCCTCTGATCCTCTCCTTACCTCCTCAATCATTCCTGACTGCCTATCTGCCATCCAGTCCTGGTATACCTCCAATGATCTCTGCCTCAACGCCAGCAAGACTGAGATCCTTCCTATTAGGACTCTGGCTCCCTCTTTCTTCCATTCACTCTTGCCACCCTCTATGGGCTCTCCCCCTTCTCTTTCATCGGGAGCCAGAAACCTTGGAGTCATCTTCGACTCCTCTCTTTCCTTCCTCCCTCACATACAGGACCTTGCCAAGAAGGCACACTTTCAACTCCAGCACCTCAAAGGAATCCTTTGTTTCCTTACTTTCCCTCAGAAGCTCAATGTCTCCATAACTCTGGTACTCTCTAGACTAAAATCTCTCCAATGGCTCTCGATTGATGCAAGGATCATAATCAAATTCCTCTGCATCATCCATAAAGCTGTTTGGGGCCTGGGACCACGGTATCTACAACTGACTCTCTCCAAATACTCTCCCTCCAGATCTTTACTCTCTTCTGTCGCCAACACTCTGCCTGTCAAACGCTTTTCTAAACAGAGAGCTGGTGGCCGATCTCTTTCCTCAGCTGGCTTCCTCCTCTGGAACATCCTCCCCCTTTCTCTCCGTTGCTAGGAAAGATTTCATATGTGTATGTAATTTTCCCTCCATGTGTCAACCCCCAAACTTTTTGCTGCTGTTTAGACACCACTGACTGACTTTGCAAGAGAAGCACAGCCTTCAGCTGCACTCCTCTGGGCTTTCGCTCACTTTTTATGGAGAAACTGACATGCCCTTAAGACAGTCAGTACTGGGAGACTTTGTTTCCCTTAGTCCTTTTCTCATATTGCAACTTTTGTGCAACATGTAACAAGTGTGCAATATATCTGACTATACAGCACACTTGGGTCTCTAGTCATTTCCAAAGGCCCTAGATACGCTCGCTGGACTTTTTATGAACTGTGCAGATGTGTCATGGATAGGACTGGTGGCAGCTATTGTTTTGCATTATTTTTAACTCTTACCTGCCATGCTAACTGCGTTAACCGCGCTTGGCACAAATAGGTGGCCTGGCTCCGAAATGGCCATGCCACGAGGTTCTTTGTCCTGTCCTTTGGCCATCTTGCCCCTTCAACTTCGCCAGGTTGAGTAGACCCGGGCCAGTCCTTATTTGGTCATGCATTTTCCCACGAATCCCAATGCTTTCGCTGGCTTCTGCATGCCTTGTGTGTGTGCCTCCAGGATGTGGACTGCGATGTCTGGTCCTAATACACATCCTGGGTGCCAGAGAGTCTGGAGTGTCCTGAATACCTGAGACCCCTGTGGTCTGTGATTGGTCCACGTATGGAGTGAGTGTTTGTGAGCAGATCTCCCATTGGGTCCTCTCTATTTTGGTGCGAAGGCAACTTTGGATAAGAGGAGGCTGGAAACACCACTACCAGGTCGATCTCCTGAGTTCTCACTGAACAAAGGATAGGATTCAAGCATCCTTCAACTACGAAGCTATATCGAGGTGACTTTCTGGAAGGTTTGGCACCCTGAGCCGCTGTCGTCCATGGGACCCCTCTGCATCTGGTGGTCCTAGAAGGTCTGCGAAGATGCTTCGACCCATTGGAATAGTGGGACCAACTATTCTCGGCACCTCCACCAAAACCTGTAAGTAAGCTTTCTCAGAAGTGTCCCTGTGCCAACCAGTGGGCTGACCAGCTTATGCAGCACCTTTGCTATGTCTCCACCATCGTTTCGAGGAGGCCCTCACAATTTGGTATACTACTAACTCTGTGTCCACGGGACCCTCACACCGAATTTCGTACACTTGGAATTCCCAGGTCAGAAGTGAGTCGAGTGCGTCCAGACCGGAGTAAACGCAGTTACCCTGTTGCCCTTATGCTCTGACGTTCTTTGCAAGTCCACTGCATTTGTGACCCTCTTGCCCCTGAAGCTTGCTGCAGTGAAACTGGGGCGATTCATCCCCCGTAGCGGAGACATCGCCACTGTCCCGTTTGGGAATCCTCGCTGGATCTCAGGAACTAAAAGGTGCCGAGACGTCCTTTTTGCCGCCGTCGAACCTGCAACCGAATTGGACTAACCTGCTGAAGTTTGGGTCTCCTTGCCTCAGGGACCGGTGAGTAATCTTTACCCCAACCGGTGGCCCCTAGCACCAGAGCCCAACTTTATGCACGAGTGGCCCTTGGGGGCCCCTCTCCTGTCCACTGCTATTGAAAAATAGCGACTCCATCCTGACTGCCTCTGCCTTCAAGTGGAGGTCCTTCTTGAATAGTGGGAACTTATTCTTCATCGCCTTATCCACCTTCCCGAGCTGCTAGAGAGCCCTAAATAGACCGTGCTTGACCATTGGAACAACCACGTGCCTTGGCACACATCTACTATTGAGCACATTGATCCACTCTTCTTAGGGCTTGGACTGCCTCTTAGTTAGGTGAATCACTGACGTTGAATTGGGTCTAAAGAGTAACTGCACTGCCTGTTTTCGTCCCCTGTAGGTTGTCAACATATTTCGTGCAGTCATCCCTTTTGACCCTCCTGGTCATGTATATATATAGTATTGAGTGTGATGTATTGGTTTACTTAGTGCTACTGTGATTCTTTGCTATAGTCTGTGTTACAAAGGCCTTGTAATAAATGTATCTATATTTCTAATATAACAGCTGTCTGGAGTAATTTGTAAGTGTCCTTGCTCTGTGTGCTCATTGGGGTCCTTCAGTCACCCTCACACCCCTCCTGAGACTTAGTCTTGACCGCCTGCCATATCTACCCTGATTGGTCTGCCTTGTCCACCAGAGGTTACCCTGTTCCAGGAAACTAGGTTGGCCTTCTGAACCTCTCCCCCTCCTGGACAGAGTTCAGAAATCCTTCTTAACAAATTGGTGTACAGCGGTGGGATAGGACTGAAGGTATCCAGTGTTGCACACTAGTGAAGGCATTTCGAGTTATTTCTAACAGAACACAGTGAATTGTTGTAGTATAACTGAAAAAGGCCATAGTCCTATCAAACAGTATGGAAACAAGTACCTTGGTAACTTTAAATGCTTCTAAATCTGAAACATTGAGGAAGATGTGTGCTGAGAGAGGTGTCTCTGCTCAAGGCACAAAAATGGAAATTATTCAAAGAATCATGGACTGGCAAGAAGCTAAGCTTAGTGCCATAGCTTCTGTGGACAGTACAGAAGGAGGTGGGGCTGCTCCCAATGGCAGAACCGACAGTTCTGTCGATGCACTTGTCCATTGGACCCATGAGGATTTGGAGGATGTAATGTCTAGTGTTTCCTCTGCCAGTACTGAAGGGGTGTCCATGCTTGAATTCAAGAAGCAAGAACTGCTGTTAAGGCAGAAGGAGCTTGAATTCAACATGACCAAACTGAAAATAGACCAAGCAGAAAAACAGAAAGACAGGGATCACCAGTTGGAACTGGCCAAGCTTCAGGTTACCAATGGATCCAAGAGTCATGGACATGGGTCTGGGGGCTCCTCTCATCCAAGATATCCTAAGGGTGTGCTCAGTGTGTATGAGTAAAAGAATGACATTATGGACTAGCTGAATGCATTTGAGTATGCCTGTGAAGTTCAACAAGTTGACAATGCTGATAAAATGTCCTGGTCACTTAGCAGACTGCCCCATTCTGGCTGCAGTGCCATTATGGAAGTGTCAAAAGCTGAGAGAGCAGATTGTGCAATGTTGAAGCAAACTCTCATCTTAAAGTCTGGAAAGACTCCTGCCCAATACTTAAAAAGATTCAGAGAGCACAAAAAGAAATAAGGTGGTACTTGGGTATCTTATGTAACTGAATCCTTAAAGAACTTGACTGGCTGGGTTGAAGGTTATGAGGTCTCTACTTTTGAAGGTATGATATGTCTTGTCATGCTGGAACACATTTTTGCATCTTCTTCCCATGAACTTAAACAGCACTTGCACTTGGCAGATTCAAAGGAGATAAATCCTAAGAATCTTGCCATAGCAGCAGACTTGTGGGTGTCACATAGAGTGTCCCATAAGGACAAGACTCATCCTGGTAAGCAGGAGGAAGGGAAAAAGTCTGAAAATAAGGAGGTTGGAGAAACTAATAAAACTTCCTCCCATAAGGGCCACAAAATAAGAAATCGTGGTAAGACACAAGAAAACTCACAGAGTAGTGGAGGTCAGCCGCCAAAACAGAACTATGGTTATAGTAAGCCTCCCTATGTAAACAGGCCCAGTGGATCTTGTTTTGCTTGTGGCGCAACTGACCATGTGAAGGGGGATCCCAGATGTAAGGTCAAAACCTTGGGGGTCCACTCTGCTAATCCGGCCTTCTCCTCCTATGAGGAAGAAGAGATTACAGGGGCATCCTTCTCCTCAGACTCCTTCCCCAGTGGGATAGAAGCTGAGGCCGTTTTAGTTTCCCTGGGGTGGCAGAGGCTTAAGCTAGGATTTCAGACAATACCAAGCACTACTTTAAAGACAGTGTGCTGATCAATGGAGTAGGTACTCCAGCTCTTAGGGATAGTGGGTGCAGTCGAACTGTAGTGGATTCTACCTTGGTAGACCCAGAGGAAGTTGCCAGAGCTCCTCTGGCCCCCACTAAGTTAGCTGATAGCCCACCTCTCATGTTCCCAGTAGTACCTGTTACTCTTACTATTAATGGTACAGCAGTCAGAATTCCAGTGAGCATACACAGGAATGTGTGGGTGATTGAACCCTCCAGTAGTCCTTGGTCCAGTCCAGTGGTGTAGGTTCCAAAGGCAGGTACTTCTGAACTGAGGTTCTGTGTAGATTACAGGGCTCTGAATGCTGTCACCAAGACAGATGCACACCCCTTGCCTAGAACAGATGAGCTGGTGGATACTTTGGGTGCCGCCAAGTACCTCAGCACGTTTGGCCTCACTGCAGGCTATTGGCAAATAGCCCTTGCAGATCATGTCAAGGAGAAGACAGCTTTCTCAACACCAGAGGGTCTTTACCAGTTTAGGGTAATGCCTTTTGGGTTGAAGAATGCCTCTGCCACTTTCCAGAGGAAATCATGTGTTGAATGGGTTGGATGAATTCTGTCTTGCATATTTGGATGATATAGCAGTTTTCAGTGCCACCTGGAAGACCATGTGAAACCCCTTAGGATTGTGTTACAGGCTCTTCAGAAGGCCCACTTGACCATAAAGGCCAGTAGGTGCCAGATTGGACAAAGATCAGTGGTCTACCTTGGACACGAAGTAGGTGGAGGGAGGATACAGCCTCTACCCAGTAAAGTGCACTCAGTACAAGACTGGCCTACCCCCACTACACAGACCCAAATGAGAGCCTTTTTAGGACTCACTGGGTACTACAGAAATTTCATGGCAGACTATGGTACCATAGCTGCCCCTCTGACGGCTCTCACTACTCCAAAGAAACCAAGAAGGTAAGTTGGTCTGAAGAGTGTGAGAAGGCCTTCAATAGATTAAAAGACTCCTTGGGCCATGCCCCTGTTCTCAGAGCCCCTGATTACCAAAGACCTTTTATTGTGCAGACAGATGCCTCTGACACTGGGATAGGAGCTGTAATATCACAAGTAGATGAGAAGGGTAAGGAACACCCTATTGGATTCATCAGTCGCCAGCTTAAGGACAGAGAGCTCAGATGGTCCACAGTAGAGAAAGAATGTTTCTCTGTTGTGTGGGCTCTGAGGAAGCTGAGGTCCTACATCTATGGGACCCACTTCACTGTGCAAACTGACCATAAGCCATTAAAGTGGCTAATGAACATGAAGGGAGAGAATCCAAAGTTGCTTAGGTGGTCCATAAGTCTGCAAAGCTTTGACTTCACTATTGAGCGTCGATCAGGTGCCCGGATAGCAATGCTGATGGGTTGTCCAGAATGTTTAACCGACCTGAACAAGAGACTCATCCAGGGGTGGATTAGGTCCCCCTGTCCTTAGTGTGGGAGGGGCGAGGGTTAAGAAAGATTTCATATGTGTATGTAATTTTCCCTCCATGTGGCAACCCCCAAACGTTTTGCTGCTGTTTCGACACCACTGACTGACTTTGCCAGAGAAGCACAGCCTTCCGCTGTACTCCTCTGGGCTTTTGCTCACTTTTTATGGGGAAACTGGCATGCCCTTAAGACAGTCAGTACTGGGAGACTTTGTTTCCCTTAGTCCTTTTCTTGTGTTGCAACTTTTGTGCAACATGTAACAAGTGTGCAATGTATCTTACTATACAGCACACTTGGGTCTCTAGTCATTTCCAAATGCCCTAGATACTCTCGCTGGACTTTTTATGAACTGTGCAGATGTGTCATGGACAGGACTGGTGGCAGCTATCGTTTCGCATTATTTGTAACCCTTTCCTGCCATGTTAACCGCATTGACCACGCTTGACACGAATTGGTGGCCTGGCTCCAAAATGGACATGCCACAAGGTTCTTTGCCCTGTCCTTTGGCGATCTTGCACCTTCACCTTCCCCAGGTCGAGTCGACCCAGGCCAGTCCTTATTTGGTCATGCATTTTCCCACGAATCCCAATGCTTTTGCAGGCTTCTGCATCCCTTGTGTGTTTGCCTCCAGGATGTGGGCTGGGATGTCTGGTCCCAATACATGTCCTGGGTGCCAGAGAGTCTGGAGTGTCGTGAATGCCTGATACCCCCGTGGTCTGTAATTGGTCCACATATGGAGTGAGTGTTTGCGAGCAGATCTCCCATTGGGTCCTCTCCGTTTTGGCACGAATGCAACTTTGGATAAGAGGAGGCTGGAAACACCACCACCAGGTCGATCTCTTGAGTTCTCAATGAACAAAGGTTAGGATCCAAGTATCCTGCAACTACGAAGCTGAGTCGAGGAACCGCTGGTGACCCGCTGGAAGGTTTGGCACCCTGAGCCCGCTGTCGTCCTGTGGGACCCCTCTGCATCTGGTCGTCCTAGAAAGTCTGCGAAGACGCTTCAACCCATTGGAATAGTGGGACCAACTATTCTCGGCACCTTCACCAAAACCTGTAAGTAAACTTTCTGTCATGATTCCTGCCCCTCATGTTCCCAGCCCTCCAAGATGTCAGGCTGGAGCCAGGCACGATCACCTACATGGCCCTCAAGGGCCTCTCCATCACTCCAAAGACCCACTTGGAGTCAGACTTGGCGCTTGTGGCACCAGACTCACTCACTCCCATAGGATACCATTGGGGATTGGACTTGTAGTGCATTGATGGGGACAAGATGGATGCCCCCACATATTTCGGTTCCCAGAACTGCATGTGCAGTCTAGTCTTTTGGGTGTGGTTCAGCCCAGAGACACCTGGGATACCCAGAGACTTTTTAAGCCACACCCAGGCTGAGAAACATGCTTTGCATTTTTCTGCTCCTGCAGCGTGACCCTCACCGTGTTCAGATCGGTCTCCAGTAGGATTGCATCTTTCTTCTGCGCTCGGCTCCTGCAAGAACAAGAACACCGTTAGGAGCAGCCTTGCATTGCGGCGCTTCTGCCCATCATTCATTGCTCCTTCTGTTCTGCGTGCATCTTCGGCGGTGTCATTCCCATCCCGGCACGCCGCTTCCTAAAGAAAAGGGAATAGAACAGAAAAAAGGCATTAGTAAGCATTCAGCAAATCTTCGCTTATTTTTAAAGACTGTACAAGCTTCAAACGCTTACCTGAATCCCTGCCGCTCTGGGGGAACTCTGTCTCCGGAACTTCTCATCCATCTGCAAGAGGGAAAAGGCACTCCAGGTTAGCATGGAAACATCTAGAGGCACCCCATACCATGCTTACTCACTGCATTTCTTCTTCATAACCGGCATCTATGCTGAAAACGTCGCGGCACCTAAAAGACGCAGAAAAAGAACTCAGTTCAATACAAATACGAAACGGTTGCATCGGGCATCACGCTTTCACTCACCTTCAGCGCTACTCATCTCAGCAGCGCGTCGCCATCCCAGGACGCCGGCCATCATCTAAGGAAGGAAAGGAACGAAGTTAGAGAACTGTTCAAAAGACTCATTATACTTACCTGTTGGACTCTTGCCAGTGAAGTAACTAGGCAGCAACGAGTCTGCATCAATCAACGTGCCCCTGTGCTGAAAGCAGGACGGAGAGCACACATTCCAAGAAAACAAGGTGAGCTGTGGATCAAAGGGAAGGGTTGGACGCCGGGGAAGAAGGGGTTCAAGCACACAGAGACAATAGGGAGTTAAACTCTACCAATCCTGTGTTTCAGGCCCAGTCTCCAGTCGAGTAGACTCCAGGGAATGGTTCGAGGTCGTAAGAGGTCAGAACAGGTTGAGTGAGGTCCCCGTGGATACCAGGTGAGCGTTACAGAACGCAAAGTCTCACATCAAAATCCACCTGGGCGTCATGGAAACGTCAGAAACCAACCAGTTAGCCCACCTGTTGGGGCAGCTATGTTCCAAAGTACATGCAGCCAGTCAGGAGACCAACACCCTGAGGAGAGAGCTGATAGTAGCCAAAGAACGCACTGATGATTTAAGCCGGCAACTTCTCCAGTCACAAGCAGGACATTGTCACGATGCCCGCACCCGGGGAGCCGGCTCAGGCCCTGTGTCCCCGAAAGTGGACATCAAGTCCCCGGGGAAGGTCCCAGCAACCCCTTATAGGGGCCCTTTGGACAGCGTCCTGGCGCCTATGGCGCCAGGCTCATAGAAAACGTCAGTCCTGGCGCCAGAGGCGCCAGGCTCATTATGAAAGTGTTTGGGTGCACTTACCTGATGCAGACCATGCTGCAGAACCCCGGCCTCCTTGAGGCCTGAAACGAACTACTTTACCTGTGGGACTCATTTACCACCCGGGCGTGGTCGGGGAAGGATACATACCTGATTGGAGGAAGGACACATTCTAGGAACTTCTTCCAAGGCTATTTAAACCACACCCGATCAGCCACACGCGCTTCGCGTTGTTCTGCATCTAGCAGCTGGACGCTCACCCTGTCTGCTCCTGCATCTTGACTTCTGCCACACCTGCCAGCATCCTAAATCACCTGCAAAGGAAGGGAACAAGAGAACAGAAGAAGGAAAAGGCCTCACCTGCTAAATCTGCATCCCAGAGACATTTCGCCGACAATCCTGAAAAGGAAGACATTTATTTTTAAAAGCACATCGCATCAATCGCTGCAGCGCCGTATTCTACTCACCTTTACAGGGCGCCTCCATGTTCTGCAGCGACCATCCGGATTCGCAGTCGCGCCCCCGCGCCAAGGGAGAAAAAGACAAGAACAAAGGTGAGAGAAAGAAGGGAAAAGGGAAGCTAAAACTCCATGTCAAGACTTACCTGTTGGGTCATTCCCTTTTCATTTCGGGTCCGCGCCGCATCCAGGCATTTTCAGACCCCGGGCCCTAAGGGGAAAAAGACATCAGCGTTAATGAGTGAATGAAAAGACATTACCAAAACACTCATTAAAGACTTATCTGATTTCCACAAGAATTTCACCGCTCACCTCGGGTCGGTGCCTGTTCTCCGGCATTCTGTACCCCGGCCCCTATGGGGAAAAAGACACTAGCATTAGAACATTAATGCATGGACACAAGGGGAACCACTTATAGAAAACTTACCTGGAAGCCAAGCAAGTTTGGTTCTCACCCATCCGAAAATCCAGTGACGTAACTGGATACCAACGCGCCCCTGCATCAGAAGCAGGATGGTGAGCTCGTCCTTCCAGACCCTAAGGTGAGACGCTACGGGGAAGCACAGAAGGGTTTTGAGGAGGGTGAGAGGGGTAAGTGGGAGGCCGATTGTATTACCCCGCAGACAGTTAACCCCATATTCTCACCTACAGAATGATACTTCTGCGAGTCAGACAAGCCAGATCTGGGGCCCGGTCCAGTCCGTCTTCCGAACCCTGCGCATCACCTTAGACGAGGACACAGAAGCGCGAACCAGGCCAGCGCCCCCGTGGGAGTCAGGTGAGCGTTACAGGCATGCACCATTGCCGGGAATCGTGCCCTCGATGCTAGCACCATCAGCCAATCCCGTTCAGATAACCCTTCCTGTGGCAGTTCCCTTGGCCCCGCCCAAACGATTCACGGGGATCCCAAAAGGTTTGCAACGTTCTTGAACCAGTGCCGCCTGCACTTCCTTTGTAGACCAGGGGCCTTTCCGAATGACCAATCACGGGTCGCTTTTGTGCTATTCTACCTGAGTGGTAGCGCCGCGGACTGGTCTGTACCCTTTGAGGCCCAAGACGATCCTTTGCTGCATGACTTCAGCGGCTTTCAGCAGGAAATGGAAAAGCTGTTCGCCCGTCGTACTCATGGGCAGGCATTAGACAACAAACTTCTGTCCCTACACCAAGGGAATCAAGACCTATTAACATACATAGCCACATTCAACAGACTCGTAGTTGAAGCAGAATGGCCAGTGGAGAAGAGAACCACGTTATTTCATCAGGGGTTGCGGGTGGAGCTCAAGGATGTTCTCGCACAAGTAGTGAACCCCCCGAAAGACTGCTCAGAATTAATTGACCTTGTTGTTCAACTGGATCATAGGTTGCAGGAGCGAAGAGCAGATCGAACCAGACCGGTCCCTCACCCAATGTATGTGCGTTCAAAGGGCAATATTGCCCGCACAACGGAAGGTTCAGGAGAACCAATGCAAATCGGGGGGTCAGATCCCCCTTGACTAAAGTGGAAAGGGATAAAAGGAGACAGCAGCAGTTATGTCTGTACTGTGGAAGGTCAGGTCATTTCCTTAAAGAGTGCCCTGTGAAGCCACTGAGGAGGACGGTAGGGGCCATGCACAAGGAAGAGACCATCAAGGAATCGGAAAACTCCCCAGCCCGGCAAGTGTAGGGGTCCACTTGTCGAGCGAAGAAAATGAACTACAGACCTCCCATTTTGCACTATCTGTGGTCTTGATCAATCACCTAAAACCATCTCGGATGCACACAGTAAGAGCGTACATTGACAGTGGAGCCATTGGGAATTACATCGACCAGGATCTTGTGGCAAGGATGGGGCTTCCGTTACGCCCTAAATCAACCACCGACACTGTTACCACTGTCGACGACACGGAAATAGCTTCTGGTCCAGTATCCCAATTCACTGCAGCTTTAACCCTTCTGTGCCAGGATGGACACCAAGAATCTATCGTTTTCAACCTCATTAAGGCACCACAGTTCCGGTTGATTTTGGGAATGCCATGGTTGGTAGCTCACAATCCTCGAATCGATTGACGAGCAAAAGAATTGGCCTTTCCCAAGACTTTCGCCCACACATGTTATCACCAGAAGAAACAACCAATAGACACCAGAACCTCCACGCTTGCGACTGTGGCAATCGGCACCCTACCAAGTGAATACCAGGACTTTCAAGATGTCTTTCAGAAAGAACAGGCTAATACCTTGCCACCGCATAGACCACACGATTGCCAAATCGACCTGATACCCGGCGCACAAATCCCTTGTGGGCAAATTTACGCACTCACGGAACCAGAAAACCAGCACCTGAAGGCCTATCTTGACCAATACCTGGCCAACGGGTTCATCCGTCCCTCGAAGTGTCCAGCAGCCAGTCCTCTATTCTTCGTACCAAAAAAGGAGGGAGACTTGAGAACTTGCATTGACTATCACGCACTGAACCAGATCACTGTAAAAAACTGCTACCCCATGCCACTGATCCCTTAATTGCTTGATCAAGTCAAAGATGCCCAAATCTACACAAAACTAGACCTGAGGGGGGCATATCACCTTGTTCACGTAAAACACGGGGATGAATGGAAAACTGCTTTTCGCACCAAATACGGCTTGTATGAATATCAAGTAATGCCCTTTGGCCTTTGCAACGCGCCTGCAGCATTTCAATACTTCATGAACGATGTCCTACAGGAATTGATTGATGTCTGTGCTCTAGTGTACATTGACGATATTCTAGTATATTCTGCATCAAAGCAGGACCACGTTAAACACGTCCGATCCGTATTGGAGAAACACTGTCAACACCAGCTCTATGCCAAGCTCTAAAAGTGCTCATTTTACGTCTCCGAGGTGGAATTCCTGGGCTTTATTCTCAGCCCGAATGGAATCCGAATGGATGTACACAAGTTAGATGCTATCCTGAACTGGCCATCCCCAAATTCATTCAAGGGGGTTCAAAGTATGCTGGGTTTTGCAAACTTCTACCAACGGTTCATCCCAGGATTTTCGCAAATCGTGCATCCCATCACGTCATTGCTAAGGAAAAGCAACAAAAAGTTGCAGTGGACAACAGAAGCCGAGGAAGCTTTCCAGGAACTCAAAGCAAGATCCACATCTGCCCTAATCTTACGCCACCCTCGCCCTGATCTCCCATACCTGGTGGAAACAGACGCCTCAAGCATGGCTACGGGAGCCGTCCTCTCACAAAAGGACCCCAAAATGGGCCAGTTACACCCTGTTGGCTTCTGGTCGCGTAAATTCACACCCCCTGAACTCAATTACGATATCACAGACAAAGAACTCCTGGCCATTAAGTCAGCCTTCAAGGCATGGCGGCACTACCTCTTGGGCGCCAGACACACAATCACCGTAATAACTGACCACCGGAACCTCCAGTACCTAAAAACGGCAAAGGCCCAATCCTCACGACAACTACGTTGGGCTCTTTTTTTTGCTGAATATGACTACGTGATTACATTTCGACCAGGGGTGAAAAACGGTAAGGCCGATGCCCTTTCCCGTATGGGGGTGGAAGAGCAAGGGTATCAGACCCCTGACCCAATAGCAATCATCCCGAGGGACAAGCTCCTAGGAATCACAGCAACCATAACTCGGAAAGAATTACATGAAGAAATCCAAAACCTGATGAGTCCGGAGCAATTACAAGCGTGGAGTGCACAAGGAGAACATTACATGATAAAAGATCAGTTGCCCTACTTCAGGAATCATTTATTCTTACCAAACCAAGAACTACGAGAACAAGTCATGTCCGGTTATCATGATTCCTTGATCGAGGGCCACCCCGGAATCACTAAATCCCTAGCCAAGGTAAAACGAAATTATTGGTGGCCCACGTGACGTTAAGACATTATCCATTTCATCCTATCTTGTGGAGTGTGTGCTCAAAACAAGTCATCCAAGCAGAAACCGGCTGGGCTATTACAACCATTGGAAATCCCACCAGCAGCCTGGCACACATTGTCCCTCGATTGTATTACTGATTTACCACCCAGTCAAGGGTTTAACACTATTCTTGTGGTCGTGGACCTATTTTCAAAGATGGAACATTTCATTCCTCTTAAGGGGCTCCCAAATGCTTCATGGGTTTCCTTCAGTTTTGGTCTCACACCGAGGTACTCAATTTGATCTAACTTCTGGAGAAAATGCTGCTCTATGGCCCAGATCGACATCCGGCTATCCACCAGTCACCATCCCCAAACGGATGGTCAAACTGAGAGGACAAATCAGACGCTCGAGCAGTATCTGCGTTGCATGTTACACCAAGATGAAGGAAGCTGGTTCGACCTATTATGGATAGCTGAATATGCTTATAATAATTCCCTTCACACCAGCACTGGGCAGACACCCTTTTATACCATGTATGGCAGGCACCCCCATACTTCTGAGTTGGATGTTCCTACAACCCTGGAAATGCCAGCAGTCAAAACCTTCCACACGACCATTTCTCAAACCTTTAAATGGGCAGCTGAACACTCAAGCTAAGAATCGCCAAAAGAAGTTTGCTGATCAACACCGAGCAAAGGCCCCCGACTACCAAGTGGGAGACAAAGTCTGACTGGCGTCTAAACACGTGTCCATTAAAGGAACCCGAACTTTCCGTCCAAGACACCTGGGTCCATTCACTGTCAACTCCGTGATAAATCCTGTGGCGGTCAGACTAGCTTTGCCGTCAAACATGCAGATTCATCCTGTGTTCCACGTATCTCTCCTTAAACCTGTTCAACCTGGGACCCGGGTAGAAACACCACCGCAGCCAGTAGTAGTCGCCGAGCAGCCAGAATTCGAAGTCAAGGACATCCTGGATTCAAAGTACATCAGATCCAAATTATACTACTTAGTAGACTGGAAGGGGTATGGTCCACAAGACAGGACATGGGAGCCTTGTCAGTACATCCATGCACCTCGCTTGTTTAGACGATTTCATCAAAACCAGACAGAAGAGCCACCTTGAGAGGGGCCTTGAGGGGAAGTGCTGTCATGATTCCTGCCCCTCATCTCCCCAGCCCTCCAAGATGTCAGGCTGGAGCCAGGCCACGATCACCTACATGGCTCTCAAGGGCCTCTCCATCCCTCCAAAGACCCACTTGGAGTCAGACTTGGCGCTTGTGGCACCAGACTCACTCACTCCCATAGGATAACATTAGGGATTGGACTTGTAGTGCATTGATGGGGACAAGATGGATGCCCCCCCACATATTTCGGTTCCCAGAACTGCATCTTGGGTGTGATTCAGCCCAGAGACACCTGGGCTACCCAGAGACTATTTAAGCCACGCCCAGTCTGAGAAACATGCTTTGCTTTTTTCTGCACCTTCAGCGTGACACTCACTGTGTTCGGATCGGTCTCCAGTAGGCCTGCATCTTTCTTCTGCGCTCAGCTCCTGCAAGAACAAGAACACCGTTAGGAACAGCCTTACCTTGCTGCGCTTCTGCCCATCATTCATCGCTCCTTCTGTTCTGCGGGCATCTTCGGCGGTGTCATTCCCATCCCGGCACGCCGCTTCCTAAGGAAAAGGGAAAAGAACAGAAAAAAGGCATTAGTAAGCATTCAGCAAATCTTTGCTTATTTTTAAAGACTGTACGAGCTTCAAACGTACCTGAATCCCAGCCGCTCTGGGGGAACTCTGTCGCAGGAACTTATCAACCATCTGCAAGAGGGAAAAGATACTCCAGGTTAGCGTGGAAACATCTAGAGGTGCCGATTACTGTGCTTACTCACCGCATTTCTTCTTCATAGCCGGCATCTACGCTGAAAATGTTGCGGCACCTAAAAGACACAGAAAAAGAACTCAGTTCAATACAAATACGAAAGGATCGCATTGCGCATCGCACTCTCACTCACCTTCAGTGCTACACATCTCAGCAGCACATCACCATCCCCGGACACCGGCCATCATCTAAGGAAGGAAAGGAACGAAGTTAGAGAACTGTTCAAAAGACTCATTATACTTACCTGTCGGACACTTGCCAGTGAAGTAACTATGCAGCAACGAGCCTGCATCAATCAACGCGCCCCTGCACTGAAAGCAGGATGGAGACAACACTTTCCAAGAAAACAAGGTGAGCTGTAGATCAAAGGGAAGGGTTGGACCCCGGGGAAGAAGGGGTTCAAGCACACAGAGACAATAGGGAGTTAAACTCTACCAATCCTGTGTTTCAGGCCCAGTCTCCAGTCGAGTAGACTCCAGGGAAGGGTTTGAGGTCGTAAGAGTTCCGAACAGGCTGAGTGACGTCCCCGTGGATACCAGGTGAGCGTTACACTTTCTCAGAAGTATCCCTGGGCCAATCAGTGGGCTGACCAGTTTATGCAGGACCTTTGCTCTGTCTCCGCCGTTGTTTCGCGGAGGCCCGCAAAACTTGGTATACTGCTAACTCTGTGTCCACGGCACCCTCACACTGAATTTCATTCCCAGGTCAGAAGTGAGACGAGTGCGTCCGGACCAGAGTAAACGCGGTTACCGTGTTGCCCTGCTGCGGCGACGTCCTTTGCAAGTCTGCTGCATTTGTGACCCTCTTGCCCCTTAAGCCTGCTGCAGTGAAACTGGGGCGATTCATCCCCCTGGAGCGGAGAAATCGCCACTGTCGCATTTGGGAATCCTTGCTGGATCTCAGGAACTAAAAGGTGCAGAGACGTCATTTTTGATGCCGTCGAACCTACAACCAAATTGGACTAACCTGCCGAAGTTTGGGTCTCCTTGCCTCAGAGACCGGTGAGTAATCTTTACCTCAACCGGTGGCCCCTAGCACCAGAGCCCAACTTTACGCACAAGTGGCCCCTGGGGGCCTCTCTCCTGTCCACTGCTATTGCGAAATAGCGACTCCATCCCGAACTCTTGAACTGACTCTGCCTTCAAGTGGAGGTCCTTCTTGAATAGTGGGAACTTATTCTTCCTCGCCTTATCCACCTTACAGCGCTGACCCCTAAAGAGACCCTGCTTTGTCCATTGGAACAACCGTGTGCCTTGGCACACATGTACTATTGAGCACAAGGCTCCACTCTTCTTAGGGCTTGGACTGCCTCTTAGGGGAATCACTGACATTGAATTGGGTCTAAAGAGTAACTGCCCTACAAGTTTTCGTCCTCTCTAGGTTGTCAACATAATTCGTGCAGTCATCACTTTTGACTCTCCTGGTCTTATATATATATGTTATTGAGTGTGATGTCTTGGTTTGTTTAGTGTTACTGTGATTCTTTGCTATAGTCTGTGTTACAAAGGCCTTGTAATAAATGTGTCTATATTTCTAATATAACACCTGTCTGGAGTAAATTGTAAGTGTCCTTGCTCTGTGTGCTCATTGAGGTCCTTCGGTCACCCTCACCCCACCTGAGACTTAGTCTTGACCGCCTGCCATAGCTACCCTGATTGGTTTGGCTTGTCCACAGGTTACCCTGTTCCAAGAAACTAGGTTGGCCTTCTGAACCTCTGCCCCTCCTGGACAGAGTTCAGAAATCCTTCCTAACATCCGTCTTGAGCCGGATCGTGCACATTTCAGAAGCTCCTCAAGACTTTCTTTTCACCTCCTCCTTCCCCCTCTCCCTCCCGTGTTAAACCCCACAGTCTCTGATATTGGTGACCAGGGCACTTATGTGTCCTGGGTCCTGGCATCCCCCCTCAATAGCATTCAGCCTCCGCCCACTCCCAGCACTTGCCATTGGGCGCGCACTAGCCCGTGCTGTCACAGGCCTGTACTTATCGTATTGGCAGCTCATCACTCCTACCAAGGGAGCTCTGCTAGGCACTTAACAGCTGCATGAAACCTACTCCCTAGCACCTCCCTCCTTGGTACTCCTAACACTTACCCCACCTCCCTTCTCTCTCTCTGCACTTGCACACTCTGAATGCTCACAAGGCCTAGTAGGACTGCTTCTCTCTTTCTTCACTTTTATTATATATGCCTTCATTTCCATGTTCCCTCCCCTTGGCCCTGTGGGTGCTTTGAAACACAATTTACTTGATGTATAAGCACCTTACAAATGCATAATAAATAAATAGTGAAGGATCATGGGATATGTAGTCCAAAACGTCCTGGAGAGCCGCAGGTTGCAGACCCCTGGTCTAGTTTATATAGCAGTCGGTGCCAAGGAATCCTGGGACACTTTATTTGTGCGGAAAGGTCACTGAAATCATTCTCCCAACTTGGGTTGGTCTGAGAGATCTTTTTTTTTAAACGTTATTTAACCTTGGCAGGTACAGGCATGAAACAACAGTTCAGCGATCTGAGAGGATTTGGAGCAGCGTATAAAGGCAATGGTTAACAAGGAGAGAGTACATAATAAAGTAGACAGGAACCTGTCTTTGATTCAAAACATACAATGCATTTCTTAATGACAACTTCGATTAATCAGCTGTTGAGCTTTATGAGACTGGGTGGTCGGGATGTTGGGGGTTCAAACTAAGGTTTGATTGGCTAAATGGGAGCAGAACTCCGCCCATGTGTCTATTGGTCTGGAGGCACATGATAATGGCCCTCATTACGAGGTTGGAGTTAACCATGCTGCATTTAGCGTCATGGTTGCCTCCTTACCATATACCGGGCCCGGGTTTCTCAAATGAGGACTTACCGGGCCATGCCAACCTTGGTGGACCCGGTAATTCCTTGTCCGAGGGCTCAATGGTAATGGGGAAGGAGCTAACAAGGGGCCCGTTTTACCAGGCGCCCATTGCGGGTCCCATGAGGAGACCTCGTAATAGGGCGGAATGGGCTTACCGGCACAATTACCGGTGCCGGTAAACCCATTCCGCCAACCTCGTAATGAGGGCCAATGTCTCGATGTTGTATCTTCACAGTTCTGGGCCCATGTAAGGTCGACCAACCATGGCCTGGCCGTTGGTGCGTTCTTATCCTTCCACTTCTCCCCATGTTAGCAAAAGATCTAAGGCGGTTGTTCAGGAATACTAGCCAACTTCCAAATAAAGCGCCCATTGGGGAGTGTTCTATTGAAAAGCCTGTTGTCTCTGATAGTGTCTTCAGGACAGTTTCCCAAAATCTTGCAAGGTAGGTGTAGCTCCAAAAGATATGCATGTGATCAGCATTACGGGATCGACATCTTGAACATAGTTGCTCCCCCATATTGTACATTTTGCCCAGTTTTTCAGGTGTATAGTATAGTCTATTTCACAGTTTAAATTGCATGAGCCTAAAACTGGAATTTAGGGATTCATTTTTGGTATGTAGGCACATGTTTCTCCTCTGGGTATCAGACAACTCCACACCCATACTCTACGCCCATTTGACTCTAGCTACAGGGGTTGTTGTCGATACCTTATTTAATATCATTTTATATAAGGTGGCGAGAAGGCCTCGATAGCCTTTGGAATTTGCAATGTACATCAGTTCCACATTCTTAGGGGGATCAGGCCACCATGCTGCAACAGCAGCACGTATTTTGTGACATTGAATCAATTCTATGACCAAACCCCTATGTCCCTAGAGCCATGTTTGTGGAGTAATGAAGGACCCACCCGGGAATAGGTTTGCCAATGCTCATTATCCCAAGCCCTCCCACTGTATAATCAACGGCTTGTCACATGTGCGTCCCAACCCAGGGACTTTCCACATCGGAAGCCATTTGTAATATGGATGTATTGCCCCAGTCTTGACGAAGATTGAACACCAGGCTGTGAATGTTGCCATAACCGGGTCCTAAGGGCAATCATTTGCATATTTCCCATCTAGGATCAGTGTCCTTGGGCCAGTTCTACCCGCCGCCAAACCCTCTAGCTTGACACGGGATGGGTGTGGATCGTACCCATACCAGTGAGCTGCGAACTGGGCCTGGGCTGCCAGCCAATATATTTCAAAGTGTGGTGCGTGAATCGCCCCTCCGTTTATGGGGGTGTCATATCTGACCACTTGCTATGGACACAACCCGCATGCCATAGAAATGTGCAAGTGTCCTGTGCACCTTAGTGAAAAATGGTTTGCCGGGCGAGAGGGGGACATTTATGAATGTGTACAGGAGTTTAGGTAACAGGATAATTTTTATGAGGGCCAGCCTACCCGCCAGTGTTATTGGTAATGGCTTCACCTGGTCATCCTGTCCCTGACGTAGCCCTCTAGAACAGTATAATTATCTTGCAGGACGGCAGTGCCTCCCTGGACACCATCACTACCAGGTATTTAATGCAGTTTGTGGCCCAGCCTAGGGGGTATTCCACCCCGGCTCCTTTGTACAACCTGTCAAGGGAACGATTTCGGACTTAGTATAGTTTATCACAAATCCTGAATATTTGCCAAATTGCGTGATATCATGGATAATTGGATCGAGAATAATCTGCGGGCCAAGGATATAGAGCAGAACATCATCAACATATAACAAAATAATTTCTGGGGAGCCCCTAAAATGTAAACCTCGCTGTCTATGGCGATCACGGGTAAAGTCCGCCATTGGCTCGATAGCCAATGTGAACAGAATGGGGGAAATGGGACATCCCTGCCGGGGACCCGCCCCAGCACAAATTGGTCAGAGACACAGGTGTTAATGAGGACCCTTGCTAGGAGACTGGAGTATAGTAATTAAATACAGCGGAACATCTTGGGGTCCAAACCCATTCTATGCCTTCTGGGCATCGATTGTTACAGCCACCGCCTCTGAGTTCGGGTCAAGTCTCGCCAGAACCAAAACAAGACAAACAGTCAGATACAGTCAAAGAATTCAGATTGGAGAAAAGCGAACAGAAATCTAGGGAGCCGTGAAGAGGTGGGTCTTCAGATTATTTTTAAAGTCAACCAGTGAGGTAGGGGTCTTTAGGTAGAGACTGGAGCAATGATGTTAAAGATTCTCTTACCAAATTTGGCCAGACGAAAGCGAGGCTGACAAAGCATAACCTGTTCGGCCGACCTGAATGATCGTCTTGGGACGTATTGTTAAATATGTTTGGTCGTCAGATAGCCAGGTGCAGTGGCATTCAGGCATTTAAAGGGAAATGTGAGTATCTTGAAGCAAACCCTATGCCTGATGGGAAGCCAGTACAATTTTTTCCGAGCTTCAGTGATGGAATGCCTCCTTGACAGGCCAAACACAGCTCTAACAGTGCTGTTTTGGGGGGTCTGAAGGGCAGCGATATTAGCCGATGGTGTGCCTGTCAGGAGACTATTGCAATAGTCAAACCTTGAGCTGACAAGGGCTGAAGGCAGGAGAGACATATTATTGACAGATAGGAAGGGGTGCAATGAGCCAGGTTACTTGTTAATCCAGCCACAAGTGGCGCAGGTTTTAGCCACCTGAGAGTGCATAGAGAGTTCAGCATCAATGGCGACACTGAGCGTCTTTACGCTTTAAACAACTGGGATGGGCACATTGGCAATCAAAAATGATGCATACTCATCTGAGAGATTCCTTAGCAGGTGACTGGAGTTCAAGGCCATGGAGTTCTGACTCATCCAAGAATGAATGATAGAGTAGATAGCAGAAATAGCCTTTGAATCAGAGGAATAAGAGCCTGAGAATTCGAGGATGACCTCGGTGTCATCTGCATAATTGGTATACAGTACACCTAGGCCATCTAGCAGCAGAAGAAGAGGAAGAATGTAAATATTAAAAAGAGTGGGAGATAGAGAGGATCCCTGGGGAACACCCTGTGTGAGCAAAGAGGTGGTGGAGGAGGAGTCATGAATTACGACACAGGCGTTGCGGGGGCCCAGAAAGGAGGCTAGCCATTGCGTGGTTAGCTTGGTACAGCCAACAAGGGATTCCAGCCTGGATGCCAAAAGCTTGTGGTCGACTAAATCGAACGTGGCGGAGAGATCCAACAACATCAGGAGCACTGGGTGGCCGCGTCCGATAATAGACGCCAGGTTTGATTTTAAATCGAGCATGGCTATCTCAGTGCCATGATGGGCACTGTAACCTGATTGACGAGGTCCCAGAATGGCCTTCTCGTCAATACATTTATCTAGCTGAAGGCAGGCAACACGGTCCGTAACCTTCAGCAGAAACGGGACATTGGTGATCGGCTGATAGTGCTTAGGAAGGAGCGTGTCAAGATTGGCTTTCTAGAGCAGATGTGTGATCCAGGCTTCCTTCAGGTTTGTCGGTACTCGACCTTCAATGAAGGACTGATTGATAGGCTTAGTCACCCAAGGACTAACAGTCTCAAGACATTGCACCAAAAACCTAGAGGGGTAGGTGTCACCCTTACATGAGGTAGGCCTCATGTTGAGAATGATCTTGGTCACCTCAGAGACAGTGCCAGGGGTGAAGGAAAAAGAGGGCTTTTGAGAAGAAATGTTGTCAGCTAAGCCCCCAAGCGAAGGTAAAGAGGGTGGCGAAGCAGAAGAACTAGAGAGGGGTTGCTTAACAGCCTCGCTGCGTGACATAGAGGGGGTAGACTTTTCAGGCGTGTCCGTGGGCAGAGAAGTCAAAACTGATGATGGAGGAGCAACTTTAACATTATTTAGAGGTGAGACACTGGCCTCCAGATGAGAAGCAATCTTTTCAGAGAAAGCGAATAGTTTGACACCAGGTAGCGTCTTGTGGTATCTGGGCAGTAGTAGTCTGCGTGTTAGAGTTGCATTCCCAGAGGGTTGAAAAAAAGCTCCTTGGAGCTGGATTTTGCTTGAACAATGCGATCACTCCCCTTACAGGACCCATCTTGCCACAGAGACATCACTCCCCCTATAGGACCCATCTTGCCACAGAGACATCACTCCCCTTACAGGACCCATCTTGCCACAGAGACATCACTCCACTTACAGGACTCATCTTGCAACAGAGACATCAATCCTCTTATAGGACTCATTTTGCCACAGAGCTATCACTCCCCTTACAGGACCCAATTTGCCACTGAGAAATCACTCCCCTTACAGAACCCATCTTGCCACTGAGATATCACTCCCCTTACACGACCCATCTTGCCACGGAAGACATCACTCCCATTACAGGGCCCATCTTGCCACAGAGACATCACACCCCTTACAGGATCCATCTTGCCACAGAGACATCACTCCCTTTATAGGACCCATCCTGCCACAAGGACGTCACTTCCCTTACAGGACACCTCTTGCCACAGAAACATCACTCCCCTTACAGACCCATCTAGCCACAGAGACGTCACTTCCCCTACAGGACACATCTAGCCACAGAGATATCACTCCCCTTACAGACCCATCTTGCCACTGACACATCATGCCCCTTCCCGCCCAGTCCTGCTATAGAGTCATTACTAGACCAACGACACAGAAAAAACACTCCTTTTAGCCGCCCGGTCCTGCCGGATCCTGCCAAAGAGACATTACACCTCTTACCTGACCAATTGTGCTTACAATAACCTTACCTGATTGGTCCTGCCACAGTGACATCACTCCCCTTACATGACAGATCCCATCACAGAGACATCACCCCCCTTCCCAACTGGCCCTACCACACATACATCATTCCCCTAAAACAACCAGTCCAGCCACAGAGACATCACTCCCATACCATACTGCTCCTGCCACAGAAACATCACTTCCCTTACCTTACCACTCCTGCAACAGAGATATCACTACCTTTACACGACGTGTACTGCCACAAAGACATAAGTCCCTCTTACGTGATTGGTGATGCCACAGAGACATCACTACACCTTGCGGCCCCAGTCCTACCACTTCCCTTACATAACCAGTACTAGCGCAGAGACGTCCCTCCTCGACCTGCCATGTTACAGAAGCACCTCTCCTTACGCGACCCATCCTGCCACATCATTAGTCCACTTAACCAACCACTACTGCCACCAACACCTTACCTCATTACCTGGCTAGTTCTGTCACAGACACCTCCCTCACGTTCCTGACCGGTCCTGCTACAGATACATCCCTCCCCTTATAGAACCGGTCTTGCCACAAAGACATCACTCCCCTTATCGTCGTGGGAGGATAGCTCAGAGGCAACATGCTCGCCTTGGAAGCATGACATGGAGCATCCCTGGGTCCGCTGTTATAAACCTCTGGGTATTAAGAGTGTTATAAAAACATATCATATCATATCCGACTGCTCCTACCCAGTGGCAGAAATGGAAAAAATGTGTGGGGGATCCCACAAGGGCCGTGGTGGGGGTAGAGTTTGGGGGGCGGTGCCCGAGGAGGCAAGGTTAAGGGGGTGGAGCTGGCAGTTGACCTCCGATCAAAGGAAATGTCCAAAATAATATATATTTTTTTAAACTGTGTTTATTTTTGCAACAGAGCAGAGTGAGAACGTTACAAATACAATCGGCACATGACAGTCAGACCCAAACTCTTCCCGCCACCCCCTGCCCGTCCCCCCTATGCTTCTTCCTCCCCCCGACCTGTCACTGTTCCTTCAAGAATTCTCGTGGTGTTACGGGGTAGGTGGGTTATGGCTGGGCTCCTCCGGTCATAGTCTAGGAATGGGGCCCAGGTGTTTTGAAAGCGGTGCAGGGTCCCGGCTCTGGCTGCTGTTATCTTTTCTGCGATCAGAATGTCCCACATTTTTCCCCACCACTGCGCCATCAGGGGACCTTCAGTGGTCTTCCAAGTGCGGGCCACCACAATCCGCGCTGCCAGGAGGCATTGAGTCAGGAGTGCGGTCTTTCTTCCAGATCTTGGGTAGCATCCTGGGACCGGGGCCCCCAAAAGGATGGTTTCAGTTTCAAGTGGGATTGCCTTCTGGGTGATATCTGCGAATTTGGTCACGCATTGGGACCATAAAAGTTGCACCTTCGGGCACAACCACCACATGTGGTAAAAGGAGCCTGGCTGTCCACATTGTCTCCAGCAGGCGGGGCTCAAGGCCTGATTTATGTGCTGAAACCTTAGGGGGGGTAGTACCACTGTAGTAGGAGTTTGTATGCACATTCTCGGTTTGTGATGCAGGAGGACGCCGAGTGTGTTCGTGACCAAATATCCACACAGTTTTGGCCAGTTAGCGGGTGCCCTAGGTCAGCCTCCCACTGGGCCATTGCTCGGGTTTTGGAGCTGAGGAAGTCTGCCGAAAAGCGTTTATATAAGGCTGAGATTCTTCTCCGGGTCGGGAGATCTTGCAATGTTAGTTCAAGAGGAGTTGGCGTGCACGTTGCTGCTTGCCAGGTTTGTGGATGAGAGCACCAGTGGCTAAGTTGAATATAGGTAAACCTGTCTGTTTCTTTCAGCCGAAAGGACTCTTTACATTGTTCAAATGTTCGTGGGTGTCCTTCCGCGAACAGTTGGCCTAGTGACTCTAAGCCTCCCATTATCCAGTTCTTGAAGTTGTGGGGATTGGTTCCAGGGGTAAAAGAGGGATTCATAAAGACCGGGGAGAAAGGGCTAAAGCCTTTCGGGTTCTTTTGTCACCGCAATGCCCAGTCCCATGTTTTTAATGTATGTTTGGTGGAGAGTAGAAGTACGTCTTTGCTTTGTCGGAGATGGGGTGGGGTGTGTAGAAGAAAACGTCGAGGAAGTGGCAGCTGGGATTGTTCTATCTCCACCCATCGGGGGCGCCCCGATGACAGTAGCCAGGCATGGATGTGGGCTAGTTGGGCCGCTATTTGGTAGTTCTGAAGGTCGAGTACTCCTAGTCCTCCCAGATGAGCATTTCCCAGCATTGTTCTCAGGGGGATTCGGGCCCTTTTCCCCTTCCAGATGAATTGTAGAAGTTTCCTCTGGAGTGCCTGGAGGGCGGCCTGGGAATCTTTACGGGGGGAGCAGAGCAAGCATATAGGAATCTAGGCAGGAGGTTCATCTTGCTCGCTGTGATGTGTCCCATCAGGGAGATTGCCTTTGTCTCCCCCCTCTTCAGGTCTTTTTCTAATTTGCGAAAGAGTGGGGGGAAGTTTGCTTGGTAAACTGCTTTAGGGTCCGCCGGGATCTGAACTCCCAGGTAGGGGATGGCATCCTCCCTCCATTGAACGGGGCATAGCAAGGAGAGGGCCTCCTGGTCGCTCGATGATAGACCAGACCCCAAGGCTACTGACTTGTGGTAGTTAATGGAGAAGTCTGTGACTTTTCCATAGTTGTCTATTTCTGTCATGGCGTGGCGCAGGGAGCAAGCGGGTTCCGTGAGAGTGAGCAGGATGTCGTCTGCATAGAGGGCTATTTTATGTTGGGTGAGGCCAATTTGAGGGCCTTTGATGTTGGGGTTGGCTCTGATCCTCTGGGCGAGTGGTTCCATCCCTGCCTGGTCCCTGCAGCTGAGCGGTATTGGGGAAGAAAGGGGTCCATTGACTCGAAGGAGGGTTTTCAGAGCTTGATAATTCACTAACACCATCTTCTGGAACATGGGTCCGATGTGGAAGGCTTCCATGGTTTGGCTCATAAAGGTCCAGTCCACCCTGTCGTACACTTTGACGGCGTCTAGGGCCACCAAGACTAGTTTCTGTGATTTCCGGGTTATGAGATCAATCAAGTTCAGGGCTCTGCGGACTTTATCTCCCGTCGATCTGTTGACGATGAAGCCCGATTGGTCTGGATGGATTATTTCAGGTAGGATGGCTGAAAGGTGGCTGGCCAGGACTTTCGAATAAATGTTAGCGTCAATGTTCATCAGGGCGATGGGTGTGTATGAGGCGGAGTCTTTCGGGACTTTTCCCGGTTTAGGCACCAAGATTGTGATAGATTCTGCCATCGAGGGAGTGACCGTGCCCGAGTCTCTGAAAGAGTTAAAAAGGGCAACCAGAGGAGCCACCAGTTGCAGTCAGAAGATTTTGTAAAATGTGGCTGTGGGGCCCGTGTTCTGAGGGTTTTAATAACTTCCTCAACTTCCTCGTTTGTGATAGGTGTGTTGAGGTTCATTCGGGCTGTCTCCTTCAAGTGGGGTAGCGTTACCTTTTGTAGGTATTCCCTCTGTTTGCTCCAGTCTCTGGGCGTGGGGGACAGCACTCGGGCCAGGTGGTCCGGCGCCAATTGTTGTTTCTCCCTCTCTGCATAGTGGACCCTACCTTCAGGGTCCCATAGCCCGATGATGGCGTTGGTCCGTCTTGCTTTGGCTAATTTGCTCCCCAACAGTTTATTCGCTTTGTTATTTTTGGCATAATAAAATTGCTTTGCTTTAGTCAGGAGATGAGCTGTGTGTTTGGCGTAGTGCGCCTCGATTTTGTTTCGGGCAGTGCGGATCGCCTGTTGTGTCTTCGGGGACCATCACTTCAGCTTGTGTGTTTTTTCTGCTTCTTGGAGCTCCTTCTTCAGGGAGAGGCGGGTTTGGCATCTAGCTTTATGATATGCAGCACCTTGGGCGATGAGTTACCCTCGGACCACCGCTTTCATGGCATCCCATGTGTTCGCCGGGGAGGTGTCTTCATTGCGATTTTCCTTGAAGAAATTACGGATCGTGAAGGCAATTGCATCTGTCAGGGGCATGTCGTTTAGATTTGGGTCAAATAGGGCCCAGCGGCGCGGCGTAGGGGGTGTAGCCTGGTGGGCTCGGAGTTCCAGGGTTACTGGTGCGTGATCTGATAGAGTATGTGTTCCGATTGAGATTTCATTGGTGTAAGCCAAAGTTAGCGGGGAGGTTAGGAGGAGGTCAATTCTGGAGAAAGTTCTATGGACGTATGAGTAAAATGAAAAGTTCCTTTCTGTAGGATGGAGCACCCTCCAGGCGTCCACCACCTCCAGGGTCCTAAAGAGGTGCAGAATATCCAGGGCCGTATTAAGATCTTTCGAGGAGGGTGCGACTTATCTTTCGTGGGGTCCGAGACTCTGTTGAAGTCGCCTCCGATCACCTTCAACCCTTCTGAGAAGGCTGCGAGGGTCATGCCCAGAGAGTCGTAGAAGGCAACTGGATGAAAAAGTAATTCCAAGGACTCATTGATGGTCTGTGCCTTGGAAATGGGCATGAGCCGTGGGGGGCCTGTCGATAGGCTCATTTTTAGAAGCTGAGGAGTTGGCGTTTTCGGGAGAGCATTCAATGGGTTCCAGAGGATCTGCGGAGTGCGAAGGTTCATCGTAGGTGTGTGGGGGGGCGTGCCGGTAGTCACCTCCTTTTCCCGTATCTCGGAACTGGGGACCAAGAAGTCCCCTTGGATTTTGTTGGAGAGGCTGGAGATTCACCCTTGTTATCAGATTCCGTGTGCACTGAGGCGCCCTCCGGGGAGCCCGAGTGTAGGATTTTCTCAGCGTCCTCCAGATGGATAATTTTTCAGAGGGATCCGTTGTGGGTGAACTGAAGGGCCGTAGGAAAGAGCCATCTGTATCCGATCTGGTGGTTTTGGAGGGAAAGGGTGAGAGGGTGGAGGGTTTTTCTCTTCTGTAGAGTGAGTGGTGAGAGGTCCTGGTAAATCTGAAGAGGGGACCCCTGGAACGATAGTTCGTCTCGGGTGCGGCTTATCTCTGAGATGGCTTCCTTGGTTGTAAAGAAGTGCACTCTGGTTATCACATCAGGAGGGGAGTCTGTTGTCACCCCCCGTCGAGGGTGCAGCCTGTGAGTGCGGTCCAGTAGAAGCATCGGTTTGTCTAGGTGGGGGGGGGGGGCTTGAAAAAAGTTCCACACATATTCGGGGAGATCTTTCTCCAGGATTGAGGCTGGGACACCCCGGATTCGGAGATTATTGCGCCGAGCCCTGTTTTCTGTCATGATTCCTGCCCCTCATGTCCCCAGCCCTCCAAGATGTCAGGCGGGAGCCAGGCCACAATCACCTACATGGCCCTCAAGGGCCTCTCCATCTCTCCAAAGACCCACTTGGAGTCAGACTTGGCGCTTGTGGCACCAGACTCACTCACTCCCATAGGATGACATTGGGGATTGGACATGTAGTGCATTGATGGGGACAAGATGGGTGCCCCCACATATTTTGGTTCCCAGAACTGCATGTGCAGTCTAGTCTTTTGGGTGTGGTTCAGCCCAGAGACACCTGGGATAGCCAGAGACTATTTAAGCCACGCCCAGGCTGAGAAACACGGTCTCCAGTAGGCCTGCATCTTTCTTCTGCGCTCAGCTCCTGCAAGAACAAGAACACTGTTAGGGACAGCCTTACCTTGCGGCGCTTCTGCCCATCATTCATCGCTCCTTCTGTTCTGCGGGCATCTTCGGCTGTGTCATTCCCATCCCGGCACGCCGCTTCCTAAGGAAAAGGGAAAAGAACAGAAAAAGGCATTAGTAAGTATTCAGCAAATCTTTGCTTATTTTTAAAGACTGTATGAGCTTCAAACGCTTACCTGAATCCCAGCCGCTCTGGGGGAACTCTGTCTCCGGGACTTCTCATCCATCTGCAAGAGGGAAAAGACACTCCAGGTTAGCGTGGAAACATCTAGAGGCGATGCATACCGCGCTTACTCACCGCATTTCTTCTTCATAACCGGCATCCACGCTGAAAACATTGCGGCACCTAAAAGACACAGAAAAAGAACTCAGTTCAATACAAATACGAAAGGGTCGCGTCGCGCTCTCACTCACCTTCAGTGCTACTCATCTCAGCAGCACGTTGCCATCCCCGGACGCTGCCATCATCTAAGGAAGGAAAGGAACGAAGTTAGAGAACTGTTCAAAAGACTCATTATACTTATCTGTCGGACTCTTGCCAGTGAAGTAACTATGCAGCAACGAGCCTGCATCAATCAACGCGCCCCTGCGCTGAAAGCAGGACGGAGAGCACACTTTCCAAGAAAACAAGGTGAGCTGTGGATCAAAGGGAAGGGTTGGACCCCGAGGAAGAAGGGGTTCAAGCACACAGAGACAATAGGGAGTTAAACTCTACCAATTCTGTGTTTCAGGCCCAGTCTCCAGGTGAGTAGACTCCAGGGAAGGGTTTGAGGTCGTAAGAGGTCAGAACAGGCTGAGTGACGTCCCCGTGGATACCAGGTAAGCGTTACAGTTTTCTAAGTCCTCTTGTTTAAACTCAAGAATCTCACACCTATCTTGCAGGGACTGGATCGAGCGTTGGATCTGCTCCATCGATGTTGATTGGTCCTGAGAGCGGTCCACAATTTCCCCTATGCGCTGTTTCACTTCTGCAACCCTTTGGTTGGTATGTTCAAGTTTCGTGGTGAGTTCCGTCATGCATGATCTGAACTCGGTTGTAATGTCTGCCATAAAGGCCTAGATGTCCTCTTTGGTCGCTAGGGATTCTTTATCGTCCGCAGTTTTTTGTGGGGCTATTTTGAGGGGGGTATCAGTTTTCTTGGCTTTGTCGGTTGCCAGTAACATTGTGGAGATGTCTGCATTTTTATTGGCCTTTGATTGCTCAGCCATGGTGGGTTCTTGTTGAGGAGAAGGGAGCAAGTGTTGAGGTGTTTGTTAATTGACTGGCCGGGGGAGCCAGGTGAAGGTCGTAGGGATTGCCCTTAGTAGCTCTTCAGGTTGGTGGGCGTTTGGTGTCTCCATTCGGTGTTCTTGTTGGATAGAGTGTTGGTGCAGGAGGTTTCTGTTCCCACAGCGGGTGGTCAAGTGCTGCTGAGGCAACCAATACCCACTCGGTGTCCGGTAGCCAGGGGGTGGGGGGCAGAAGCAGTTGAGTGGGCGTGTGGTGTACAGTAACTCATCAATTAAATCCTCCACTGTTTTTGGAGGCCTGTCAATATTCGCCCACATGCATATCCCCTTTTTTCTTAAAAAGTCCTCAATAACCTCTTTAGCCTCTTCTTCCCGCCTGGTCAGTGGACTGGCGTCTGCCATCTGTCTTATTTTTCTGTCCCTATTTGACCCTACCGCAGCGCAAGCTTCCAACCCTGCACAGTGCTTGATGTCAATACAGCTTTGACCCTGCACCTGTAGTGTGCTCTGACTGTACCACAAGCCCTACTGTAACGTGCTCTGACTAAAACTGCGGATCTGTTGCTGCCCTTTGACCCTGTACCAACAAAAAATAGTACTCTGAGGCAACTGACCCTACCAGACAGACAGTTGGCGGTACCTCTACGTAACAATAAAAATTACAAATAAATTTGTACAGCGAAAAGCACTCTTTTTCACTTACCGTATTTGATGTTGCCTCCGTGACAGTGCCAGTGATAGGCGACAAAGAGAGCTTCTGGGTTTCATCACCAAATGTTACAATCATCCATTACAATCATCCATCCTGATCCCTCCTGCAATCGCCCTGCTTCACTGAACACTCAGCAACACTCCGAAATAATAACACGGGAGACCAGAGGTAGAAGGGTATTTGCATATAATGAAAGCACGTATCCAAACCGCCTGGGTGGACTGCTCTGCTCCCCCAGGCCGGCAACATCCTTATATACAGTTTAGATGGCTATCCCAGTCCTCAACAACATTACTCATGTCAAAGGGGATGCCTCAGGCCTGCATCCGGGCCCATGTATTGAGTTTAGCAATCAGAACCCAAGCGATAAAAGTGTTCAAGTCCTTATAATGGACTGTTTCCTGAGCACAGGGCAATGTGGCCGTGGGTTCTGGTTACAGCTTGTTAGGCACTGTACGTGCTGTATACATTATCTCAGAAATGGTTTTCCATCCCTGGAGGCATGACGGTCCCATCTCCTCCTGCGCAGGGGCCTCCAAGAAAATAGAAAAAACACATAATTAGATCACGTAACAACAGGTATCCGACAAACATTGCATAAATAAATAAATAATTTGGGTCATGTATTCCACAAACATTGCATAAATAAAT